>NW_010973002.1:7161080-7193447 GCF_000737465.1 Haliaeetus leucocephalus | reverse complement strand
CGCCATCCTGCCAGCAGGAAATGAAACTTCTCCAGGCAGGGAGAAGGGGAAGGCAAAAAACCCCCTAAACCTAAACCCTAGAGACCGCAGGTTGAAATTTGAACTGGCCAGTCGAGATGTGTCAGGTACACTGCGGTGACCTTCTTGGCCAATAGGGATTAAATGACCACAGATCAGATTCGACAAGGGTATAAATGGGGTCCTGCCGGAGGACAAGTTGGAATCAGTCCTCCTCGGAGCAGCGGGTCTGCAGTCAGGGACTCCCCCTTGGGTTGGGGCACTGCCTGAGGTAACTCCTCAAGGGAGAGAGCCCTCAGCTTTTAGGTAAGTGATATGCTCATTTTGAGTCATCACTTTTAAATCTCAAGGATGCTTAAGTAGCCTGTGCAGTACTAATTCCCCTTACACCATTGAGCCTGTAGTTCACTGCTGTTACTGGAGTTCTAACTAACTTTTACTGAAGAACAAATCTGAGCTTTAACACCCGTTGGATTTGAGTGTGCGTGCATCCGTAACACTAGTGGAAAACATATGCTGAATCATTTACTAACACCGAAGTTAGAACTTTTTCTGCTGCTTACATATGCAAGACAGTGTAACTGCTCAAAAGTTGTATTTTGCCTATATGAATACGTGCCTGGATATTGGAGTGAAGTCCAAATTCCATTTACTAATCTTATTCTTCTAAGCATCAGGAAATAATAAAAATATGAGTTTTCCAGTGGATGTTAGTATCGATGTCCTTGTCTACTTTTCTTCTAATTTTTATTATATTGCTGCAAAACCCACTTGATGAGAATGGGAATCAACAGTAACCCTTATTTTTTGCAATCTGGGAACAATCTTTTAACATCTATGAAAGATAAGGAAATACTGCTACTCACATTTACATGTGGGGAATTGATGTGCCACTATTTATTCTTGTCATTTCACCTGTCTCCAAAAAAAGAGTTCTGAAAACCCCTGCAAGATGCCTAAGCTGCTGTACATGCTTCCAGGCACCTATGGTTTTGCTTATGTGTGTATTCAGGTGTTCCTCTGTCTTGACACAGCTGAACCTCTCTCATCAGATGCCAAAGCCTCCTCCTCAAGGGGTCTTGAAAGGCTGCATTAATTTACAGAGCAGCCTCTCTCATTGCAGGATTAGACACTAGTTCCTTTAAAGAAGTACATAAAGAACCTTTCACATCACTGTGAACAGCTTTTTAGCCTCAGAAAGAAGGCCCTTGACATTGTGTTAAGTATGATTGGAAGCCTTTGGAGCACTTCTGACTGAGACTTCTGGAAGACTTTAGCACTGTTTTCCCTAGCTCCTGGGTTCAATGAGGCTTAAGAAAACCTATCAACCTATTCAGACACTGCCAGTTTGTGCAGCATGTGTAGGAACAGTTGCAGCTACCTAGGGAATTTCTGTCCAAGCAAAGAAGCACTCAGGTATTTTAATTGCCTGGACTCATCAGCTGGAAAAATTTACATTGCAACACTTGGCCAAGTTGCCATTTTCTGCCTTGTCATCAGCTGCACAGCTCACTGAGTTTCTTCTGAACTCCCATAATTTGCAGTCTGACATACTATGGTAAACCATAAGTCATGTTGTGTATGGCCCATAAACACATGCTTTATTTCAAACACTTCACTAATCCTATCGTTGTGCAGCAAAGCAGTCATCTCCTTGAAGTTAGTGGGAGTTGAGAACAGAATTAAGATAATATGTGTACTTGAGTGCTTTGCTAAAGCAGTACTCAAAAGAGCTCCTTTTGTGTAGTCTTTTCTGTGAGGCATACAACCTGCTACATTCCATTTTGTTGATAAACTTGTATAATTATTCTCAGCTGTAAGTTTTCATAGCTCCAAAATATGTTGGCTTAAAAAGCAAAATGTAGTAGTTAGCATTGGATTCATAATGAGTAGTGGGCAGATGGGGGGGGGGGATTATTATTACTTCAACAAATGTCAAGCAATCCTTGCATTTATATTGTCAGCACTAGCTAATTTGTACATAAAAACCTTCTAGAAGGTAGCACTTTCAGCCTCTTAAAGTTAGGATTTCTTAACTTTTTTATTTATGAATACGTGCTGGTTTTGGCTGGGATAGAGTTAGTTTTCTTCATAGTAGCTCGTATGGTGCTGTGTTTTGGATTTGTGCTGAAAACAGTGTTGATAACACAGGGATGTTTTAGTTACTGCTGAGCAGTGCTTACACAGAGCCAAGGCCTTTTCTGCTTCTCACCCCACCCCACCAGTGAGGAGGCTGGGGGGGCACGAGAAGTTGGGAGGGGACACAGCCGGGACAGCTGACCCCAACCGACCAAAGGGATATCCCAGACCATATGGTGTCATGCCCAGTATATAAAGTTGGGGGAAGAAGAAGGAAGGGGGGATGTTTTGAGTGACAGTGTCTGTCTTCCCAAGTAACTGCTACGCGTGATGGAGCCCTACTTTCCTGGAGATAGCTGAACACCTGTGTGCCGATGGGAAGTAGTGAATGAATTCCTTCTTTTGTGGGATAATTAGAAAAATAGACACATAGTGAACAAACCAGACACAATGGGACTGTTCAATCTGAGCCAGAGGCCTCTGCAAGCAGCAGGCTTCAAGAATGCTGTGAAGGACAACTGTTGCCACAAATTTGATGAAACAAGCACAAAAAGTAAAACGAAGTCAGGTCTACATGACGGAAAACAGGACACCAGGCAAGACACAGACAGGAGGAATCATTCGCGTGATCAGAAGACCTTATCCAATCAAACTATTGCTTTAGGCACGTGAACAGCACATGTTAACCAATCAGTAGATGGCTTGTACATGGTTATGGTATATAACCGAATGTTATGCAGCAAATAAACAGAGAAATCTCTTGATCCACAGTATCTGTGTTGGTCCGTTTTCTCCCCAGTGCAAGTCCCTGGCAATGCGTCGTTTCTCCTAGATTGTCGCGACGAGGAAAACGTGACACTTTTGTTTTGCTTGCATCTGCAGCTTTTGCTTTACCTATTAAACTGCGTATATCTCAACCCACAAGCTTTCTCATTTTTATCTTCCAATTCTCTCCTCCATCCCACCAGAGGGGAATGAGCAAGCAGCTGTGTGGTGCTTAGTTGCCAGCTGGAGTTAAACCACGACAGAATAAAATTATTATTCCCATGTTATTTTAACTTATAGCTATGATTTTTTTGTTGTTTTCTTTTGTTTTGATTTTTACACCCATTGATAGCATATGTTCTATGTGGAAACTGAAACCAGTTTGGAGACAACACTAGCACTTCTGTATGACTAATATATTTAAATATCAGATACTGAAATATCAATACTGCAATATATGTTTGTAAAGACTAGAATGAGAAAATATAGGTCTCACAATAGTGTTAAAGTTGTAATTAACTTAAGCTAGATTCAACAACGATGATTTAGCTTGCGATAGGTACTGACCTGCTGCAGTAGCCTGATACAGGTACATGTGGTTATCCTATTTAATATTCTTCTGTGCAGAACTGATGACATTTAGAATATCTGTGCACATATGAACATAGTTAGTTAATTCAATTAATAATGTTAGTTAATTCAATTAATTTCCTTAGTTTCATTGAATTCCAGTTCTTAAAAAAAGTTTCTCAAATTTATTATGATGTTTTGCTGATTTACTGAATAAAACCACTTAGGTGAAATTCTGTATGCCATTCATTTGGTGAGATCTGTCAGGAAAAAATACATATTTCTATCAATTTTATATATACATATAAATATATAAATAAGGAAGGCATGCAGAATAGGCTTAAGGCTTACATACAGTCAGTAAAGACTGCCTGGAGAAGATTTCAGCCAAAATGAAAAGGGCTTTTCTCTAAAGTAAGAGGCAAATCAACAAAATAGTGCTCATTTAGTACATAATACAGAGTTCCTTCAAGATCCATAAGATGAATGACCCCAGGCATGTTATTTGGCTGCCTTTTCTGATTAAGTCCGTGGATCATTCCACTTTGAGCTGAAGTAAATGGAGTTGGAATGAACCTTTGTTTAGAGTTCTCATAATTAAAGTGCAATTACACATTTTTTGCTGTTAAGTGTTTAGTGGAAAATGGTCCCCCTGGCAATCACGACTTCAGTGGAGACCCATTTTTGACAGCCTAAACATAAGATATTTAACATTTTTGAACATTACTTCCACAGGTCTATCTCCAAAAGATGACTTTCAAATGGAATCAAATTTGGACTTGAGGCCAAAACTGTGCCAGATTATAAAATGATTCCTTCTAAGTGGGAGTGTTGTGAAGACATGGCTACCATACTCTAGCTGACTTGCTGTTCTCAAAGGTTGTAAGCTAAATGAACATCATTTTCATCTTGGCAATTAATGAACTAAGTGAAAGCAATATGTTATTATTATTATGGTGATAAAAGAATAGACTCCAGCTATTAGTGTCTGGCTAGATTTATATTGACCTAGAAGCAAGAGGAAATAATGACACTGTAAAGTAAGACTAGTAAATGTTTTAATTTAATTCAAATAGAAGTTATCATAAATTAACACAGTTTCTTATGAAATGTTGATCTTTGTAGGTTCAGTTTTCATCTAAAGATTTGCATCCTTTGGTGAATTTCAGATAGAAGACTAGTTGCACTTCTAATTATGAGATTTAACCTACATAAAAAAATGTAGCTGTGCCAGAGCTTTACACTCTACTCACTTAATTACTGCAGTTATTGACATTGTAGAGGCGTAACTGAGGATGACCTTTTGAACACTCTCTATTCTCTTTATGCAATGCAAATTTCATACCACAGGTACTGGCTTTGGGTTTCCAGGGCACTGAAAGGAAAGTCTAAAGGTCTGAAATGAAGACATGAGCCAGCAATGACTATTTGAATTGAGTGGGTTCTCTGTTGATGCAGCAATTAGAGTGTGGTATCCATCAGGTTAGTCTTAGTCAACTAATCATTTTTCAAAGACACACTAAACCTTCTTGTTATCAACTCCTCATCAGAGTATCAGTCTGTTACTAACAATCTCCACAACAGATGCTGTCACACTGTGACAACCAGAAGGTGAATTTGCTCTGTTAAATATTATTCCTTCTTACTCTTAAACCTTGATCAGTGACTTCTTGGCTTTGAATTGTGATACCATCTCTGGTGCAAACTGGATCATTTAGCAAACAGCCACATAACTGAGAATTCAGGAGTAGCCATGTGTGTAGCCATGTGTTGCTGAGGATTTATACCAGCCATGAACATTTCTGTAATGCCAAATCCATCTCCACACTGCTGACCTGACCAAATTTTGTTTTCACATTCTTGACTTTGTCATCTTTGTTTAAATCTCCATTTATATCTTTGTGCATTGAAAATTTGTTCCCATCCTTATTTTATCGCTTATAAATTGGAAAAGGATTAGCAGGAGAGAAAACTGAGTGTGGGAAACCAGTAGCACAATTTTAGGTCATATACTCTTCCTCATCTCATAGCATAAAAGAAAAAGCTTATAGCAGTTTTCTAATGTTTTGCCTCAGTGGCAAAAGAATTGAGGGTCATTAAGCAAAATGACTCAATACTGGTGTAACAAAGGAAATTTCAGTGTTCCCCTTGTTATGCAGACAAGAATTGTCATTTAGGAGATGGAAGGAATTATAGCCAAACAATTTAGCACTCTTTTGTCATTATGTAAAGGATAGTAATGCCAAGGATTTCTGGCAGGTTCTGTGTATAGTGCTGTAAGGAAGATTGCTGCAGCCAATGCATCCATAGGAAACAAGTACAGTGTGACTGCATGAGAAAGAAGGATGGGGAAAGAGGTTATAAAAAGCAGAAGTCACAATTTTTTTGCCTAAGCAATTGATAGATTTGTAACTCTTCTCAGCAAGATAAATTTTTCAACAGATGTATATAACTAGCGATTCTAGTCTTCCCATTACTTTTCTCCACCTGTCACCAACTTCAGATACCCTGTGTGGTAAAAGAAATGAAAAAAACAATAACGTGGGGGAAATTACTTTCTGAATTGTATGAAATTTTTCATTTGTTAAAGGAAAGCTGTATTGTAATCGTTACACAGCATACAGAAAATAATCTGTGCTCCTGATGCTTGCTATATTTTATCTGAGATTTTATGATTACTAAATAAATATAAGAAGCTTTTTTTATGCTGCATTAGTTACACAATAGAAAGTGTTGCAATAGCATTGCTAGTCTGTTTCCCAGGTGACAATTCTTCACGTTGGTTAGACGAAAAGACAGTGATTTCTCTGTAGTAAAAGTAGCAGAGCTGGAAGTATTTTGGTAAATGTGACCTTTAAAAGTTACCATTAAAATGATATATAATTACTAGCTTTGGAAAATGCCATCCTTAACATAGAAAGTGAGTTATCTGAAATCATGTAAATAAAACATTGTTCTGGGGACATCCTTGTCCTGTAGTGATCAGCACAAAAAAGAAATATAAGTGATACAAAATCAATGTCATTAGAAAAAACAAATGCATCAAAAATCTGACAGCAGTCTAATACTGGAAAAGAGGGGAAATTTAGGAGAGTAAAGTTGTTGTTACTAAGGGTTTAGGTTTATAAAACTATTGTTTTAAAAATAGTAGGCCAAAGGCATAACAAACATGAAAATTATAATTACCATAGTCAGAAATTCTTATGGGTTTTATTAGTTATTATTAGATGTGCTGCCTCTGTATCACTGATGCTAAATAAGGTAAGAGCAAGGAAGAGCACAGCTATTCTCTGGTTATGACAACAACATATGCCAACATTAAAAGTGGAAAAGAAGAAAAATCCTTGTAGGTAGAACAATAAATTCTTCAGTAATTCCATTGTTTTTTAAATGGACAATAGCCAAGTGGATTGATAAATATACCTAAACAGAAACCTCTTTTTGAGTAAGATCTTAATTTTAGCTTCAGGCTAAGAAATGGAAAACTTTGAGTCATGCATGGTTCTGGATAATGAAATTTAACAATTTAATAAAAACTAAATAACACTTATAGATGTCTCTGTGCTACCAGCTGTCATTATACATACTGCAAAATTCACAATATCCTTGTGGTCTCCTGCAGTCTATTCTGAGTCTGTTTTGAGCCCACTTTTATGCCAAAATGTTTCTTCTAAGCAGAATAGTTGATATTCCTTTATTTTTTTTAATGTTTTAAGTAAACACCACATACATTTGGTTAGAAACTCAATTATAGTAAATTGTTTCTATGAAACAACTGGGCAAGATTTTATGAAATTATAAAATAAATATATTGATCAGTTACACAATTAAATGAGACATTAAAGTTATATTACTGCAAATGTTCCAAAGAGTTTATTAATTCAGAATGCAACAAAGGTATTTATAGGGATTGTTTAAAAATGAAGATCCTAAGTGCTTTGGGACTAAAGTGCCTAAAAACATTGCTTCAAAGATAGATGCTACAATATTTTCTAAGTTGAAATGCTGAAAGCAGAAAACCATGATGTAAAATGTGTTGTGTGCAAAAATTTTTTTGCTGTGTCACTATTGATATTTTACCAGAATGACTTTTCCTAATTTTTTTTTTTTTTCTGCGGGGGGAGGGTGTCTTTCACTCTTTTCCTTTTCTCCTTCATAATACCTTTATGATGTCTCAGTGTTGCAGCCTACTGCAGTGTTTTTTAATAAACCATAATCTTGCCTCATCATATAACAAGCAATAATAAACAGATTCTTACTGATGTCTGAGAACTGACACAATGCCACTTAACGTAGAGATATCACATAGAGATACTAACTCTAGTACCAAAAGCAATATGATGATATTAGCACTGTAACGTGTGCTTTGCGAGTAAAACTATTAAACTCTGCCTCTCATCACAGGTAAATAATTTAAGCGCAGGACAGTCCTAGTATGTCTATACAGATCCTCATTCTGGAAATAACTCAACTGCCACTTTTTGTTTTCTTCTTCGTTGTGAGGACATGTCCAGAACTTAAGATGGTAAATAATTCATTTAAATGTGCTGAAACTAACAGAGGAGATAGGAAGAGAAAGAAAGCAGAGAAAGAATGCCTGGGACAGCAAAGCAGGCTATGTCCGTACATAGTTGACAATTTGAAATTGTTACCATCCTTATAATCATGTAGTAGCTGCCAGCTTTATAATTCTTAGATGCAAACATTATGGCCTTTCTAGTTGCATTCGTCCAACTATAAGATGAAATCAATGATGTGTACATAAAACATTTGGTTTAGTTTACTAATATTTCACAAGTATATTCCTCTTGTTCGATGATGTGTGTTACAGGAATCACAGGTATCTGATATCGCTTTAAACTTTTCCTAGCTGTAGTAGCTTTGACGAGCAGTAAACTTTAATGAACTTTAAAGAATAAAAAAGAATGCCAAATGCTTTGCAGTTGCTTTTATTTTTTCTCTAACAAAAAGTAAAAGTGACAGTGTCACTGATTATATACCAGATGACAGTGTTGATGTAACATAATTGTGGTAGCAGATAAAGGCAAGTCAGGGTCTGGTCTCCAAAATATAACTTAATGTAAGAAATGGTGTCCCAAAAGCACTCATGCTCCCAGTGCAAGCCTAGAATGAATGCCAGAACAGAGCCAAAAAAGAACAGGAATGTAGGAGACACTCAGACAGTTACAGCTGATGTCTTAAGCAGTAATGCCATACTAACTGCCAAGCCATCAAATGTTTGGTAGCTGTCATGAAATGTGGAGTTTTGAGGTGAGTAAGTAGGATGCCAAGGTCATTCTTTTGCAGATTTTTGGAACACTTCTCCCATGAAGGAAGGAGAAGTCCTTTGATTTGATAATCTAAACCAAAAGCTAGCAGAATGCAAGAGGAGGTTGGAAAATCTACCATGCTGCATTTTACTCAGACAAGAGGGAATTAAATATCTATTTTTGTTATTTTTCAGTTGATTCTCTGTCCATCTCATTTTCCTTTTAGAACTTCTTGAAAATGTTCTGCTATATTGTCTTCTTTCTCTTTATACCACCTAGTGACTAAAAAAGATGGGCATTGAAAGTTAATGGTGGAAATTGTTTTGATTTGGTTTGTTACCTGACATTTCTTGTTTGTGATTGTTTGCATGGCTAAAGAGATTGATAGAACCTATAGGTATCTGAATGGTACTGACTGGTTGATAGATGTATGTAACCATAGTTCCTTTTGTACTTCTGCTTTACCTGCCAAAGGACTGAACAGAACTCTTAAATTTCGCAGAAGACTACAGCACTACATGATTAGCATTCTTTGAGATGTTTTTGTTCGGCTCTAAATCAAGTAAGGGGTAATAACTTCAGCATAATCTTCATATGCACTGCACCAAGTATGCACACGAAATTGTTTCAGCTGTTTGGATTCTGTACAGCATGAGGACAAAAGATGAACACCAAAATGAATATGTAATGAGTTCATGTGGTTGAACCAATAAATAAGACTATTGCAGCATGCAATCAAGTTTATTATGTACATATACAATAATCTTGGCAAATGAAGTGCTGAGTAAGTAAACTATTAGGAACCATTTGGGACTGTTTTGTATTAATTTTTTATTTTGTGTTTGTGTGTGTGAAACATTTTTTCTAAAATTATTTAAAATCACTTCTAGAGTGACCTGCTGTGCTGTCCAACTGGCTAAGTGATTTCTGTTACTATATCAAACACTGTAATGACATTGAGAGAGGAAGAAGGAACTGTGTGCCAGTGCTACTTTACTCCCTCCTGGAGCCTCACAAAATGTCATTTGTGTCATGCTGAGTGCTGTTTATTTTAGAATAAGAGACATTTACAGGTTTGACTCCTAAAGTACTTTGAGACAGCCTACTAAAAAGGCATAAACAAAAAATAAATAGAAGAATTGCACGATTTTAATGCAGCATAACCAACTTCCAACAGCCGCAGAACCACCCTGTTTGTATTTCATAAGTCTACAGAAGGCTGTCTCAGACTACAAGATGTTTTTCTGTGACTTAGTGTGTGATTTCACAAGAAGTTAAAGC
Source organism: Haliaeetus leucocephalus (assembly GCF_000737465.1). Taxonomy (NCBI): domain Eukaryota; kingdom Metazoa; phylum Chordata; class Aves; order Accipitriformes; family Accipitridae; genus Haliaeetus; species Haliaeetus leucocephalus. The sequence continues at coordinate 7,183,464 of NW_010973002.1, read as the reverse complement.
AGATCTAGAATTGTGATCCTTACTAAAAGAACCATCTTAGCTGTATGCTCTTGCTGCTCTCCCAGCATTGGTTCAAGCGATTGTGTGTGGTAGGATTGAACAGTAACTCTTCATCAGCAAAGCTTAATTTAGTTTTCAGTGGAATCAATGAGCATATTCAACTTCCTAGGTGGCTGTAGAATACTTCTATCTGCCCAGTAGTTCATACCCTATATTTACAACTTCCTAACCACTGTCCTATATTTCATATAAACATATCAACAGCCAGCAAAAGCTGGGGGGAAGAGGTGTTATGTTTGTTTGCTTTGGTCTGGATTTGTTTTGATTTTCTTTTTGTTGCCTTATTTTCACTAAGATAGATTTTTTTTTCATGTGTTGCACAGTGAGCTCTATAATGATTTCAACTGGGAAAGGATTAAACTGGAAGAGCTGACAGACTTGGTTGCTTGGGTTTTTTTACTTGACAGTATTACTTTTTACATCCAGAAAATAATGCAGTCACAATACTATCTATGCAGTCAATAAGCCTCTGCATCTCAGGAGGTATATTTTTCCTCCTTTATAGGTACTTAATGCCTTCTTTGCCTCGGTCTTTAATAGTGAGTCCAGTTATCCCCAGGGTACTCCACCCCTTGAGCTGGAAGGTAAGGATGAAGAACATAACATACCCCCCCTTAATCCAGGAGGAAATAGTTAGGGACCTACTACGCCATCTGGACACTCAGAAATCTATGGGACCTGATGGGATCCATCCAAGACTACTGAGGGAACTGGCAGAGGTCCTTGCCAAGCCACTCTCTATCAGCTATCAGCATTCCTGGTCAACAGGGGAGGTCCCAGATGACTGGAGGCTTGCCAATGTGACTCCCCTTTATAAGAAGGGTCGGAGGGAGGATCTGGGGAACTACAGGCCTGTCAGCCTGGCCTCAGTACCGGGGAAGATTATGGAACGGTTTGTCTTGAGAGCACTCACATGGCAAGTACAGGATAAGAAGGGGATCAGGCCCAGTCAGCAAGGGTTTACGAAAGGCAGGTCCTGCCTGACCAACCTGATCTCCTTCTATGACCAGGTGACCTGCCTAGTGGATGAGGGAGAGGCTGTGGATGTTATCTTCCTTGACTTCAGCAAGGCCTTTGACACTGTCTCTCATGGCATACTCCTTGAGAAGCTGGCGTCTCGTGGCCTGGACAAGTGTACTCTTTACTGGGTGAAAAACTGGCTGGATGGACGAGCCCAGAGGGTTGTGGTGAACGGGGTGAAATCCAGTTGGCAGCGGGTCACAAGTGGTGTTCCCCAGGGCTCGGTGTTGGGCCCTGTTCTGTTTAATATCTTTATCAATGATTTGGATGAGGGGATCTAGTGCACCCTCAGCAAGTTTGCAGATGACACCAAGTTGGGGGGCAGGGTCGATCTGCTTGAGGGTAGAAAGTCTCTACAGAGAGATCTGGACAGGCTGGATCGATGGGCCGAGGTCAATTGTATGAGGTTCAACAAGGTCAGGTGCCGGGTTCTGCACTTGGGTCACAGCAACCCCATGCAGCACTACAGGCTTGGGGAAGAGTGGCTGGAAAGCTGCCTGGCAGAAAAAGACCTGGGTGTGCTGGCTGACAGCCGGCTGAATATGAGCCAGCAGTGTGCCCAGGTGGCCAAGAAGGCCAATGGCATCCTGGCCTGCATCAGAAATAGTGTGGCCAGCAGGAGCAGGGAAGTGATTGTCCCCCTGTACTCGGCACTATTGAGTCTGCACCTTGAGTACTGTGTTCAGTTTTGGGCCCCTCACTACAGGAAAGACATTGAGGTGCTGGAGTGTGTCCATAGAAGGGCAACCAAGTTGGTGAGGGGCCTGAAGCACAAGTCTTATGAGGAGCGGCTGAGGGAACTGGGGCTGTTTAGTCTAGAAAAGAGGAGGCTGAAGGGAGACCTTATAGCTCTCCTCAACTACCTGAAAGGGGGTTGTAGTGAGGTGGGTGTTGGTCTCTTCTGTCAGGTGGCTGGAGATAGGACAAGAGGAAATGGCCTCGAGTTGAAGCAGGGGAGGTTTAGATTAGATATTAGGAAAATTTTTTTTACTGAGAGGGTTGTCAAACATTGGAATGGGCTGCCCAGGGAAGTGGCTGAGTCACCATCCCTGGAGGTATTCAAAAAACAAGTGGACGGGATACTTCAGGACATGGTTTAGTGGGCATGGTTGATGGTTGGACTGGATGATCTTGAAGGTCTTTTCTAACCTAAATGATTCTATGATTCTATGAAAGCTCCTCCATCGATAAGTATAAAGCAAATATATTAGGATTTTATTCTTAACCATACTCTGTAGTCACCTGCCTTTTCTATTAACCTTGTGATAGCTTAATGTGCACACCTCTCTCTTGGCATTCAGTGTTCAGAGATGCACCTTTGATATTCTGCCTGTTTGTGTTACCTCCACTAATCAGTAGATTGATTTTTGTCTCCTTCATAATTCTCAGTCTCAAAAACAGAAAATCAGATAACTATGTTGATATTTTTTCATTGCTTCCACAATAAGAATCAATGCACACAAATAAACCTGGGTGGGAGGTATGCGTAAGTTACATATTTTACACAATATGTGCTGTGCAAATATATGTGTTTATAATTTCCCAGCATTGCATTATGCATTTTCCCTACTTTAAAAGGCTGATGAAGTCTCCTGCACAACCCACTGAGATATTCTTCTGTATTTAATATACTTCTTGGGAGCAGAGACCACTGAGAAAACAAATAGATTAGGCCTGCCCACAGATTTTTCTCATCTGAATTTTTCATAATTAACATTAGCTGTTCCAAGACTTTTATTTTTTCTTGGCAAAACAGTGTATTAGGGCAGCTGAAACCACATTCATTGCTCGTGAATGTTTCTAAGATCAGCAAACAAAGTATTACTGCAGAAAATTCCCATCTTTTATTTCTATTGACTGAAAACGAATACAGATCCAAATGAATTGCTCACATTTTGAGAATCAAAAGATGTTCCATAATGTATCTGCAGTGCTTAACTGAAAGGAAGAATATTTTGCACGTGATGTTTTTCAATGGCTAGCAGTTGCCTAAGAAGATAGACTTTATTTCTGTGACAGTTCCTGAGTAAAGTAATTTTAGATTCAGCTTCTAACAGACTGGTATTGATTTTTGCAGTGTTCAGTTTTTGAATCGCAAAGCATGAGTCAGAAAGTAAGATGGATGTGTATGTACATTTTGCTGAAATTCAAGAATTCAACAGTCAGCAGAGACAGGAGGGCTTGCAATATGAGAGCCAGTTGCCTGCATTTTAGGGTAATCTGGCCTCCATCACATATTTAGATTTAAGTGAGGTGATTGGTGGTATTGCTTGGCTATGCAATTACCCTAACAGAATAGTTGTGCTTGTACTGAGAACAGTCATGTGTGTCCTACTGAAAGGGAGTACAAATACATAGGCTTAATAATGAAAACATATTAGGAACACATATATCCCTAACCAATGTTCTCACACAAAAGATTTTGTGTATTAAACATTTGCTGACAGATAGTACATAATCTGATGCTCTCTGTGGCAAGGTTAATAATGCAGGTAGAGTAAATTGGTGCAGCTAATCACAGTTGTCTCAACCAGTCAGTCCCTGATTGTGCTGAAACAGAAGAAACATAATTAATTAAATGAAAATGATAATTTTGGGTGATCCGATATGGGAGGAGTCTGTCTCTTCTGAATGGAAGAACTTTTAGTTCCCTCTTCCAGAGAGATATCTGGAGATGCTGTAAGCTGAAGAACTCTACTAAATTGACAGACTTCTGCCACCTTGCTTTTCTCTCTCCCCTTCTAATTCTGAATTTATGGAAGAGATTATGTCTACATGATTATTATTGGGATATCACTTGAAGAACAGTATATTAAAAAGTAACGTAACATCATTTATATATTGCTGGAAACGTGATATAGTCTTCTACTGTTTAACTACATGGGAAAGAGTTCAATCCATTTGGAAGTCATGACTGTGCTTTCAATATAATTCAAAGTCATAGCCATAAAAAGGAATTTTTAAGTGCATGCCTAAAAATTGATTTGAGAATCTTATTTTTTCTTTGTTGTTAGTAAATCTGGCCAAACTCAATAAAAAAATTCTATGATTGTTCACACATGTATTTCTTTCATCAAGTTTTTTAATTTGCAAACTATCAGTTCACTTTTTTCCCTTAATTCTCCAAGCATTCCCAAAGTCCCAAAACTGTACAATGACTTATTGTTTGTGATGTTGCTTTTCTCAAAATATCTCATCATCTTAAACCCACTAATATAAAGTCTTCCATGGAATTATCCATTATTTTAATGTACTTTCTTCATAAATAAGATGAGGAAAATGAGTAAAATTGCGTATTTTTAGTATTCTGATATCATTGGACAATAAATGTCATGGAAAAACTAAGTAGTATTTTGTCTTTAATGCTAAATTTAACTTACAAAAAATCTTAACGCAAGTTAAATGAAATTTTGTTTGTATAACTTTACACTTTTCCATGATGACAGAAACACTCACTAAAAGCAAAAAAAGAAAGTGAAATTAACATAGGCTCATTCAAATTCTTTAATGATGTGTAATTCAAAGTTTTAAATTTATCATCTATGTTATGAGATGTACCAAAAAGTGACTTGGTCATCTTTTTCTCTATTTTTTAAAGGTACAGAGGAAATATATGTTCAGCAAAATTTGCATAGTGTTTGTCACTTTCCCAGAGATAGAATAAAATGAATCTTAAAAGACTGAAGAGATAAACATTTTCTATCTTAATGATAAGATACAGTAAAAATTCAGTGTCTAGAATTAGAATTCCACAGTTCTTCAACATGGAAATCTTTGACAGTTCTTACAATCTAATTGTAACATTTGTTGTTTTGCAAACACTTCTTATATGCTGCATTGTACGTTTTGTCACACAAGTATATTTTTATATATATAAACCATATATATTTAGTACTTTTATATATATTTTTATATATGAGGTACATACACACATAGAGATTTTTTTGTTCTTAAATTCTTCATATCAATTGCTTAAGTGTTATTTTTGACAGGTTGTAACTCTTAAACAATATAAATTAACATTGCTATGCAATCATTGCATTAGCATGCAACATTCAGTAATACATCAACATTGCATTATGCCTTCATTCCTCCCTGTATCTGTGAGAAAATTGGTTAAGAGTCCTAATGTTGACTGAGTTTTTCTGCTGGTTTTGTCCTTGGAAAAGGACCCTTATCTTACTCCTACAGTCATCATGAATCCTACACTACCAAAGAAATACATACAGTTTATACCTTCTTATGAAGATATCACAAGTGAAAAGGCTTTTCAGATCATAGTCTAAATTTAAACTTAACCACGGAAAGTATGTCAAAGGAAGTTTGTGTTGGAGATATAAGAATTTCTGTCAGAAGATTTAAACAAAAACTTTTGAGGTCTCTAAAATGTCACAAAACTGGGAATGTAGTTAGATATTAACCTTCTTTCATTTTTTATGTTGTCTCTTTAGAATGGAAATGAACTCAGTTTCAGTCAAAATTAATATAACTAAAATTGATGTGCATTTATCCATCTACACATATACAGAAAGTTTGTATGCATAGTAGATAGTCCTAGTTGACATATTGATCAAGATTATATCATCACTAAATATAATCACAGAATCATAGAATAGTTTGGGTTGGAAGGGACCTTTAAAGGTCATCTAGTCCAACCCCCCTGCAATGAGCAGGGACATCTTCAACTAGATCAGGTTGCTCAGAGACCCGTCCACACTGACCTTGAATGTTTCCAGGGATGGGGCATCTACCTCCTCTCTGGGCAACCTGTTCCAGTGTTTCACCACCTTCATCATAAAAAATTTCTTCCTTATATCTAGTCTAAATCTACCCGCTTTCAATTTAAAACCACTACCCCTTGTCCTATCTCAACAGACCCCACTAAAATGTTTGTCCCCGTCTTTCGTATAAGCCCCCTTTACATACTGAAAGGCCGCAGTAAGGTCTCCCCAGAGCCTTCTCTTCTCCAAGCTGAACAACCCCAATTCTCCCAGCCTTTCTCCATAGGAGAGGTGCTCCACTCCTCTGATCATTATTCCTTAATTAATTTGCTACTTTTATTGAAAAGTTAAGCAATTCACTGTCTGTGTGTAACATAACTAGTCCAAAACAATTACATACCTGTTTTGGGTTTGTGTGGCGGGGTTTTGGTAGCGGGGGAGGGGGCTGCAGGGGTGGCTCCTGTGAGAAGCTGCTAGAAGGTGCCTTGGCTCCAAGTTGGACCCGCCTCTGGCCAAGGCCAACCCAGTCAGTGATGGTGGTAGCACCTCTGGGAGAATAGATTTAAGAAGGGAAACCTGCAGTGAGTAGGGGGATTGGAATGTGAGAGGAACACCGATGCAGACACCAAGGTCAGTGAAGAAAGAGGGGGAGGAGGTGCACCAGAGGAGGGGATGCCCCTGCAGCCCGTGGTGAGACAGCAGGCTGTCCCCGCCCAGCCCATGGAGGTGAACAGGGGAGCAGATGCCCACCTGCAGCCCGTGGAGGACCCCATGGTGGGGCAGCTGGATGCCCCTGAAGGTGGCCATGACTCCATGGGAAAGCCCGTGCTGGAGCAGTCTGTGACTGAAGATTGGGCTGTGGAAAGGACCCACACTGGAGCAGTTCATGAAGGACTGCAGCCCATGGGAGGGACCCCACGCTGGAGCAGGGGAAGATCAAAGAGTCCTCCTCCCCCCCGAGGAGGAAGGAGCAGCAGAGACAACATGTGATGAACTGACCGTAACCCCCATTCCCCGTCCCCCTGCACTACTGGGGGGGAGGAGGTAGAGAAAATCAGGAGTGGAGTTGAGCTGCGAGGTAGGGAGGGGTGGGGGGAAGGTGTTTTAAGATCTGGGTTTTATTTCTCATTATCCTTGTTTTGACTTGATAGGTAGTAAATTAAGTTGATTTTGTTTTTTCCCCAAGTTGAGTCTGTCTTTTGTCCATGACCATAATTGGTGAGTGATTCCGCCCTGTTCTTGTCTTGACCCATGAGCTTTTCTTTATATTTTCTCCTCCCCATCCCACTGGCGCTGGGGGGGAGGAGTGAGTGAGTGGCTTCGTGGGGCTTTATTACCGGCTGGGCTTAAACCATGACAATATCAATATGCTATTTTAATAATTTCTCAAGCTATACTATTTTCCAAACTCCTGAACTGACTAAACACTCTACTATTATGCGTCAGAGGGTATAGAAATTCTGATGCCATGAGACTATAAGTTGCTATGGATACTTTCAGTAAATGCGTATATCTGAATTTCACACCAGGTAGAGAGTAAAGCCTACCTCTAGTAGCAAAGGGGATTGGGAGGTAAAGCTTATCCTACAGTGTGTGTAAGATACCTATAATTTCCGTTCTCATGGTGGAATATTCCTGTACTTTTGCATTGTGTTGCTTTCTTCACATATAGCAAGAAATTTGATGATCAGCATTCAGGTAGGTGACCTTAGAGTAGGGAGTCAAAAAAATAATTTTGGTTGGGAATTGCTGTGTTGCTGAACTGCTGCTTCACTCTAATGTAAATAATAGAGCCAAATCCAGTGTTATGATTGGGGCATTTTGAACATTTGATCAGATGAACAATTATATTTTATTCCAACAGAAACTTTGTTTCTTATTTGAGTGGGCCTTTGAATGTCACTCTGTCAGTGCCCAGCTCTCCATAGTGGTAAGCTTCAGGTAAAAGGAACCTTTGTGTCTTGGAACTTGACCTCAATCATTCCAGGAGACAAGTGTTTAAGTGCCATGGCAAAATACCACCAGAGATTAAACAGTGACAGTAAAAAAATGGAGTATTTCAGCCTGTCATATTTTTTTTGAAACACAGAAAGAATCACAAGCCTGAACTGACCCCAAAGCTCAAGTAAAATACTCTTTTATGGTATAATAGTTCAGGCTCTAGGTTTGTAGTAAAAGTGTCTAATGTAGTTGAAGGGACTTTAATTAAATAAAGATAAGATCAATCTCCAGTATCTACAAACATTCTTACAAGTACATTTTTTTTGGTGAAAACCAAAGAAGGAGCACTATGCATTTTATATGACACAGAGGACTTTACTCATTGCAGGTTTTTAATGGCAAAAGATGCCTTCAGGAAGAGAAAGTAAAATAAGGCAATATATAGAGAAAGCACAGAATGGGGACTTGGAGGATACACATTCAACTTCTGGTGCATTGCAACAACTTCATGCAAGTAAGTGAATTTATTACTTTTCCTCAATGAAGATAATATGTCCCTTGCTGCCTTTAAAATGCATGGCAGGTAAAGATTTGTGCTGTCAGTCCTCTGGGACAATGTGATACCATTATTTGGATCCAACTAGCTTACATGTCTAAGCCTGACATCAAAGATTTTCACTGAAGTTAGCTGTTCATTTAGCTGAACAAATGTCAAGTCACTGCTTTTATAGTATTAGAAGATACTGATAGTGTAACTGCCTTAGATGGGAAGAGAAGCACATGAGAGAAAACATGGATAAGTGGAATTGCTGTAGAAAAAATGAGAAGTGAAGAAGTTTGGTTAATAAAGAAATATGTCTGTTACAGATTGGAAATACATTGTGCTGGGAAGAAACATTCCTCAGGAATCTAAACAGAGTTGTGGGCCTTAATATGTATGTAAGCCATATCAAAGAGTTTTCAATGTTTTATCATATGAAATTAAAAGCAATTTGACATTCTTTTGTCACATTTATTAAAAGATTAGGCACTCCACCTATAGAATAATTATTTTAAAAATGGAAATGTCTTGAAAATGTTAAACTAGTCTGGTTTTGTTTGGGAAAAGTAATTTTCAATGTGAAATATTTGATGAAACCTGAATAAATTAATGAAATATTTTAGTATTACGGAGCTATGTTTTTCTTTAAAGAAGTGTTGTTTCATTTTTCTCTAGTTCTTCCTTCTGACTTCTCTTGGTAAGACCACGATACACAGCTAATGCTGCTTCAAAAACACTTTCTTTTTATCCCAAAAGATACCTTCAGGAAGAGAAAATATAATTAAGACAATGTATAGAGAAAATGCAGAACTGGGACTTGGAGGATACAGATTTGACTTTCAGTGTCTTGCAACACCTTCCTGCAAGTAAGTGAGTTTAAATATTGCTTTTCCTCAATGAAGAGAATATGTCCTTATCTCACTACCTTTAAAATGCAATACATCATCACAAATTGTTGCTTTTTAACAAATAATTTTCTCTTCCCCACCTCTGGTCTTAAACTAGAGACTTCAATAACACAGAAAAGGGTATGAAAATAATTTTCATAGCTCTGTTTAGTTAAATCAAGAGATTTTGTTTTATTAATCATCCCCGCTGATGGCGTTAATATTGAAATAACCAGCTTGAGGAATTGGATCAATCTTGATCTTATTTGATTTACTATAGTCAATTTACAGATGAAATCAACAGAGTTAAAATCTCTTAAAGGTGTCACCCACAATTTCTAAAAAGATGATATGCTCTGCTTAAAAGGACAGACATGGGACTTTGATCAAGTCTGTTTTTTCACTTTCCAGCTGAAAATCAGGAGTCTATTTGTTGCATTCAGCCAAATGGTACTTTATTTCAGGTTGTGTTAGTATGATTTCTCTGCATTTACTGTTAGCTATACATTCACATCACATAACTAGAGTCTTTATCTAAAGAATTGGTAACATCTATTCTGTGGTTATGGAATTACAGAATGGAAATAAGGGTCAAAGTGATCAAACTGCTAAGCTGGACACGTTGTCCTCTCTAGCTCATATGGAACAGATGTCCCTCTAGGTGATCTAAATACAGGAGTGGGTAAAATTGAATTGTCATTTAATTAACAGGTCCTTCAAAACCATGGAAATAAATAAATGTCCTACCTTATCCAATCCTATTACTCCTTTATGAATTTTCACATCAGACACTGTCCTTCTTGGCTGAAGAGTGAATGTGGGTTGGTTATGTAATATATGGCTTATTTTCTGTCATAACTTGAGACGTTGCATTCTTTTGGATTTGAAATACGTGGATGAAATATAACAGAGGTCAGGAGGTGACCCTTCACTGCCCAATGGGTTTGTATTTTCTATATTTCTGCTTAGAATTAGGGTGAAGCACCCAAAGATAGTGATGTATGAGGGGAAACTAAGAAACAGCCGATGAGCATAAGGAAGCTTGGAAGATAGGGAATGAGAAGAAAAGGTAAAATAATAAAAATGCTTTTCTAGGGGAAGGAAAGAGTAATGACAGAGGAAGCTTACATTCATTTGATCATATTTCTATTGATAGAAACTTAAGAGATATGTGGCAGAGAGAAAAGTACCATTATTGGGAGAGAGTTTAAGTGGGAGAAAATGTCTTCTACTGAAACTGTAGATTCAGTGTAAGTGGGAATAGTCAAGTTCTTCAGCTGAGAGGATGGCATAAGGGCAAATAAAAAGAACAAATTTTGTGGGAGAAATAATCCTTGCTGTCACAATAATTGGTGTCACAATTTCTGTAGCACAACTTTGAAAATGCAGGCAGGAAGGAAGGAGGAATTGTAGGTTAGAGGATGGCCATTAGCAGGGTAGATAACATCTCGGGAGGGGGTCAAAGGTGGAAGGAAGCCTTGAGGGTGCCTGTGGTCATGGCAATAGAGAGGTAAGAGATCTGATGTCCAATCCTGTGTTCTGATGGTCAACATGCCCTGCAAAACTGGGTGGAAGGACAGAGCACTAGAGAGGGGATGTTCAGCAACACCTGAGAGAGAAGGAGCAGGAAGGAGGACAAGTCGTGTTTGGTGAAGATCATGTAAATTAGGGGCCTTGTTACTAACAGCAAATTGCTAACATCAATATCTCCAAACACATGGTTCTTTGGGCTTATGTTGACATTACAAGCTGGCCCACATTCTTATTTCTGAGACCTTATGACCTAGTAATGGCTTCCGTTTTCTAAGCCAGTGAACACTGTTGGCACTGTCAAAATAACAGCTTTGTTCCTCTGGGAGGCAAGTGTCGGCTATGTCTGGTTTTGAGGTAAACCACTAGGAAATTTTAGATAATTCAAGTCTTAAACCAGAGAATAAACAAATTTTGTAGGATGGATTTGAATGGAGAATATGGTAGGGATGTAGGCAAATATAACATTATCTATAGTCTGTCTCCTATAGTCTTAACAAGGTGAAGAAAGGATTGTTGTATTGTTCTAACAAGATGCTTAGTTGTTTGCTGTCCTCTCGAGCCTTGTAGTTACCCCCAATAAAATGGTAACCAGACAACAGACCTCATCAGTGAAATCTGGATCTTTTCTACTCCCAGGCCACATCTTTGCTATTTTCGTTGTGTATTGTGCCAGATTGAGCCCTTTAGGAGGAATTTTACATCCTGCTTCTTTTACTGGAAGCAATAGTTCAAGGAGTTCCTTTACAATAAATGAACCTTGAAGATGTAAGTACTGATTTTTATAAGACCAGAGTTTTTATAGCAGCGGGTAAAGTTATGTTCACATTTCTACTACAAACTTCATTTTGGAAGGGCTTGTAAATCTGCTACAATAGTATCCTCATTTGAGGAAAAAAGGCTGGGATACCAGATAGTGCTTGTATTCACTAGACTTTTGTATTTGAACTAACTGAAAGGGCCCTTTTCTCTAAAGGTGCCTGCTTAATTAGATAATTACACAGTAAACTGTAATGGTTACTTTAATTTCATCAGAATATTAATGCGCTGGGAGTTGGAGCTATTCTTTGAACCCTGGAGGCGATTTCTGTGATCTAGAGTACTGGCAAATGGACAAGTCATAAGGGAGATATTTGCAGTGCTGCTGCCTGTATTCTATCTCTTGAGTGAATATTTGTTCCTTTTTTGTTGAAAAGGAGTTTGACATGATAGGCTGTCAGTCCAATAGCTTTTGGGCCAGACTGGCCCTTTTTGGACACCATGCACAGCTGCATTTTTTTGGTAACAGTAGAAAACCAAGAAATCTTCTTCCAGGAGAGGAGTAGGGAGATGGATAATAGCTCATCCTACTCTCTGGGTGCAAACAGCACTTCATGTTGTGCTGTCCTAAGGTGTGTGCTCCTCCTGTGCCCTAAAGAATACTGAGCACATGGAATTGTACGCAGCTCTGACCTCCTTTCCCTACTGCTCTAAGACAACATTGTTTGACTAGACCAGTGAATTATATAGTAGTCACCAATGCACTAAGTGTGAATAATTCAAGATGGATTGAATTTTAAATTACTGAGAGTAATAGAAGATAGATGGAAGATAGATGAGCAGAGGTGGGGTGCAAGTCAAACCCATGGCACCAAGGTACCAAACCTGAGGCAAAGGGAATACCAAGCATTTAATTGCTTTTGCTGTGCCAAGTGTGATGTATGTCTTCAACTATCATATGGGCAAGAGCAGCCAAGGGAAAGCAGATACAGGCAATATGGAAAAAGATGCATGTGGTATACAGAGCAATCCATGCTTAAGGAGGCAAAATAGCTCCTGTCTCATGACAGATGTCTAGTGTGTCCCCTCAGTGTTGCTTCTCCCAACAGATTTCAGAAACTGTCCAGTGTTTCAGGGCTAAAGGGGAAGGCAAGTGACCTCTTCCTGGCACTGTTGATTTGTCCTTGCCAGATAAAACATTTTTTAGTGTTTTTCCCCAAGCGGAGGCCAAAAAAAGCATGTTTTTCAAAAAAATCCAAAGTTTGGACAGTTGTTACTTCTAACTCTCAGTAAAAGGGATACAAGACATGTTTTTGGGGGGATTTTTTTTGATCAGAGATATTGTTACCTTCTCTTATTTCTATTTACTTAAGTAGTATCAGTTTACTCCAGTTTACTTATCTTAAAAAAGCATGATGAAGTATGTCAATATAGCAAAACCAGAAAGCATCTTTAATAGTGTATTAGTGAGTCTAACATTCTGTACAGTGTGCAGGACACTAATAAAATGTGTTCCTTTCATCATATATCACTAACAAACATCAGAATAAAATAAATGATATAATAAAATCCAGATGTCCCCAGAAGAACACAACAGATTCAAAGGCTAAATCCATGCACAAGCTTTCAAAAAACTTGAAGGCTAGGAGACCTGTAAGCACTGCTTCTAGTTAATATCTTTCATATTATCTGAAGTATTGGCTTTGGATTTTGATTGCCCCACCTCTTCTTCAAAAAGAGAAAATGCAAACAAAACCCCCTACACTATCACAGAAGGCCATAGAGATTTTTTTTTTATAACCCGTTATAATTCTGAAACATTTCAGTAATTTAAAGCAGCTAAGTCAGCCTAGACATTTTTCTTCCTGCAAATCTTGAACTTCAGAGCTCTCTGCCTTAGAAGCAATAATTCTATTTGCTGTAATAAGTTTTATGGCCAGATTTCTAAAGAAAGTAATAGCCACATTTATAAGAGGATAAATATGTTAGTGTCAAATCAATAACTGCAGTTTTCTGTATAGCTGCTTAAAATAAAGATATTCATCTCATGGTTGTGAAAAAGAGGCGTATATTTTTACAAAATACTTAATACATCTTGATTTGAATAACGACCTTAAATCAGTTCGTATATTCCTATGTGTATGTATTTTTAGCACACAATTATAAAATTCCTTTTACTATTATATACTATTTAGGTTATTTTTAGGTATTCTAATACTTTGGAACACTGACCTTTCAAATCTTTAGATTTTAAAGAAGCAGTAGACATAAGGACTGTATTATTTAAGCACTGTAGCCTTTGAGGCATCCATAGTACAACAGTGTTATATTCTTTGAGATCAAAAGGCTGGCAGTTCTGGAGTAAGTACATCCCTCGTGGATTAATTATAATGAAATTACTCATTTGAAACACTATACCAGAGCTTTGACAGTATCCAAGCTGCAGTAAAAATTTCATGTGAGCTTTCTTTACACTGGAAGATATGCTGTAGTGGCAAAAGATGTTTTATTTATAGCAACCCTGTCTATACAGGAAAGAGAAGAGCTACTGCTCACATTTTGAGAGCCAGTATTTTCACTGTAGCATGTAGTTATCCTTCAGCTACATTACAGCTTTGATGCTTAAAATAGATACACATCATAGGAAGAATAAAAATGCACTTAGCTATTATCTTCATAGCCCTCAACTTTGAAAGATCTCTTGAAATCTGGAAATTCCCCTTTTAAATATTATTAGAGACATTTTTAGTTTCAGAAGTGAAAGGGGAAACAATATCTGAAAAGGAGAATATCTGGGCTTTCTGAAACATAATCCAGAGAATAGTGGCATTCTTGAAGATTCCCAAATCATCCCCAATCTGATCAAGTTGTTGGGAATTGCATCAGATGCAAGTGTACATATAAGCAAGGCTAGTAGATCTGCGGGTTCACATGGAGACTTCTCGTCTTTATGGCTAGAGTCTGTGTTCCTAATTTCCAATGCAGTAGAAGTCCAGCTTAGCCTGTTTTATATGAAGTAGTTTAAGCAACTCAGCAAAAGTTCAAGAGAAAAAAGCAGAGCTTGTCCAAACAAAACACCTACTAGTATAGTCCATGGATTGAGCTGAATGTTTCAAGCAGTTAAGGGGAGCATAGGACTTGAACTGGATAGACCAGAATTAGTATGCTGGAAATAAGAGTTGAAGAAGTACCAGAACAAACTACTCCATTTTTCTGCCTTTTGAGTTCTCTTCTCCCACCTTGACTTGATTTGTGGTTTGAAAAGGTTAATTCCTCTGCAGTCTCTTGGACTATACAACTCCCTGGGCTCTTATCCCACTCAACTAAGGATGACTACCACCAAGCTGCAAAGAGGAACCAGGTGACAAGACTATGTAGCCAAAGAAGAAAACATTTGAAGAACAGCTGTTACATGAGAGCTATGCCATCCTTGACGTGATGTTGTTTTTATTCTGCCCCCTTTTGTTTTTTAAAAGAGGGGAGGGTATGTTGTTTCATTCTTTTACCTACCCTAGGTAGGGTCTAGATTAACTAATCAAGAGAGCATCTTGTGACTGAGAGTGGAGCAGAGCAGGGGTCAAAGCAGCCTTGTCATTAGTGCAGATTTGCTAGCTCAGGCAACATGGCTGTGCTGTGCTGTCCCTCCAGCAGTGAGTTCACACCAGAGGTCAGAGGCCATACCAGGCCACTGACACCAGAAAGAGGAACTTCATCATCTTCGAGTCTTGTTTTCTTCTATTTAGCATAATTTTTGTCTTATTTTCCTCAAGGGAAATAACTTGACTTTACAACAGGCATGCTGGTTAATCCCAAACTCTCTAAAGGATAGTATAAACTGTTTAAAGTCTCACATGGGACTTCTTCCTTGGAAGATCTCTACACAGCTAAAGGTGAAGATTAGCAAAATTACAAAAAGGAAAAAAATATACTTAATTGGAAGTTGCTTTTTGAAAGGTAGCTATAGACAGAGCCTCTAGGCCTCGTTTAATGTTAGTACAAAGGTACTTTCTCTCTGGATTCTTTGCATGCATTTATTCTGTCCAGGCTAACACACGACCACCTGAGGTAGATCAGATTTCAGGGCTAGAGATCAGGTAGGGACAGTGAACCCTTTTGTTAACATGAATCATTACATTAAAGTGGGTGAAATAAATACATTCAATCCCCAAATATCTTCTATAGCTTTTGCCCTTCAATTGCTTTCCATGAACTCCATGTAAGCTAAAGTGCCTTTTCTGGGCGCTAGGAGCAACAGATGATTGGAGTGAGACTGTCATAAAGACTGTATGTACTAAAAATGGTATTTTTACTGATGAACTTAAAGGGTATCATAAAGTACATTTTTACAGTTGAAAAGATTGGGGTGACAAATGTGAGGTGACAATACAATATACAAAGGTGACCCTGCTGCTTAGTGAGAGAGATGGGAATTAAAGGAAGATCTACAGACTTCACAAGACAAGAGGTTTCTGTGCTATATTAACCTGTGCAATACCAGTACTTGCGTTCATATTATAATTAGTGCTGAAGCCTCAGCACTGTATTGCAGCATCTCTCTCTCTCTCTAATTATAATCTACTTGGTTGTGCTAGAATCTCTGACAATGTCTGTAATTCCATTGACAAGAATTTAGAGGCTGATGGAGAGAGAGTTTGTGCCAGCGATGTTCAGATTTCTTATACTGTTCATTTAAAAAATGAACTATGATTATAGAAATTTGGAGGTTCCAGCTGAGTGGTGGGTAGGCCATTAGATTGGATGTATCTTATGGCCGGAAATGAAAAATGAATTTCACTTTGAGCAGGTTTGAATCTATGTTTATTTTAAATCGTAATGGGACACTTTAGGTAAACTAAATAAGCAGTCCTGGAATTATTGACGAGTTTCCAGAACTACAAGCAAATGTCAACAATGAGTATGAGACAGAAAATATAATTCAGATTATAAAGGATTTCAGGAGAGCTCAATTTCTATAATTCCAGTTTAAATACAAGGAAACTCTAAATTCTTTCCAACCTCAGTTATGTCTATCCCACTGATCCTACCTATACTTCTATCAATTTCAATCCCTAAATCACTTCTCTCCCACCAGCCACTTGTCAGTTAACCATAAGCAATGGAGACTTTTCCTTAAGTTTCCTTACATTTGTGAGCATCAACATTACTATATAAGGTATGTTGTCTGTAACATCAACTTAAACAGCCTGTAGTTTTGACAGAAATCCCAGCAGATTAACTATGACTTATGTAAGAAGAAAAATTCCATATAATTGTGGAGGATTAGTGGAGATGAGCAAATGAATTTGACTTATTTTGAAACCCAAATGAGCATACTTAGCTGTGGCTGTACCTCCATGAAACTGTCATTGTCTTCCTCTTGGAAGTACCAATTATTCTACAGCTTTATTCAAGATTTCTGTGTGGCTTCTGAGGCAATATTGATGGTTCAGTGAACCATCTACTATTGTTTTACTTCAAAGGAAAGCAATAAAATAATTCCAGACCCCACGATCTTCTGATAGTCTAGGAACCCTCTGCTGAATAAATGTACTGCCAAACCATTATTAAAGTCTCTCTGAAACATTGATCTATTGGAAACAGTATTCTGTAGTGGAAGTTCAGCTTAGTATATCATGATCCCTGTGGGAAAACCATCAGTGGGTTTTGCCAACACAAGTTCCTGGCTGGCTTGTTAAATGCCAAAATGACATTTGTTTTCTGGGTAACAAAACTGAAAAAAACCCAGATTTGTTCTCCATAACATGCTTAGGAATCAAATTAAATCATTCTACAGCAACTGTATGATGGTTAACAATTTTGAGGTACAACTTACTAGTTTAGAACAATAGTAACTTGTACACAGTCTTCCTGCCAACAAGCACATTATCCACTTGTTTTATTTAAAGCTGTCCTAAGCTTGTTTTAAAGCCAAAAGACACCTAATTTTTCCCAGTGCTATCAACTTCTCCTCCCCCATGCAACAAGACAGATCAGCCTAGGACTTAAACTTTATTTTTATGTGATTTTGATAAGTGGATTCTGAGAGTTATGCAGAGGGAATTTTAAACCATTGCTTCATGGAGAACAGTGTAGAAACATCTCAGAAAGCGCTTAGCTGGCACATTCATGGTGGAGTGCTGCAGTATATGAACGAGGGACTTGTTAAGGTCCAGAAGTAGTAGGCTCATTACCACAGAAGTTTGTCTAAGCCTTGCCTGCTATGGTCCTGTGTAAAAAGAAGCTTAAAGTTCTTTACAGTCTGATCCAGTATATGGAATTTCAGACAAGACATTGTTGTAAGAACATTTCTTAGCTTAAAATTAATTTATGCCAATGAAGAATAAGCACAAGAAGTTCCCATTCCAATTGGCTGTCCCAGAACTGATTTAATGTGTCTCAGTATTGTTGGTAAAATTTAATATTGTGATAGTTTGGGGGAAAAGGGCAAGGGAAAATACACACCTGGGAGAATTAGTGGGAGCTCTGGATTTAGTGTGCATTCAGGGCTTCAAGGAGGAGAATGGAAGCCAATCCCTTTTCTCTCTCCCTCAATTATTAGAATAATTTCTGTTCAGGATTCAGTATCCCCCTCTACTTCCTGTGTAGCTATCTCCTTTTTCACATAGCTAACTTCCCTCTCACCCCTTTCAATTAATGTGCAAGAACACCCCTCCAACTCTCTTTAATTTGCTTCCCAATTTGCTGTAAAGGGACAAGGGATAAATTCTGTCTATTGTTTTACTAGAGAGAGGGGGCAAGATAAAAAAACAGAAGAGAGGACATTCCTACATATTCCCTTGCTAACAGGGTAAGTAGAAGTCTAGTCAGGTGGTAAGTTAAAGGACAAAGTCAGCTTTCCTACAGGTAAAGAAAATCTGCCATGCCCTCCTGTCTTCTCTGTGCTGCTGGTTTGAAGTTTGGGCACAAATAATAACAGTTTAGGAAGTGACTGATGAATGAGACTCATAATTTGATGGATGTTGCTGCACTTTGAGTGAAAGAGAAACAATACCTCAGGACAGCTTGATACAGCTGCTGCTGCTTTTGACTAACTGGGTCCATGGTGAAGGTGGATGAACACTTGTAGCTGGCTTAGGGCTGGTGCAAACATTTGTTTTATGGCTGTTGTTGTTCCTGAACATTAAACGAAATAAATACAGTGACAAATGGCATATTTTTGCTAGAATAATTACATGCCCACTAGTCTGTATTGTACTGACGACACTGTCAAGGTAAGCACAGCTTCATAAGCACAGCTGTGGAAATAGTACAAAGAGGGTAGGTAGAACAAGCATTTTTGCAAAGGATCTGAGTGTAAGGAAACTATCTGTTTAACGCTGCTAAGAAGCTTATCTAGCATACTGAAGTCCCAGTCTCTAACCAGTGTATTTAGCTGTCATATTCAAACACAGAGTTTTTAATCTCTGTTCAGGGCTTTGCAAAGGGAGTTGAATTCCAGTAGAGCCATACTGACACCAGGAGGTTATCAGCATTACTGGTCAAAGATGTTTGACCGTAGGAGTATTAACATGTCTCACAAAAGCTTTTTAAAAGTGCAATCAGTAAACAAAAAAAGGGACAAAGAAGACTTGAAGTGTCCACTTTCATTGCAGAAACGCGTTTTTATCTGATGTTCTATTTTCAGGATAGGTTTCCTTCTCTCCTCGGGGTTTTAGCTGAAGGCTTTGCAGCTAACCCTGCATTCAATGTAACCATGAGAATGAGGACTACACCTTTCCTTTGATAGTCATAATAAGGTGGGAGGTATTAACGGAAAAATCTCTGCAAGAATAAATTCGAGGATCCATTCAAACAAAGGAAATGTGCATGTCTGAAATTCTAAGTAATAAAATATTATGGAGAGGTGGTTCTCACTTCCAAGACTTTATTCTCCCCTGTTAATTAAGGTGTGCTGCAACTGGCTAACTTTTAGGACACCTGTCAAGCCATTGTTTCTGTTGCTTCCTCTTACAAAAGCAGGAGAGATCAGTTGAAACAATTATGAAATTGGAGCTCTGCACCACTACAAACCCTGTTTTAGAAATAAAGATGGCACAGCAGATGCCTCTGGTGGCACGCACTACCCAAAGTCAGCTACACAGAAAATAACTGGCATTTGCAGAGGCAACTGGTCAACTATTCAGACCCCTCGAAGACCAAAGCAGCAACTGCCAAACAAGAAAACAAAACTAGAAAATGAAATGTATAAATTTATGAGATGGACAGAAGCCCTTTGGAATTTAGGGGAAAGTCAGCTTTTTACCTGGGGGATCTCTTTTTTGCATACAAAACCCCCCTTAAATATAGGAGTTTATATTTTGGGTTTGAACACAACCAAAGCCTCAGGAAATCATCCTGGATTTCTTTGTTTAGAATCATAAGTGTGGGGCTATGATATCTTCTTTAATATCACGTGCATCTAACTCTGTCCTGATCAACGATAATCTGGGCAGTAATTCTAAGTTCTTAAGCAGCAGAGTAGATGACAATACAAATCTGTTTCAGGTCATGAAGCCTCCGCTAACTAGACTTTGCAGGGTAAATCAAAGAATATAAATCAGTATTACAGCTGTTTGTTGTGGGTAGAGGCTATTGGACTTAGTGATAAGCCTAAATATTGTTCTGATGCACCAAATTCAACTGTAAGTTGATTAATGTGTCATACAGGGCTTAGAGCATTTTCTCAATGATGACTTGGTTGTGTCTTTGAATACTGGCTTGTAAAAATATGGTACCTTCTTTGGTGTTGCACACTCCAAAGCATTGCTAGGCATTATGACCCTATTTTTTTGATGGGTAAGTTGAAATTGCTGTTTCACCTGGAGTTAAATTAGGAAAGACATCTGAATGTCAAGTACCTTTGTTGGTTGTTGCAGGCAATAAATGTGAACTATTAGTATCTGTCAAAGACATGGGGATACAGAAGGGGCAGACAGTATATGTACTCTGCTTTTGTTGAAATGACGGTATGTTTTTGTTGTGGACACTTGCACTGAAGTGCAGACTCTGTGCAATTATATAGCCCTAATTCCAGCATAGTATTATTTCGGAGCATTTGTGCTTCGTAACAATTTTCTCCTGGGGTTTAATTGCAACCACTAGCCCAAAACCTTCCACGGGACTGCCACTAGGTGGTGAAGTCGGCTAACAGTTTGCAAGAGAAGTGCCCTTTCCTGCGTGGGGAGTGGATTCCTCCGAAGGCTGGGTGACACTGGCTGGCTCAGCGGTGAAGGGAACCCACAGAACTGGGGCTGGTTCTCCCAGAAAGAGTAAGTCCAGTCTGCATGGGAAGCCAACGTGAGCCTGCTGCTTGAATAGGCTTAAGCTGTACAAAATGAAACTTCAGCTTCCAGTTATTTATTCTGCACTTTTTCTCTGATTATTTGAGAGACTCTAAACTCCTTGCATGAAATTAAGCATAATTTAAATTCTAGTAGGAAAGTGAAAAGGAGTTTT
Organism: Haliaeetus leucocephalus; assembly: GCF_000737465.1. Taxonomy (NCBI): domain Eukaryota; kingdom Metazoa; phylum Chordata; class Aves; order Accipitriformes; family Accipitridae; genus Haliaeetus; species Haliaeetus leucocephalus. The sequence continues at coordinate 7,162,549 of NW_010973002.1, read as the reverse complement.
GAAGTAAGAGTACTTCTCTCTCTCACTGAAATCTCTCTTACATTTAAAATCTGCACTGTAAGATTCCTGTCCACAATTTCTCTCATTAAAAAAAAATACAAATAAACAAATAGAAGAGCTGGTTAATTCCACACACAAAACTAAATGCTAGCTGCTTTTCTAAACTGTCCAAACTTTTTAATTTTTAGAGACAGCCAAACTTTTAATTACTCCCCCTATCCCCACCCTACCACCCCCAAATTACTCCCTCTTCCGTACCCCTGTATTTATCAAAAAGTGGTAACAAGAAATATGTGGAAAAGAGAACAATTTTGAATTTTATGTGTTTGGGGGGAGTGCAACGCAGGAAAGGCGAATGTAGGTGGAGAGGCTTAATTGTCAGTGTTGTGTAGAAACATTTCCATCCTTCAGCATTGTTAAGTTAACAGTTGGACTCAATGATCTTAAGGATCTTTTCCAACCTAAATGAGTCCATGAAACTCCCAATGTGCTTTAGACACCACCTTTCCATTTCAAGTTTCGCAAGTATTTAACAAAAAACCTATCTATTTTCATTTTTAATCATAACTAGAATGAGTACCCAAACTACACTTTTTGATAGAACAAGCTTTGGGAAAACATAGCAGTGTTTAACATGAAAAAAAGTGGGAATTAAGCTTCAGATTTGGTTTTAGGAGAGCTAGAATTTTCTAAATTTTGGCTAATTGCAGAAATATTTGCATGACTGGGTGAGCAGTGGCACAAAATAGAAAAAGCAGATATTCTTACTGCCTAAAAGATTAATCTTATAAAGTATGATAGGCTTGTAAGGGAAGCAACAATATTTTGAGAATAAACTGTATTTAAATACTTCCTTCTAGGTTACAGTTCATTGTACTTATCTGATAAACTCACAGGACAAAATCCTAATTGTAAACTTTAATTTCCCCTCCTGTATTTTGTGATACTTCATTCATACCATTATATATATATATGTATAGTGCCTTTTCCCATCTCAAATGAAAAAGCTAAAACTTGTTTTCAAAACTAAACCCCAGTTCTGCCAGAGGACAGTAGAGTGGCATCTAATATGCAAAGTCCTGTGAGAATTTGGGGGGAAAAAAATGTGTGCTGTCTTTTTTGTTTATTTGTTCCATTTGTATTTTATAAATCTGAAAAGTGAAATAAAAAGAAAAAAACCTTGATGGATTTTTAAATTTTTCCTTGGCACAAAAATATGTCATCAATAAAGAAGGATTTACATAGAAAAATACAGTAACATTCAAATTCATCAAACAATATATTCTCTGTGTATATATATATAAAAATAACTGAAAAGAACCCAAAAAATCAGAGAAAGAGGCAAGGCCAAATTTGAAACATGTAAACTATTGGGAGAGAAGGAAAACATGAGCTGGGAAAAGCAGAGGTGAGTGATCTATAAGAAGAAAAAAATGAACTATGGTAAATCTCATATTACATATGCATGT
>NW_010973002.1:6878409-7161070 GCF_000737465.1 Haliaeetus leucocephalus | reverse complement strand
TAACCCATGCTGGTGCTGAACTATATTTTTTTATTCATCTTTTTTATTTTTACAGTTGTTTTCTATCAAAAACACAGAGACTGAAATAATAAGTTCCACTGCTGCTGCTGTTACCTTGTAGAAGAAATGCAGAAAAGCTTTTCTGGTCCCGCCACTGTGGCAGACAGGATGGCTGTCAAACTTTGTTATACAGAAAGCTGCCTAGCCCTGGCTGAATTTCAGCCAAAGTGATTTTTACATTTGAGATAAGCTGTGGGTAAACAGCAGGCAAAATACCACAGCCTTTCCATGTGTCAAGCATCTCCTCTGAAAAACAACCTTCCCAGCTACTGCTACTTCCCAAATTTATCTGGGCATAGCCAAGTTACACAGTCTTAAACCTGTGTGACATTTGTGTGTTGTGGTGAAAAGGCGTCCATATACCTAAGAGATGAGCAGTTATTTGTATTAGACTCTGTACATTTTGCAATTATTAAAGCAATTCTTCTCAAGTGCTAAATCCTGTTGCATATAACTCTCAGGAAAACTTTAAAATGTTGATGGCAGGTTGGAAATGGAATGCTTGACTCACAGTTCTGTGCTTAAAACAAATGAACAAACAAAAAAGCCCCCACAGTTTCCCAACCCATGTTGATAAATTGTTCTAAAGAGCAGAAAATGTAGAGAATGCTACAGTAGGTTTTTAGGTTTTGGTCGGGAAGGGGGCAATAGTTACATCCATTGTACTTCTTAAGCCTATTTTTTGTCTTAAATGACGTAAACGTTTTGTTTTATAGTTTTCTTAGGTCTAAATGAAGGAAACATACTTTTGCCGGTCTTCCTTCATGTCAACTGAGGTATATATGCAGGATTTACATCTCCAGCGTTACTGGGGATCATGCCCTCGCTCTCATGAACACTTGCAGCCACAGGGTGGAGAACTTGTCTAACAAACTATCTCATTATGACCAAGTGAAAATCAATCCAACTGTACTTTGCTGGCTGGGCAAATTTGTCTAATACAGGTCATATATTAGGCTTTTCTTTTTCAGTGGTCAACGTGGTTCAATTTCCAGCTAGGACATAATTTGCACAATAACCTGAAGTTGAAATTAATACTAAGAAACAAGCTGTACTGGGCTTCAGAAAAATCCATTAAACTGTCTGCATTAGAGGAAGAAGCTGACCAATGGAGTTGAAGCACATTTGTTATGCTGTAAGGAGAAAGTTTCAGACAAATATCACAGGAACCAGGATGACACTCCAATAAGGTAACTTTAGGTTTAATCTTAGCTGCAAATAAGAATATTATTATGATGATTTATTTGTAGTACTATCTTGTCTAAAGGACTCAAATGAGATAGAGCCCCACTGTGCTAAACACTGTGCACTTGTACCCAGGAGAAGACTGTGCCTTCCCAGCAGAGCTTATTTTTCAGGTAGATAAAAGTAAGAATTGTCTGGAAGATCAAAGAACAAAGCAGAGTGGTCCAAAATCACAGAGTTGATCATTGACAAATCTAAGGACAGAATCCAGGTTTCTAATATTTGGTCTTGTCTTCTTGTTACATCACAGCTTCCATGATATTATGACTTAAATGTATCATTTTGTTAAATGCTATTTCAAAACAGAGCTGGCACATCAGAGTTTGGGGCCATACTAAGTAAAGATTTTGAATGGTGACAAAATAGTTCAGGAGGGAGGGGGGATTTTTTTTTCTTTTTCTGGAGAAAGACATAGGTTTAGCTAAAACAGAAAGCAAATTTCCAGCTCCCATCCTTTCAAAAGCAAGGGGAATATACAATGGTATCCAGAGGAAAATTTGTTACTGCTAGTGAGCTATAAAACAGAAGTCAGCTCTACCCAGGAAAAAGAAAATGCTTTTCTTTCATGAAATCAAACTGCTTTTCCTGTGTGTATTCTGCAAAAAGGTTAAATTTCAAGGGAAACATTTTCATCAGGTTATTGAGTGGAGTGATATGATACCTGATACAATGCAGAGAGTTCTGTGAAACAGGGCAGATCCCTGGGGTTCTAGTGGACCCTGCTAAGAACTAGATACCTTGTAAATTATTACTTTTACTTTTTAAATATGGGTGACACGATAGCTCTCTGGATGTTACTTAAAACGATCTTCCTTATATCGAGTCAGAATATTTCTATCACAAAAATCTTTGTCACAAAAAATGTCATATCATTGAAGAGACTAAATTATTAATACAGGATGTTCTTATTTATATACTTATCTGATTTAGAAAGATGGAAGTTATTCTGGAATAGATTGCATCAGCTTTACTCCTGTTAAACAGTAACTTCTGCTGCAGACCATCTCAGTGGTAAACAAGAGCAAAGTACTATGGAAAAAATTATGGACCTGGCAATATCAGTGGCAAAAAACTTTGAACGGAGTTTGAAGAGCTGCAAATTCCATCATTCATTATAGATAATATGAACTGGCTTTCTGTTGGTGCCTATGCCATATGTCTTGGCTTCCTTATACAAGTGTATGCTTTAAAAAAAGCATTACCCAATTAACCATTTACTTGCTAGCCATCTAGCTGGACAAGGATCCTATTGGTAATGATTATTCAAACAACAAGTTTGTGTAGATAGCAAATTGGCTGAATATTCAAACTATTTTTGTGTCTGAAGAAACCAATAAAAAAATCATAATCAAATAAAAGTTTCTCTGTTCTTCCTCATTCAAATCAGAAACTAAATTATTTCAGGTTGTGCTAACCATGATATTTGTATTAGGATATCCAAAGAGAAAAGCATAATTACAGACATGCTGTATTACTGGTGGAACTAATGTTGCCCTTTTACCTAATAGTCCAGGGAGATTAAAATAATTTTCCCAGAGGCTGGTAATCAAATTCCTCCTCCTTCTGAGAGAAGTAGATATCCTGTATGTCACGCTGTAGTTGCTGATTTTATATGGCATTCTCTCGTATGAGAGGTGTTGAAGTTCCTATATCAATATTTAAATATTCATTGACCCTAGAATAAAACCCCCATATATTTTCAGTGCCCAGTGGCCAGAATACCCATCTGAGTCTTAGGAAAGCTGTGCTGCATTCACTGCTCTGTGAAGTGGAACAGTTCAGGAAAACTCCTGATATGGCATTTAGAGCTCTGCCTTGCGCCAAGTGGATTTAAATTTGGAGTTTCCCCAAGAAACTGGGGTTTGCTGAAAGCAGTCAATAGATGAGGGCTGCCTTGGAGAAGCAAGATAGAGATAAGTCTCTTCCCACTGTCATCCTGATATATCCCATAGGAGTTTAAGGTATGCAGTTACACAGAGGTCCCATCTGTTAAAAGACAGAAAGAGCAGTCATAAACTTTCATTACAGAACAATAAAAGATAATAGCTCGGGATTCAGCCATAGCTGTGGGACGAAGACCTGTGAGTTATAGTGTTCTGCCACATCCTTTTAACAGTACCTCACTAACAGAACAAAAGTTGATTTTCCCAGGTTCTCCTTGCTGGACTTAAGTTAGCATGCCCTGCCTGTCATGCATAGCCATGTTTTAATGCAGTTCCTTTGGTTTCATCCACTTTGGAGGGAGGACAGTGGAGCTTAGGAGGTCATCTGTATGTGTCAGTTTGTTCTGCATACTGCAAATCATAAAACACATCGAAACAAGAGCATAGACATTATCCAAAGCACAGAGAAGAGTTTTAAACTCTACATTTAGGTAGCTATTTTCTGGATGCACAGGGACCTTTGTTTTAAGTTTCCTGACATAAAATAGTAAAGGAGTGAGGGGGAGGGCTTTTACTTTTGATCCCTTGAAAGGAATTTTGGAGGAATTTACCTTTGCCTGTTGACTATGAGGAAGAGTATCAAGCTTAGTGTTCAAAGCTGGACAGTAAGAAGGCTGCACCTGACTTAGGTGCTGAAACAAAGTTAATGACAAGATGCCTATGGCCCTTTTGAAATCCATGTATTTGTTCTTAGCTTCACCAGGGACAGTTTCTCTCTAGCTTGTACATTGGGCTGTGCAGAAGAAAGAAATGTAATCAACTTCTGGCTTTCTGTGCATGTTCAAACACACTCCCCCTTTCCCTCCCCGACGTATAGTTGTCATAGTGTAAACATTCTGCTAAATATTTCCTCCACCTGCTTCACAGAATTAAAGAATCATCTCTTAACAGGAAAAATAAATGTACCAAATGTCACAATGCCTCAGGGGGATTGAAAATGATAAAACAAATGTTGTAACATTCTATTTTTGATCCAAAGGTAAACAAATGAAATTATGTGTATACGTGTATATACACATAGATTCACTCTATCGGTCATGCAATCCATCACTGGGGCTATTGGTTAAGGGATAAATTACAGTTCCAACATATTTTCCAAACATTTAAACCTTTCTCATAAAATTATTTTGGGCTGAAAAATGTCTCCTGCTCATACTCAAGCCAGGTCTCGGAAGTAAATTTTCTTGGAAGGTTTCATAAAAAAATATGTTCAGGGGTTTTATTTTCACATAATAACTTTGAAATACATTAGCTGACATTTTCCAGATGCACTTTTGTGCTCAGCAGCTCAAAAGAAGCCTTATTCAGGAGATGGACTAGATGGCAAAAAACAAAGAAAAAATTTTACCTTTAACCCTTCTGTTTGCTATCTGAGACAAATAGTCATTTGGTTCTGATAGAAACACCCCACTTTATGAGGCATAAATCTGCTAGTTTTTATTGTCTCCTCCTAACAGGGCTAAATTCTGCAAGAAAGTGTAAATCAGTACTTTCTAGTGAAGTTAAATATGTACTTTTCTTTGTAGGAAATTAGGTCTAGATTTTGACTTTAACTGGTGCAATCCATAGGAGGTGGTTCAAAGAGGAAAAAGGAAAGAAATGCCTCCACTGTTTTCCCTTCAGAGCTTCCAGGAAGTGATCTTTTGAATTAGAGATGAAACAGGAGGCTTGCAGAGAGCTCGGGCTCCAGATCACGTGTGTGGAAGTCTAAGGAATTCAGACTGATATTTAGAGATTTAGTAATCTCCTGGAGGCCAAAAAGTGAGGGCTAGTTCTTAGGAGTCCCCAGAACCATGTGCATAAAAGATATTTATTACTATACTTTGTCATAGTCAACCTTCTCATTTATTAGGTACGTATCTTGCTTTGTAATATTATGCTGTTAGCTGTTTAGAGAGGAGCCTGTGTATGTTCTTACTGCTTCCTCAGTGCCTACTTTTGTGTCCAGGCTGTGCGCTATTAGCTAGTCCTGAGATGATAGAAATAAATAACCCATTACCAACTCTGTGCGTACACCTCAAGCTAATCACAGCATGAAAGAACTGACCAATCATTTGACTTGGAGGCTTCAGTTCAGTTCTAGCTCCACTGTGATTTTCTCAGGCAGCTTAGGATATACTTGAATTAGCTTTACAAGAGTTTATGCAAGCCCTTCAAGCACCTTGTGTCCTTCCTTCTCCTAAGGGCATACTGACCTGCAGCAACTTCCATGCTGCTGCAGCTACACTGCTGCTCACGGTACCAATGTGAGAGAAAAAGCTAGCTCAGGCAATTCTATGCCTCACTGCAGTCTGCATCCTAGACATGTATTGCCTGCTCCTAAAATAAAGGTAAGAAGAACAGCAGAGGTTTTGTGAGGATAAATATATGAATGATTATGAGATCCATGGTTATGCTGAGCCATAAGCCTGCCTAGACAGAATAGAAGGAGATGCAGTCCTGCAGAACAGCAGTGTACAATATTGTTGCAGTGGCCTTCTCTTTTGATGCTGCTCCTGGCTAATAGCATTTAAGCTGCTGACATTTGAATCAATAACTAGTTATCCCTTTTCAGAATGGAGATCATTCGATAATGGAAATGACAATGAAAGCTAAGGTGGACTCATCTGGCAAAATGAAAGCATTTTTGTTGGTGGCATTAGCAGAGATTTCAGAACTCTTTCCTCAGTCTTCAAAGAATTTTCTGCTCCTGTTCTCAAAAGGCAGCTAGTCTTTTCCTGGGTGTTCTGCTTAAATGCTGGCAGGACTTTTTAGCTGTCGGGTTTGATTATCTTATCTGTTCAGAGCACTTTATCAATATGTCTGATTTGCATGAAGAAGGTAAATAAATTAAAACGTCCTAACACGTGGACTTCTCTATCAAAGAGCATGTCCCTGATGTCATACACTGGACTCTGACACCTAATGATTTCGAATCTGTTTGCTTTAGAATGAAAGTAAGAAAAGTTAAAAGTAGCCACTGGATTAAAAAGTGTCCAGTGAAAACATGATGTACCCCCAGCATCATCTAGTAAGCTCCCACTGAAATCAATGGAAGACTCCCTCTGGCTTCATGGAACTTGTACAGAGTGCATATGGATCACATAGTCATTCCTGTATTTACAGTTTGCGTTAAAGCTAGGGTCATAGTAATTTCCAGAAGAGCAGGAAGGGACAGTTGATATTGCAAACAAGAGTGCAAATATCTGTTGCAACTGAAGGCCTGTTATCATTGAAGCCAGTTAGAAAGGGAAGCAGAACAATGTAATGAAGTAAATGAAGATTTCATTGTGAACTTCAGTGGATACAGCATCAGGTTGCAGAAGCAGTTAAAGTACTTTTTCTGGGTATTGTTAGAACAGCATCAGATTTTTAATACAGAATGCTAAAGAGGACGGAAAAACTTAAGTATCTTGATGTTTTAGGATGCATTACTACATGCATTTCAGCCTCTTCCTCACAGGTTTGTCTCATTTTTCCAAAGCTTTAAATAGCTAATAAAATGGCTTTCCTATGTTGCCCTATTATATTCTGTTCTTTCTTTCTGGCATGTATGATATAGTGTAATGACATGACATCCATTAAATCTGTCTCTCTTGCTTTCAGAAACTTGTTTAAGGTTAACTGAGGCATAGGGGTTCTATTTCATGTATTTGATGCTATTTAAACTGCAGAGCTGTAATTCATAATGCCTTTAAAACAATGAAAGAATAACCAGTAAATGGGTCTGTCCTGGTTTCAGCTGGGATAGAGTTAACTGTCTTCCTAGTAGCTGGTACAGTGCTATGTTTTGAGTTCAGTATGTGAAGAATGTTGATAATACTGATGTTTTCAGTTGTTGCTCAGTAGTGTTTAGACTACAGTCAAGGATTTTTCAGCTTCTCATGCCCAGCCAGGGCACCTGACCCAAACTGGCCAACAGTGTATTCCATACCATGTGACGTCCCATCTAGTTTAGGAACTGGGAAGTGGGGGGCAGGGAATCGCCGCTCGGGGACTGGCTGGGGGGCGGGCGGCGGGGGGGGGGCAATTGCCCTGTGCATCATTTGTACATTTCAATCCTTTTATTACTACTGTTGTCTTTTTATTAGTGTTATCATTATCATTACTAGTTTCTTCTTTTCTGTTCTATTAAACCGTTCTTATCTCAACCCACGAGTTTTACTTCTTTTCCCGATTTTCTCCCCCATCCCACTGGATGGGGGGGGAGTAAGTGAGCGGCTGTGTGGTGCTTAGTTGCTGGCTGGGGTTAAACCACGACAGGGTCACTGAAGTTGATACAAGGCTTCTGCACTAACAATACTCTATATGTTATATATGATTGAAGCACTTTTCATTTCCTGAACTCTTCATATTGCTAGGCAATACAATCCATACTTTGTTCTCCTAACATAACTTTGCTGTTTTAATAAAGGTGGCTGATTTGGCAATAAGTAAATTAAATTTAATATTAATACCCATGTTAACTACCTGAGAAATTACACCTATAGTACTTCTCATCATTAATCTTTTCTTAAGCAGATGATGAACTAGGGTGAACATTACATATATATGTATATATCTACATACATGTGTATATATGTAGATATATACATACATACATGCACACATATATACACATAATCCCAAGAAATATAACAATAAGAAGCCTGATTAAGTGTAATGCTTTCATAAAGCTACTGCATATAATTCATTACATTTCTCCATATCTCCACTTATGGATGTGAAATGGACTAGCCAAAACTTGAAAATTACAACATTGTCCAGCTGAAAGTTCCACAGAGAACAAACCAGCTTTTAAATAACATATTTTAAAATAGGTTATTATGCATACTAAAACTAATTTGAAAATGTCAATTGGAGATCCTATCATTTATGAGCTTCAGACAGGTAATTATACTGTGTAAGCCTTGAGACAGAGATGGTTCCTTTCCAAGCTGTTGTCTAGGATTTGTTGTACTCAAGTATTAGACATGATACTCCCTCAGCCCAAAGCCAGATATGTTCCAGATATGATTACTTTTTCTCTTGCATGCAAGAAAAAGAGGCTGTCCTTGAATCCTGGGGTAGTAACTGTTGACATATGGAGATGCTATGGTCTTACCTTTGGCAGCAAAACTTGCTCATGGTCCCACAATCTAGGTGAAATGCACCCAAAATGTTAAGATGTTCCAAAGTACAACAGCTTAAAGTGTCCATGATGGACCAACACAACAAGGCATGATGCTTACATAGCCGATAGCTATGCTATATAAACCCAAGAACAGGTTAAATAATGCCCTCCTATGCAGTCACACTACAGCCATAGTTACCTTTCCTCTCACTCCAGCCTATCACATCCCAATCAACACTAGATGCCAAGCCTTTAGAAAAAGGAGCCTGCAAGTAACTCATGTGTGTTGATATGTAGCATTTGGCTAAGGCTGATCTAAGAATCATTGGAAATCCTAAACTATGAGCTATGCTTAATCTGTCTGTAATATGACAAGAGAAACAATTGGCCCACTGCGAAAGCTCGTGTGTGTATGTGTGTGTGTATTTGCATGTCATGACTGGAAAGAAGAAACTGATTTGTCACACTAGAGTATCCTCTCTGCCTTAGGAAGATCTTTCTTGCAGTGGCAGTGATAGACTCCGTCCCTGGAGGTTTTCATGACCTGCTTGGATAAAACCCTCAAGCAACCTTGTCTGAACTCATAGCTGAGCCTGCTTTGAGCAGGAGGTTGGATAAGAGACATCCGGAGCTCTCCCTCTTCCAACAACCTTAGTTCTGTGATCCCGAAGCTACAGGATACCTACAGAGTGTCACCAGAAATTGCTGTGCTGTACTGGAGAATGTATTTGTTTCTTTGTAGTGTTGCTTTTTTGTTTTGTTGGGGCTTTGGGGGGGGGGGTTATTTGTTTGTTTTAATTTTTGCTTTTTTTTTTTCTCCAGAGACTAGCAAGAAAGTAGATTTCTACAAAAATTTTACATGATAACTTTTAGTGTCACCTGACTTTTAATCACAATTACAGAATCATTAATTTAAAATTCTTCTCTTACTGAAAAGTAGCTCTAAAAAATATTTATTTAATAAAGATCCATTAATGTCCTGCCTTTTTTTCTTCATGTTTTAACCCTGATTTTACATTTCTTCTTTTTCTCTCCATTTTCCTGGTTAAATAACAATAATAGCCTTCACACTGGGAATAAAATTGAAATAAAAAATAATTTCTATTTAAAAAGCTTTTCAAATTCTCCAAATTCCTAGGAAAAACATAATTTAATGAAAAATATACAAGTTATTGTTGTGGTTTTTTGTTCCCAGCCAGCTTTTTTCTTCAGAAATGGGCATGAATCATGGTAAGTTTTTTAATAGTAGTAATCAGAAGGCTTTGCAACTGAAACCAGTCAAATTATGGCTTCTAAATGTAGACTTTTTTTGTTAAATGTTTAGTATAGCCATTCAGGGAAACATAATGTTGTTTTATGCTAACTAGCACAGATTGAAAGTATTTTTCAGTCTCGATGTTGAGTTGTCTAAGAACCTTTGTTTATATTGTATCCTATTTATGCAAGAAAATGAACTTCATTTTAAAGCTAGTATCTTTGAAATAGAGGATAATTTGCACTGCATGGATTTTGTCTGCAGTATCAGCTAAGTTTGCAAAGAAAACTAGTGGTAAAAACAGTAATGTTCAAACAGCTATATCTCTATTCTATACTGACATAGCTCTATGGACTAGAGGTATAACAATTTACCTAAACATTGTACCAGTGTAAGTCTTAATAACTCTTAATGGAATTATATCTGTTAAGTCTCTAAATCAGGTGACCATTATTTTTTTTCAGAAGTATCACATATGTCATTGGGGACTGCTTGCTGCCTTTCCATTTCTGCTAAAAATTAGGACACAAGCATCACATTCAAGAAGTTGGTCCTAAAATTCTATTAAAAAATCTTTCTCTAGGCCAGTTCCAGAGAGATTGAGATCCTCCCCATCCCAGTGAATAGGATTTGACCTGTGATTCTTGAAACAGACCATAGTCTGAAGACAAGCTTATGAAGGGATTGGCTGATCCAGTGTGAAATTGTGTGTGTTTGAATGATACATCACTTTTCTCAAGGAACACAAAATCTACCAAGCTGGGAATATCTATGTGATATATAATTGTGTGCTTTTGTGCTTTGGGGTACAATGTACATGTGTCGATATCAGGTTCACATCTGTCCATCTATATTGACAATGTCATATAACTTTGCCCCATGACTTAAAGGCAGAGTTTGTGATTGGAAGAATAGAATCTAAGAGAAATTCTTGTACTACATCACCTACTATTTTCATGATTTTACAGAAGGGTTTTACTGTTTTCACAGAACATTCTTGCCCATAGTACTAGAGTATTGCACAATAGAGAGTGTGAGTTCTTGCATTTTTCACACATTCGCAATGGATTTAACTACAGTAGTATATTAAATAGAGATGGGATACAGGGTTAGTCAATGGCATCCAATTACCCAGAAAGTTTAACTATTATTAGCATACTCCTTGGCACAGTTTTCAACTGGATCATCTAATATTTTCCAAAACAATTGTCAAGCATGGTTTGGAAGATAGTTTGGACCAAGGACTGTTCCCAGTAAATACTTTGGACTGTAGCTGTGGGAAAGAAGAGAGTTTTGCTCTATTTTATTATTAGCCAGTAGGTTCTGTGCTTTAAGTAATTTGTTGCAAGTTTATGGATGAATAAAAATATAAACGCAAGTCTTCAAGTTGTTGGCAAATGTCAAAGCTGTTGGGCCATCCTTTCTTTTGCTTGTGGTGGCTCCACACAGGGGGGTTTCTCTGTTTTTACAGGCCTAAATCTACAATCATTTACTCCTGAAATTAGTCATTAAGTCTCTGAATAATCATCTCTTCGTAAATGCATATGTAAGGTTCTGCCTGAACAGCACTTACAGAATTTAATAAATAGACTGCAAAGTCCTTGGGACACAGGTTTTTTTCTGATGTTTATGTTTTCACTTTATTGGGTTGATTTCCTCACAATTTCAGCTAGTCCCTGAGAATACAGGTGCTCTGTAAGCCTGGAAATACATTCCTCACTATTCACTCTTACTCTTGAGTATTTCCGATGCAACCAGATTGAAATGTGCCTCTCATATTCTGAGTGGCCTGGCTTCCTAACATTTTTTAAAGGGTCATTCACTTCAGTGAGAGTTTGCAACTGAATGAAAAATTCACTACGTTTGATTTTTACATTCTCACATGCTAAAAGGAGAGTGATATACAAAATTATCGCCTTCTTAGAACTTAAGAATTACCACGCCAAGATTGAATTACAGGCATGAGGAAGAGATGCATCTTATCCATATGAAACATATACATGCTAGTTGATATTAGTATGCTGATATGAAGCCAGGAAGATTTTCAGAAGTCCTCAGTATCTAGATCTGGATGAGTTTCAAGACATGGTTATCTCCGGTCTAGCGCTGTAATGAAGTAAACCAGATTTCCAAAACTTTTAAGAGTCAATATCTCCCCCTCTTAATGGGAGCAGGTGGATGAACACATTTGGAAATCTAGTCCACTGCTGTACTGGAAGGAGACTGGAAGATCAGATGTTTTCAAACATATATTTGTTAGTACCCTGGAATTGCACAAAGCTGTCTCATTATTTGTGTATATTTCAAACATGAGTGTTGCAGAAAGATTGTGGTGCTCCCAAAAGGCCAGGTATTACTTCCAAAACTAGAGGTGAAAAACAGTGGTTCTGTTAGCTGTCATTGGTGGTCTCATTTGCCACCAATTACTATTTAACTTCATAAATCTTTAGGGATTTTACGAGTAAAGCTCATGCAGCTTTGAAACTGTGGGGTTTTTTTTTAAATCTGATTATTCACAGCTTGCTAATTTGTAATTGGACTTTTACAACTCAAAAACCTCCAGATTTCAGAAAAACTAATTTATTTTTTCTTGGTTTAATTGTGGTATTCACACTCAAAACTGTGGAGTGAGATTGCTTCTAGTGCATTGTATGCAGTGTTCTGGAACTAATAAAATATATTATTGATTGCTTAATGAAAAGCACCACGTTCATACAGATTTACTGTGGCTAAGGATGGATACAACAGCTACTTCTTATTCTGTTTAGAGGATCACCTGCCATTTTACTTGGGTGTATTGCTGCATATCAAGTGTGCTTTTAAATTAAGTTATGGTTGCCTACAGGGCACTATGTTGGGTGGCTCCATTAAGGTACCCTTATACTTTTCCTTCCATGCAGTGCTACCCGTTGCTTTTAATTTAGCTTAAGATCATCAAAATTAATTATGATAGAGTGTATTAAAAGTTGAAATAGCAAATCAAAGAGTTTTATTAAGTGCCCTTTAGATTTTCTTATGTGTTTAGTAGTTTTAGCTTTTTATATGCTCATCGCTGTCTGATTCGTTGTGATTACTATGAGATGAATGGGTAAAGTAGAACAGAAATGTCTGACTATGGTGGGAATAACTACAACTCTCTTAGTTCCTTCCTGGGCTTGATATCCCTACCAGGGGAAATAAATGCACAACTGTTCCAGCAGTGGTGGTGGCAACTCATACGTGTAGTTGCCCTTTCCCTGTTGAGCTGTTTGGCCTGTGCGCCTTGGCAGCAAAGCAGTGGCTGTGCATCAGGCATATGAAAATGCTGTTGGTCCCTCCTCCATCAACCCAATGGCAAAAATTCCAGGGCGTTAGTGGCACGTCCCAACAACCGTCACTGCAGTGTGATGAGTCTTGTAGTGGGGAATGAGCTCCCACACTACCTGCCAGACATAACACTGCATGCCCACTGCACTGAGTGGTTGGGGCAGGATTTATTGGGATTTTTCGGTTCACAATTGGTAGGGGCTGGTGGAGACCTATCCAGTGGTCCCCTTGGGTGGGCCTGCTTCTGTACTGTGTTGATTGCTGACCCAGGGCGCTGACCCAGGGCACAGACCCTGTGAGGTCCTCTGGGCGTAAACTCCTGCTGGGATCCTAATCTATTTGGTGCCCAAACAGACTGTTAATTCTGTGGTTCTAGTCCACACCATATGAACCTTTAGCCTCCTACTAAAGCAGAGCAAACTTCTCCACAGAGATGCTTGAGCTTGCTCAGTCCTTTGCATCTGCTGCACCTCTCTCTGTGTCTTACCACCTGGCTGCTCAGGCTGAAGGGACTCAAGGTGGTGGGATGCATCTGCAACTGGAGAATAAGATCCGGCATTCAACAGTGATATTGGATGTACAAAGCTCCACACATAAGGGATTGCAACATCTGCCACAGATTCCAAACCTAATGACTTCGTCATCAATACGGTCTCAGGCAGATGGGCCATCTACCAAACTCAAGTTGGAAAAGGACACATGTGGTTCAGCAAATAACTATCATGTATCCATCTTTCTCATGTTGCAAAGTCATAGATTTTTAAGCCAAAAGACATTACCGTACATAACAACCCCTGCAAAACATGACAGTGCTCAAACACATACCCTGAATGGACTCAGGTTAAATTAGCTCCTCATTTCTAGACGTACCCACAGTCAAAATACCAGGGTACCTATTAGTTGCACTTCTCATGTGAAATCAGCAACCTGCCCACATGTAAGACCCCACATGTGCTAGCTTCAAGACCATTCATTCCCCCTAAACTCCTTGCACAACTTGCTCTTTTGTACCTCTGGTTCCTTTGTCAGGGCCAGCATACTACAAATCAAAGAATGTAATCCATTAATTTCTTTAACAAAACACAATTCTTTTGGGGTAAAAGGTGATGACAAAAAAAAAGGTCTTACATAATTGATGCAATGCTGGGTAATTGTAATATCCCCTGTTGTTCCAAAAGCTAGTTCTCTGTTTCAAATCCTGCCTTTGCTTCTAGTACAATTCTGTTTAGATTCACTTTGGATCTTGTTATACCTTTTCCTGCCAGATTAAACTCCTACTTACTGTCAGAAATAATTTTTTCCACGTAACCAATGTGCAAGTTATCTCCAGGTTATTTGACAGATCAACCAAATAGGCTGTGCTTTTTCCATCTCTCACAGTGAGGAATGTTTTGAAGACTGCATCATTGCATCTTTCCAGAATCGCTTCCAATTCCTTGGTATCCTTTTAGAATTATAGATATTAATTCTGGACACAGAATTACAGTAATGGTGCCATTAATGCTGCCTTACCACTTTTATCACGTTCCCTTGCTTGCAAATCAATTAAGGATCATGTTGGCTCACTGAAAGAAATCAGGTTCAGCTGGTCATCTACCGTTATAGTAATTTGTTATCAATCTTGAGACAGAATCATTGCTCTCAACAACAGCTTTTCTCATCTTACAAATATTCCCTGTTTCTAGATAGAAGACCTTGCCCTTGGCTGCATTAAAACCTATGTTTGGATCTGAACTGACCTCTCCAGGCAATCCAAGTCACTCTCTACAGCTGACCTGTTCTCTGTAATATTTACCATTCCACCAATAGGTCACACCCAGTCCTCTGATTAATTGAAAGTAAAAGGAAATAGATTTTTTTCTATATAAATTAGTTTAATGCATGAGGCCATGACCCAAAGCCCATTAGACTCACTGGAAGAATTGCTATTGAATTCGGGGAGCTTTAGATCGGGTTCTGAGTCAGTTGCAGTTCTGCTATTTTAGAAATTGTCCTGACTCCAGGACTGAGCAGAATACATTATAGGCTTTCCTGACAGCTACAGAATTAATTTTGCTTAGTTTGGTCTACTTTTTTTTTTTTTTTTTTTTTCTCCAGCAAAGAACAGCTGAACTATCTAGGCAGCATGGGGTCAAAAGCTGGCTTCAGAGCCCACACTGGAATTAAAATTAATTTTCAGTAGCTTAACAAGCTAATAGTCCGTGCATCCAGTTTCTGGAAGTATCCATATGCATGGTCTTAATATGTTCTGTATTTTCTTAAAGAGTAAATCTCTTTGTTCAATTATTTTTCCTTAATGACATTAGTGAAAAGCTTGATTCGATAATGAGTCAAAATTCATACAGGTTGTAAATTTTGTGGAAAACAACAATATTTCAATTTTCATTCGAATGTGGGATGTATTTTTTAAAACACTGAATAATCTTGTCACATATTTTATAATCTTAAAACACTGAATAATGAAAGTTGTCCTTGTTTCAAGTAACTCTAGGAATATAATTAATAATCCTTAATAGAGGGAAAGTCTTTTGATACAGAAAAGAATAAATATTTTCATTCAGCTCAAGTTTCCTGAACCTCAGTTTCCAATAGGAAGTGGAATGTATTTCATTTGAATCTGTCTTGCCTATATGAGTTACAAACTAATTTTTTCAGTGACTGTTGCTTAGTGTTTTTATGGGTAGCATCTAATGTAGTAGAGTCCCTGATCTCAGTTTAGATTAAGGCACCAGTATAATAACTAATAATAATTTTTCAATTGAAAATAAGTTGTTACAGAAATAAAAAGGGGTTACTTTAAGGTGAACATTCTTCAGCATTGGCTTGAAGCCATCTTCAACAGTCAACTACAGAAAGATTTATTGCTCAGATGACTTTCATATGTACAGCACAAATTAAAATCCCAATGTTGGAAATTTGTGTAACAATAAAAACCTCAACCATGTCTACATCTAGATTGTTGTAGAGGACAGCATGAATCCATGTAAATTTAAGAACTATAGCAACCTGCCTCAGGCCACAAGCTATCTATCTCCCCATTTTTTCCCAAAAAATCATAAGTGAGGGGGGGGTTGAAAAGTGTTTACTATGTTCTTTTATTGATATTAAAGATAGTAGCTACAATTTTCTCCCTGCCAGTGGCTAGAGACAGAAATTTATTTGCTAATTGTTGCCTATGTGCTTTGGCACACAAGGCTGTATCTTTCAATATCAAAATAGTTCAGTAAGCTAATTACACTGATCCTAAAAGATTCAATGCCTGTAGGCTTTCTTCGGTGCATTGTGTATTTATATCAGAAATGAAGCTTGTCTTGTCTGCTTGCTGTGCTGTGCGTGGGTTCTTAACCTCCTGCTAAGATCCTAGCTATTGATTTGGGTTGGCTCTCTCTGTAGGTGCCTGGCATGCTGTATGATGCCTTATTTCTCACAAAGCATTAAATACCTGCTTCTGAAAACTGGGACTTTTGCTGGTACTTTAAGATGGCCACAAAAAGCAGATTTTTACTGGTTAACTGAGAGTACTGCCTTAATATAGGGACCTAAAATCTGGAAATTGCTGGTGGCATGCAGTAACTTGAGCAATGGCAGCAGATGTTCTGCCCTTTGCTGAAAATTGGGTGGATAGCATCCTGCCATGCAGTTGATAGTTTGTTGCCAGTGGATTTTATTGAATCTTCTTATGTTCTTCCCCTCAAATGGTTTTTAATTTTTTTTCTGAAAGAAGATTTACATATCAAAGGATAACTAAGTTTTGCATGTGGTCCTATATAATAAAGTCAATATATAGGTATTGCTGTGTTCTTCTATTGCACTGATAATATGCAGTTCAGCAGCTGTATTTTTATTTGGACGTTCCCCAAGTCTGCTATGAAGATACAAGGGGAGAGAGAGACACACCGTGTTTTTTCTGTGTTTTTTGATAGTGTTCAGATGTAAGAAAGGAGAGGTGACAACTGCAGTGACAATGTTAGGTGCTGGTTAAAAGTTTTCCTGGGCAGTTTCAACAGGTGAAACGTCATGGCAGAAATAGCCAGTTAGGCAGTAAAATTAAGGAAGCAAAACTAGGCAGATTGTCAGAAGTGTGTTCCTGGCTGAGTAACAGAGACCCACTCCGACAAGCATGCAAACACATATGTAACTACTTGTGTGAGCGGTGTTGCTGAAATTGAGAGAAGGAAAGATCTACAAAGGAAAGATACTACAACAAATATTTTTTCAGGCTTTCAGCCTTCAGTCTACAGAATAGGCTTTTACTGGCTTTTACTGCTCAGCTTTACAAAACACTTCAAAAAGTATTGATGTAGCAGAGGCAGGAATATGAGTAATTGAGCAATATAGACTCTTACAGCTCACATTTGTATGACTCATAAGATTCAGGCTATGAAAAGTAGGAGAAGCTTTAATGCAGGAAATAATGCAAACATTTGTTTCGGTTTACTTTTTCCATCAATAACTTTGAATGACAAAAGATTTCCCTTTTCTTTTCTATATTTTAGGGAGGAAAAGTAATTTACAGCTGCACCTTCACTGCTCTGCTTAGTGAAGACCAAGGACAAATGCAGAAAATCCCGGAGACTGTTTTCTTGCGGGTTGTCAGTAGCCACTAGGAGGAGCTGACTGCCTTAAAGAGAAGGTAAGGGGTTGATTTACTAACAATTCCAATAAAAAGTGTTAATAAAATGAGTTCAGTACTAAAAGTAGTGCTAAGCTAAGATAAAGTTGAAGTATTTATATATTATTTACAATGGTTACATAATAACTTGTGGGATAAACGCTCTGTTTAATACTAATGTACTTCCAGGCAGCAAAGATATTTAAGGGCCTGATTTAAAAACAAAACTCAGAACACTGTTCTCTCCTAAAAGATAAGATCTGATTCATGTCAGTTCCTTAGAAAGAAATGTCCTGTATTTTATGCACCAGTGTGGGACACAGATAAAATATCTGATTGAATAAAAATAAAAGGTCTCAGTTCTGATATGGTTGAGTATCTGTGTATGTTAAGCCAGGTGGCCTTGCTCATAAACATGGCTCTTGGACAAACCAGCTTCTGTTTTTCCATAATAGCCTTTTTTGCTGCATTATAATCTCTTTATATATTTAATACCATAAATAAAACAGTGGCAAAGAAGACAACTATAAATAAAACACTGGCATAGAAGGGATATGCCAGAAGTGATCTCTCAACTTGTTTCTTAATTATCAGTGCCATAGTTAAAAGAAAACCCTATTCAGTGCCGTACTGGAAGAGATGAGGGAGCAACTGTTGCATACCTCCCCAGACTGGCAAACACAGTCACGCTGGGAAAGTTACATATGGCATTGCTCTCGGTGATTCCTATCAATTGAGGCTTCCTTTTTCTCCTCCTTCATATGGAATTTACTGTTTATGAAAGATGCCAGAGTGATGATGCTGACCTCCTATTAAGAGGTGTTTTGGAAAAGGTTGCGTATTTCAGCCAGAAGTCATGCACCATGAACAAAATATGAGTTATTTCTCTTCTACCCTAATTTACAAGACTGTGAGTGAAGACTTGTGTTTGGCCTATGTTTGTAATCACTTATATTTGGTCTGGTGAAGTACACTTCAGGGCAAATGCACCCTGGAAATAATGTCTTTTCTTTTTTAAAAAAAGGAAGGAGAAAATTTGATTTAGAAAGGTAAATATGAAATATAAATGTTTTTCTTTCTCTAATTTAATGAGAGCCTTGAAATCAAAAATATTGCAGCTGCCAAACCATAGCCCAAGAAACCTGGTGAAACAAGGTTTATTTTAGAGATCTGGAAAAAGAAGGAAGGAACGAACAGAATCCTAGATTTTCTAAAGGCAAATTTCACTGAGGATGGAGATGATCGCTAAGAAAAACGGGCTAAGAGTATTCTCCTTTGGAGAGAGGATGGTAATGATCAGGGTAAAAATGGACAGCATGAGCTGACTATCTGTATGCAACAAAAAAGATATTTTTTCCATATTCAGAAGTACATGGCTGTGAGTAGGAATCTTTTCCCACACTAATGTAATTAGTATCAGTACAAGAAACCTGTCTTCTGTTTGTTTATAAGCAAGGAAAAAAACCCAACAGTAATGACAAAGTTAGAGCATGGTTTCAAAGCAGCCCTTTGCTCTGTGAGGAGGCAAGTTGCTGCCGATCAGCAGGGTACTGTTTTTAAGCAGGAAAGATCTCTGCTCCCACTGTGTTCATGCAGAAGGTGATCATCTGCCTGTCACAGGTTGCCCTGTGACTTCAGCGCTGACTTCAGGGTAGACTGAGGAAGTCTGAAAACTGCCTTTCACAGAAGCAAGTTCTTGATTTGCGGGGAAGAAGCAACTCCTGGTACCAGTGAATTCAAAATACCAGTGTAGCAAGGGTATAGGCTTTGCAAAAAGGCAAGTATCTGCATTCAGAACTTGGTGGGAGCTTCTTTGAGGCAGTGTGTTACCTTTGAGGAGGAAAAAAACACCCAAACCCCAGATGCGAAGTGCCAGCTTCTGCCTCATTGTCAGCTCAGCTGAAGTGCTGCCTCTCACAGAAGTGTCTCAGTGTGCCCAGACCTTGCCAAACTCAGGCTGGGTCAATCAAGGGCAAGATTTTGCTACATTGAAAATTTAGATGTATGTTCTCATAGTTTATATTGAATTAGAATGTCAGAGGAGCTGGTATGTGGGATCTAATTGCTGTCATTTTACAGGATCTTTTAACTGTGAAGGGCATTGATCATGACCTTCTCACTCCTGCTAAGGTTGGGAATCTGTATCGCATAGCTGCCTCATGCAGGTGCTTTTCTTTTGGTGGGAGGGATCCCCACTCCTGGTGAGCTGGTGTTGCAACAAGAGCTGCCAGCTATGGAGAACTGCCTGCACATCACAGAGGGTCTTAAACCACTTCATAATACTGACTTCTAATGAGTTCACTAAGATATTTTCAATTCCTTCACCATTGGCAATATTGGGAAGCTCAAAGTAAAAGAATGTTGATACAGCATGCTGTCCTACAACTATTTCACCTACAAACACCAACTATCTGGAACAGTTCTTTATACAGACCACTAGAAAATCAAAGACAGAAGTCAAATATCCAGACTAAACATTTCTGAAAGGAGAAAAGGAACAAAATACTTTTCTTTTGGTGTTTCTCAGAAAGCAGACTGTTCAGTCCTACATGGTAGGGCCATATACTCATGCTAAGTTGGTTAAATTAACAGATACATTATGGGCAAAAGTGATGGCTGGCCTAGTACCAAATTATTCTTTCATTGTGAGATCTGGGAAGAGGTGTCATTGATATAACTTGTTTCATGAGAATATATCTACCACCAAGCACACAAGATTCCCACCCACTCTGTCACCTGACCCAGTGCAGACATACAGATATAAGATATTTAAACATAGGCCTATGGTTCCATTTTAGCTGTCTCTCCTGTTAGAACTTGTGTTGCATCTGCCATTATTGTGGGGAAGTATCCAAACCCCTAGACTGTATAAAATGTCATTTAGCCTCTGTGGAGTCTTCCCTATTAGAATTCCAGTAAGGTGCTCTTTTGGACCAACTGGTGAGTTGTTGGCAGGTGAATATCAGTGACTCTAGCTGTGGTGGCTGAAATACTTGCCATCTTTGGCTGCCCCCATGGCCAATCTGGTAGATCAGAAGAGAGATGGGAAACCTCAATCACCCAAGACCAAAGTGGCTTGGCTAAAATGTTGTTAGCAGCTTGAGTTAAGCAGCAAGGCTTTGCAAGAAACAGCTGAGAGATGGGTGTGCATTGCACTTCACTGGTATGCAACCTCAGGTAGTTGCCTTCAAAACTTCTATCTGTACCTTGATGGTGTCCTGTTAAAAAGAAGATTGTTTCTTCATTTCATAGCACAATTTTCCTTATATGGAGAGCACCTATTTAATGTTATCCTGAATGAACTGTAATTTGAACATGACAAAATAATAGAGAACAAAACGTCCCCATTAGAGAGGGAAACTTGTTCTTTTGGGCTAAATTTGCTGGGCTTCTTCATATGGCTCCACTCCCTGTTGACAACAAAGATCCTTCGCACTAACACAAAAGCCTGAATAAAATCTGAGACTAGTAACTGTAACAGAAACATGACAACTCTTCATTACTCTTTGAGTGAAGTTTAGTGTTTAAAATACATTTGGCCTAATTTTGCTTGGAAAATCTCTTATTCCTTTTATCTACATTTTCATGCAAACGTTTTACAAAATAAGTCTCTCCCATCCCAGTACAGAAATCTTTCTTTCCTCTTGCCTTTACTTTATGGGAGGGTCCCATGTAACTTGACAGGCTCCATTCTGTCAAGCTCTTTGGCTCTCATTCCATTACAGAAGATAAGGCACCTGGGATAAAATCGCATAATAAAATGTACTAAAGTCCAGTGTCAAACATAGCTTATGTGACTTCAGTCAAATACAGGGTTTTCACTGTGATAAACCTTGATTTTGCAACAGTTCATATTTTTATAGACAAAACATGCTACTTGTAGATATCCATGATTTAAAACATTCTTGACTTATCAACTTTTGCTTGAAATAAAACTTCTAAAGTAAACATAACCTTTCGTGTGTGAAAGTTGCATTTTATAGTTAATGATCCAATCCTAAATTCTTTGTGGGCCTTACCTAGTTAAAGCTCCTACTGATCTCAGTGGAGGCTGAATTACTGGCTCATCAGTATTAGTAATACAATCCTAAACACTGTTTTAAGAAACCAATACAAAAATCCCTGAATAAATTCACCATGTGAGCACAGAAAGCTGATGGTTTGATGGACTGGGAAGTGACAACATTTTCTGCAAATGATCTTTGGTGTTGCAGCCACTATTATATATGAGAAGAGACATTTCAAGAAGCTGGGTAAACTTGATGCATCCAAAATCATTAAACACCTGTTCAATTAATGACATGGAATTTGTTCTGTGTACAGTTGTAGCAGTTTCCATCTGACAATTCATCTGAGAGAATTGGGCCTAATAAGGAGGGCAGAGGTTCTCTGCTAATGAGCAAGTCGAGGTTCTGATCTATTAGGTTAGTTAGAAACTACCCTGTCTTTGAGACTTAAAATAAGACTGGGGCTTTGGCCTTGTTTTCAAACATTTATTAATCATCAGTGGCTTAATCCTGCAGGACTATGTACCTGAAATCAGTGGAACTATTCACAGGAGTAGAAGAGGTACCATTGGGCCACAGAAGTACAGTACTTCCCTGGGACACCATTAAGTCTTCCTCCACCTCTCAACCGCTCTTCCTCAACATGCTGGCTCTTCATCATCCAGGGACGATGAGTTCAGTCTTGCTTAGCCCTTGCTTAGTCTGCAAGAAACATAGTAATAACTGAAGAGTGATTCTTTATAATCTGAATTCTTGACTAGTAGAAAAGCAACCTTTTTTTTTTTCCACAAAAAGTTCTGTTCTTAGTAGAGTCATAGCTCAACATGCTTAAATGAATCTTTTTTTTTTTTGCCCAAAATGTCAATATTATTGCGTTTATAATTTCTCTTTCCAAAAAATATTAATGAAAATTTCTGTGAAGATTATTATTTTCATGGGAGAGCAAGTAAGTTCAGAGAGAAAAAAAAACTCCAGAAAGAATATTTTGCAGATTTCTGTCACCATGTAAAAAAAAAAAAAAAAAAAAATTAATTAAAACTGCAAAAAATTTTGACCCTGTAAAATAGCGACTAACAGAGTTTGGGCACTGTGCTGCAATGATGTCATCCTGCAGCTGCTTTGGTCACTGATAGTTTGTTCTGTGTGTCGTGACTCAGTTCATAATGTATACTGGCCCTGAGAAAACCATGCTAGAATCTCACACGCACTTATCTCCACTTGATGTGTCTGAAATGCAGCCACCAAAACAATAACTGTTAATACGAGCGCCAGACTTTTGTGCTAATAGTTTTTTGAATGAGACTTGGTGATTTATTCTTATCATCAGGTACTCCGTTAGAGAGGTGGATGAGGTACGGTGTCCTTGGGATGTTGTAATACTTTGAAGTCATTAGTATTTTAGAGGGAAGAGTGGAAAGAGGAAAATGAACTGAAGCTGCACACATGTAAGTGGTAGTGACTGACAGAGTGGTGATAGGCCCACTGTAACAAAAGACACCAAAACTACAAGTTGAACTGAAGACACAGACAGTATGGTTAGAAAGGTCTTTACAGACATCTCCTTTATGAGTCAGGCCTAGGACGATTGATGTGAAGTATAGTGTTTGGTACATCACATGTAATCACTTGCCCGTTATTGAACAATGCCTGAACCTCCGCCGATTGTGCTATTACAATGAGCTCTTCAGTTAAGGGAGCCCATGAGATATTACAGTTTTGCCACAAGTAGCAGATGTTATCTGTATGAAATTACAGTAATCTGATCTGTAATTCTTTTAAAAACTGGATGTAAACAAATACATTTTTTTTCTCAATTCTCATGCATGTACATGTAGTATAAATAGCCCTGTGGCAAAAGGAACTGTTCAACTGCATTATCTTCCATTGCCAGCACTGATCTTCAAGGTGCACTCTTTCAGGTGGACATTCTTTGCCCTTAGTCTAATACCTAGTCAGTGCTAGAAAGGTCTGGTCGGCAGAACGATACAGGCATAGTTTCGTAATACAAGTACAATTTCCATCTCCAGAAAGTATTTTGTTTGTATGGCTCATGCTGATAAAATAAGGTATGCCACAAACAGTATGCCACATTTTGTCAGTGTAACCATCTAATTAAAATGTTTGCTAGATAAAAAATATTGTTACAGAATCAAACTAAGTTTTGAGTGTCGGCCTAGCTTATGATAATTATTTGGTGCTGGCCTGACTTAATATTTACCATTAGTAAATACTGCGTTAAGTTGGTCTGTTAAAGCTACGTAGGGTGGCACCAACTCCTGTATTCCTTGGATGGCACATGCTGAACACTAGCCTACCTTACAAATATGTACTCAGTCTGAATAAAGATAGCTCATATAGTGACAAAAGATTGGTTTTATTTTCTATTGCACAGCTTGAATTCTTCCTTGTTCAATGTGTGACAAAAGAAATCCTATTTTGTGGCTGCTAAATACAAGCAGTACAAATTCTGTTTTCACTTAATTAATTAAGCAACGCTGGTTTTACAGTGTAAGACAGTATTATTCCAGATTGTGCTAATATGGCTAACTTTGTTGCTACTCTATACAACATACTATATATTTTTCATCCTGTCATCTTTACAAAAGTGTAAGAAATTATTTGCAATCCTAGATCATATAGAGCCTCTTTTCAGAACCTGCTGACTGGTACTTCTCTGACATCAATGGCTTCTTTGCTAAGGCAAAGTAAATGTCATAATATGTTTTGTTCTGCTGCAGACACTGGCAAATAATTGGCATCTGTTTTCTGTTGTCTAGCTGCCATTCTGTTTTCTGAAACAGAAGCTTCCATTTCTCATCTAATTCCTTCAGGAATTCAGTCTCTTATGGGATTGAAAAAATTGTTAGGGAAAAAATGTAAAACATTCTGTTAAAGGAAACATAAAAAATTTCATAGTGATTTCCATGTAATTAATTGTTCAGACTGAGTGGGATTTCTTAAAATAATCCAAATAAAAACTCAAGAACATTTATCTTGACAAATGGAAAATTCTTCAGCTGAATTATATAACTGCTTCTGGTTTTGTCTGGATGTTCTTGATAGATTCCATTAGAATTCAGTTACTTTTGTCATTAGCTTTCCTGTTTTACCAAAATACAGCATAAGGTATGTGTGTACAGTAGGTAGATTTTTCAATTGTATCCAACTATTGGCTAACAGGATATAAAATACTTATCAAAATATGTATTCAACTCCTTATTACTAATGTTTTAAAGCAGATAAAATAGCACTCTGACTTCAGGAATTCTTTTGGCTAAGCATATGACAATAATACTCATTAACATGCTTTCAAATATATTGCCAGAGTGGTAATAAAATCAACAACTTCTAATTTTTATATTGAAACTAAGCCAAAGTGCATTTGGTCTTGTCATTACATAGCAGTGTGCATGATACTTAAGATATCAACATAAACACTGAGTAAAAACATGATTTCTTTATTAAGTGAAGACATGTTGCCATTTTATCATGAACCAACATTGTCCAATTACATAAGCAAAATGCATGGTAACAGACTAAGAGTCAGCCAAGAGGATAAGAGATGAGATCAGCTTTTGTTTTCACACTTAAATGTTTTCATAGTTTGTCACTGTTAGATACCAAATAACACCCAGAAAGCTAATTCCAGTTTTTATACTTACTGCTTGCCATTTTGGTAAAGTCTCAAATAGTCACTTAAGTTTATGGGCAATATTTGCCTAGAGTAATGCATAATCAGATACATTTTCTGTGTTATTTCAGATCAGACCAACATACGTACATTAGCAGTGGAATCTGCTCACAGCCACTTTGTTTCAGTAAAATTCAAATTCTACAGCCTTATAAAATGAGTTGCAAATTTCATCACTGCTGTGAAATGAAGAAGATACAGTTTTAGAAAATGTGGAACTGTGCTTATTTATAAGCAGTATCACTAAACATTTTGAAGATAAAAATACATAAATGTAGACAGATATTTGCTTCCAGAGCGCTGAATCTGCAAGATTATTTATTTGGGATAATCTAAAATTTGTGGTGAGATCATTCTTTTCATGTATAGTACATGTGAGACATTTCTGTTTCAGTCCTATCCTGTGGCCTGTGTGAATTTCTGGGTTTTTTTCTGTCTAGTCCCTAGCAGATTTAGAACCCAAATCACTGCAGATCTTTATCAGATACTTTACTGCAATATCACAGTTGTGGTCTAGGACTGACAGGGCAATGACATGTAGAAAAAAAGAATAGTTACACTCTTAGACAGAGAGCTTTGATGCTAGCAGGAAAATGTGGAGAAGTTTTGTTTTGTAGAGCCCTTATTAACTGCACCATTTATAAGACAAAACGGCAATAATTTCATTTACAGAATTGTGAATCTGTATCACTGAAATAATGAGATCTCGCTGAAGTAATCCTCTCTCTCTCCCAAACCTTGCTGTTTTGGTTTTGGTCAAGAATAATGGGCTGAGGCTTCATTTTAACTTTGAAGTTAGTTACCCAGCATCCTCAGATTTGATCTTCTCCATCAGTCTCAGTTACTGCTCCTAGTTTTACTGTATGCTTACCTCTCTCATTCTATTTTACTTCCTCCTCCTTTAAAACCTCCATTACAAAATCATTATGCTCTGTGCCAAGTAAATTCTTACTTGCCAAGTAAATGCTCTGTAATGCTCTCAGTTCTTCTAATATCAGAACATGGACTGCAGCATTTCAAACTGATTTAATATTTTAAGAAATTTTCCTATGTTTTGTTATTCCAATTCAATATTACAAGAACAAAGAAGAAAAAGAAAAACAAAACCTGTGTTATGAAGGAAGAACAAGGGCTTCTTTTATTTTTTTATAGAATCTTTTGGACATATTATGCCTTGCTTCTTTGGTTTGACACCTGAAGAAGAGCTGGTTCCAAAAGCTGTTCTATATATTTTTTTTCAACTTTACAAGCTGATCTAATAAAAACAATGTCTAACAACTTTTTCTTTTAGCCCTCATGGCTGCAGCAGCACTACCACTCTGTTAGTGGTATTCACTTTTCTACTGTGATTTACAGCAAAGAGTTTTCAAAGTCTTATCAAAGCATAAACATATTGTTACCATTCTTTCCATCACAGAAACAGCTACAAACAAGCATCACAAAAAAGTTTACCCTGTAGCAGAATCTTATTCTGTGTGAACACTCTGGCCAATTGAAGTTTGCACATTTTTCTATGAAGTGCAAATCATGCAAGGAAACTGTTGCTATCCTGTGACTCAATAACCATTAAGCTGCAGTATACACTTAAGGACATATAGTGGCATAGCATAATTCAGTAAAAAGGCAGAAGGTCAAGTGGTTTGGGTTTCTTCAGTTTACTGTAGCAGAACTGGTTTTCATAAATTTTGAGGTGCTGTCACCTGAATTTTACTTTGTAAACAGTTTTAGGAAAGCTATTTTCATAATACAGAACCTAAAACTTCTTGAACTTTTTATGTTGCAATATTCTTCAGATGTATACTGCAGTTTTTCTAGTATTCACTTTTTCCCACTGAAAATGTTATAGCCCTACATTATCTAAGAAATTAATTATTTTAATTCCCCTAAAATTTCCTTTTTTGAATGAATTCAATGGAACTGTTGTATAGCATGGTACATTGTCATAGAAGGTGCAGTTTATTCATCCACCTTCACTCCTTTCAGGATGGAGTCTATGCCATCTAAATATCTCATAAGGCTTATGGCCATATTTCTTTCTGAGTAGTAGGTTTATCTGTGGCATTCACATGAAATAGTAAGTTCATCAAGATCAAGAACTAGAATTTCCACGAGAAGTGTGCAGGTCTGAGGAAATGTACCTTTAATGTTGAAATCATTCAAGGCAAAGCATTTTTGGTGATTTTGAGAAATCTGGAGAAACAAAAAATTCTGCACTTTCACTCCCCAAAATGAAAGTGAACTGTTTTATTTTTGAGGTTTATCCAATGCATTTTGGTTGTTTTGACTTATTGTTATTTTATTATTTGACTTATTATTTATTATTATTTCCTTCTACCATCTCAAATGACTGATTTCTGTCCCCAGGTAAATTGCTTCCTTTTCTGATGTCTGTCTTTTCTTGTAGATCAGAGTTCCAATATGGCCATGCTCTTGAAAGGGAAGCACTGAATACACAGCTCATTTATCAAGGCAAAAGTGTTTAACTATGACCTTAAGCACATGCTGCTGCTTGTTAGTTTAACTGAAGCTACACAAACACGATAAAAGGTAACTGACCTTTATTCTGTGCTCTGGGTATCTGTTTGATGATGATCTCACTTTGTCCAGAGGTTTAACAAGTGTTTACTTTTTAACTAACTCTCTGATTACATGATCCTCTTTTCCCTGACTCTCTTCCTTCATCATATGATATAGCTTTTTCTTAAGTCTCTGACATTTCAAGTGAGGGTCACTGTATTTATGCAGTGCCAAGAACTAGGAACAGTCTTATGTGCTGAGTGTGCTCTTCCCCATTGTTCTGCAAATTAGTCAACATGAAACCAAATAGTGATAATGTGTTGTTATGATTAAGGTTAATACGCTACTGATTATCTCCATAGACTGCAGTTCCAGACACATTATTTAAATGGATTGCTTTGTTGAACTAGTTGATAAAAGATCCAAATTTCCCCTTGTTGTGATAAAAGATGTTATAAGCCTTTAGAGGGAGAGGGAAGCATTACACAACAGGAACAGTTTACTCTGTCCAGTACATACAGATTTATCTTATGGTGACTATAGCACACTATAGCTCAAAAAAAAAATTATCTGGTAACAAAAAGATGCTCCTTTATGTCTCTGAGACTAAGCCACTTGAAAAAAACAACCTGTCTTAAGCAAACCATTATTACCTTTCTGGTGTGTGCAACAAGTTTAACAAATGATGATGTCCAGTTAACCTTGCTTTCTAAATTTGATCAACATGCAAGGCCACTACTTGTATGTAATCTGGTCTTTGCCAGCAGTGATCTAAACATGAATTCAGTAGTTCAAGTCAACTATCTTTCAGTAAAACCACTGACAATGGGGCAGTTTATAGTTTTTTAAAACAAAACAAAACAAAACATCCCCAAACATAAGTTTAGCTGAGTCCTTCACAAAACTAGCAACTTGTAAAAATACTTTCTAACCTTCAAAATCAACAAAAGTTTTTAAAAGAACAATCTTGAAAATTTTCCCTATATATGTTTATAGGATATGTAAATCTCAGTTCAGAAATTATGGATAGAACTTTTTAAAATTATATTTTTTTGGCCCAGTACTAGTTTTTTCCTTCGAAATTCAGTCAAATCTAGATTTCTCCTAATGACAATGCTTCATGCTCAATTTTTCACTAGTCACAGGAAAAAAAACAGCACAAGAACTGGGAAAAGCTTTCTCTGACTTTTTAGCCAAGGATTCTGAGTGCTACCAACTGGGTCATTACTGACAAGCTTGTATTTTTACGCTTTATCACGCTGGTTGACACTCACATACCCCAAGAAGAGTAGCTGAACATTGAGTTAAGAAAGGGCACTTGTTCTGCCAAAAAGGCAAGGTGCATTGTGTGAAAGTGCTGTGACAATCAATTATTAAGAATTCAGAGATGACAGCTCGTATACATGTATATAAGTCGATAACCTTTGGGCACTTAATCCCCAGGGATCACAGCAGACAGTGGCAGAAAGGATCAAGGTCAGCGATAGTGAAGTCAAAGTGATGGTGAAGACCATGCAAGAAATGCAATCTAGTCTAGCCCTAAGAAAGAAAAGGTCTCTTGCATTTGTTTTGAGAAGTCCTTCTTGCTTTGCACCCGAATTACTAAGTTCTGTAATTCAAATCATTTGTTTTCAAACCTCTCTTGCTTACTTTCTTCTTCTGTAACCAGCTCCACAAGACGTAAATATGAAGTCATTCAAAAAACAGGAAAAAATGGAAGCCTGATACTTGACTGACAAACTGTAAGAATTCTTTAAGCATACAGGAAAATGCAGGTCGTATGCCTGTATCACAGGGATGTTTGTGTGAGGGAGAAGTAGTAAGATATTTAGTTCTATCCCTGTGAATTTTTACAGATGGGGTGAAAATTTTCTTTTTGCTGAGTGAAATTGAAATAAAGTATCTCACTGTTAGTAGCTGAATGCAAAGTTAAAATTCAAGAGCTGGTGCTGCAAATACTCAATTTTACATGTGTAAGATAGGCACTTCATTAAATAATAAGACACAATATGTGTCTCAGTATGTGTCTCCTACTTAGGCAATTTATTAAATCTCTGTATACCTACATATATAAAATAATTAGTCCAGCAACCCACCGTGATCACTGAAATGATCATTATTACAGTTAGGATCAAGAAATATCCTTTCTAAAATATCAATCCAAAATTCATATGAGAAAATTAGGGCTACAAAATTGGCATGCTGATAAGAATTCTGGAAATTATATATTGGGTGTACACAAGCTGCATTTTTACTTGCTGTACTTCAAAAAAATGTAGCCCATTACAATTTCACTGGCTAGATTAGGAGTCAAATCAGGTCCTAAAATACATCAGACAGATATAAACAAGCCATCTATCTTTTTCATTAAGATAATTCTCTCTGTCATTTCCTCTGAAATAAAGAATTTCATAGAACAAATCTGAAAACTTGTTTAAAACCTCAAAGTAAAAGAGTGAAGGAGAACAAGGTTCTGGCTCTTTTCTCATTTAGAAAACACAGAGAAACCACATCATTTAAAAAGAGCCAAGAAGCATGATATCACTGCAAGAAGATTAAAAAAGTCACTCTGTGTTGTGTGTCCTATGCTATTGTAGGGTTGGAGTCTTCTACCATGTCAGACAAGTCATGTCTGTTCTGTGTATGTGCAGTACATCATGGGCCATTAAATATAAAGGCGTGAACTCTAAAACAGAACTTTCTATAAATTGCAATGGTCTGGGAGAATAACTGGGAAAATTATCATTACATGCTTGTCATGTTTTTACACTTTTTTTTAACATGCAGCCACTATGAGTCACTGACAAAGTTGGGATGTTGGACTACATGGCGCTCTTTGAGTTCTTGATTGACTACAGCCTGTTCTTAGGACTTCTCTTGTCACATGCATTAGTACAAATGGGACTTAGAGACACTGAAGCATCACTTTTGTTTGCGTTGGCAGATTTTGAGTGTAGTTGTGATGGGAATAGAAAAGCCTCCTCCTCTGCCAGCCCTCTTTCTGTAAAGAGGGGGAAGAGAATGGAAAAACACAAGCCTACTGCTTGGGCACACTGGGGATATAAACTTCTAAAGTATTTCAGAGTTGTTCCCTGGAATAAAAGGGGACCAGGGAAAGGATGTCTCTCGGGAGTCATAATTCATGTTCCAGTCTGCTTATTGAATGGGGCAGCTCCTTGAAAGATTAATAGATTTTAAGGTCATTTATGATTGTCTTGCCTGGCTTGTGTGACACAAGCCATAGAATTTCATCCCTTCAGTGTTGCCTTCCAACCCATTAGGATTATATATTACCCCAAGTATATATGTACTTAATGATTCTCCAGTAATAAAAGAAATAAAAAGTTAATGGCCATAAACACAGCAACTTGTATGGTGCTACTAAAGACCAGAGAGTGCAGTGTCGCTTGTCAAGTTTTAAGTCATTCGAGAGGAAAAATAAATATCTAAAAATACTTTGAATGCTCCTGATAGGCTTGCTTTGTGTAAATTGAAGGCAGTGAAGGGAAACAAAGCAGTCTGTCCTATTATCTCTCTATTTGGGGGAATAGTATCCATTCCCCCATCTGTGCTGGCAGTGCCCTTTGCTGAGTTACTGCCACAGATGTAAGCAAAGGGGCACAGAGAAGAAGCAGAAGTGGCAGTATTATCATTGTAGAAGATGAATGTAGTGGCACTTCTAATTTATTTAGTATTCAGGATTTCGACTTTAATTAGGATTCTTTTGTCACATCATTCATCAAATGCACTTGAAAGAAATGGAAATTAACACCAAAGTTTCTGTTGCCTCAGGCATGCTTTTAGTACTTCTATTCGTTTTGGTTTATTGTTGTTCAGTTCAGTGAAATAGTTTACTTGTGATAGTTCACTTAGCTGTAACTGAATTTCAAAAGGGGTAGAATGAATACATGCTCTTTGAAAGTGCTGTTTTGTGAAGCCCCTGTAGCTCCTAACACCTCTTTTATTGAAAAACAATTCTTTTTCTCTCTCTCTTTCTCTCTCTCTCTTTTTTTTTTTTTTTTTTGGATGACTGACTTCTGTGTTGTATAACGTAACATAGTATACCAGCTTTCACCCTAAGAAGTCATTATCGAGCTAGGTAGCAGGGAAAGACTTTGGGACTGCTGGAATGCTAACAAGTACAGACTGTCTATTACTTATAAATTGCACTTGTGTTTAGATGAAATAATATAACTTATTTGCTGAAATCATTCCTGTTTAAGATGAAGATCAATATATCTACAATAATACTGTCTGCATGGGAAAAAGTTCCTACATTAATTATTACTCCAGCTCCATGCCTACCATTGTAAAATTTACATTGTCCTGGCATAACAGCAACTGTGTTGATAAATGGTGCTCCTTATATCCAGAGCTTCCAGCTCGTTTAGGAGAGGTCCAGTCAGACATTTGAATGAAAGGAATATGAACGAATATTACAGTCTGAGGCTACGCATCATATCAGCAAAGCTACTATTGTCAGCACAAAAATCACTAGCTGGTGTCCAAAACTCATGCTTAGTTTAAAATCAAAAGGTTTATTAGGCAAGTATTTCTGAGAGCTCTGTAGTTAATGAAGCCTGGTTTCTGGTTCTGTGGAGATGAATGGCAGAATCTAAGCAAGTGCAAATTCTGACTGTAGGATTTTCTGCAGTTCTGGAATTTGAAGGTTTCTTCCTTCCAGATTCTCTGGTGTCCAGTGAGATGTGTAATTTCATGTAGCTTTTCTGTAAGTAGCACCTCTTTCTCTCTATTCCTCTTTTATGTTTTCTGGTTGCTGATTAAAAAAAAAATAATAGTGAAGTTCAAAGAAACTTAGCCCTTTTTGTGCTGTCTGCTCATACGTACCTGAAAGTTAAATGGATGAAGAAGTAGAAACATTTCTACATATCCACTCCCACATAATTTATCATAGGAAATGTTGCTAATACCCAATAGTAATATTTTAGGGGTATTTAAAACTTGCATTCCTATTACCAAACCTTTTAAATAGCTCTGGAATATCTCTCCAGCTTTTTGTCTATGTTACAGGAGCTAGAAATTACACTTCAAAAAGGCAGACATTCTCTTAGAAAACATTTGATGCTGCAAGTCAGATGTGTACTGAAAGTTGTAACCTTCACAAGCCTACAATGCAGCCCGTGCTTTGAAATTGGAGATAGGTCTCTGCTCTACAAAGTGGTTAGCACATTTTTCAAGGGAGCCATAAAATGATAAATAAGACACATTTGAGAAAATCAGAATTACCTATAAGCTCATCTACCTCCTGGCTGAATCAACTAAACATTTCAACTACATAAGTGGGAACAAGACCAAACTCCTCACCAGTTTTCGAATACTACCAAAGAAACAAGACACTTTGTACATCATCATTCAAATACGAGAAACTAATGTGTTTCAGGACCCTTTCTTTACACTGACTGACTGCTGCAGTATATTAACTCTGAAGTATAATACAGTATTTCTAAGAACTCAAAACATACATTTTAAGTATAATGCAAATAAAAATAATGGAGTCTATATGTTTGAGTAATTTCAGCTAGTAATAGATTGTTTCAAATAACTGGTACGCTAAAACACAAGTATATTGGTGAAATTATTATGGAGATCCATTTAGTCTTAAGGAAAAACCCTGGCAGCAGAAACTGCAATGGTGGCTAAAAGATCTCTTTTATAATAGGACATCATGAACACAGATTTTGTGGGTGCCTAAAGCCAGTTCTGAGTATAAATAAATTGTAGCTCTGAGAATATTATCTATGCCTTGTACTTCAGAGCTGTCAGTCAGTATTTTTGATCATTAGCCATCTGTGATTATTTTAATTTTTGCCAGCAGGAGAAGGAACTCTTTTCCACCAGGGAGCTCTGTTATTACAATATAATTTATATGTAAAGAGCTCATTTCATTAGAGGGGAAAAAAAAAAAAACTTTTTACATAGGGTTTTTTTTATAGTTTAAAAGAAACTTGTAACATTAAAATATGTATTTTGCATTTCTTTGTGTATTGATATACTTGGTGTGGTCCATGTAAAGGCAATTAACATCTTACTGGTGGGTTAACAATAATTCTGTGTCTTTAGCTCAGTTTTTGTTTAGCATCTAGTATGGAAGACTTAGAAATTGAGTCAGTCATGGACCTGAAGTATTTAACTAGAGAAATTACTATTTTCAGTTCCACTTGAAATTACTGCATTTTAGACCCTGACTATGTCTTTACCACATGCTAGTTAAAATCCTTACAGGGTGATTTTAAATTTGCCTCCCATCAGTTTGTTGAAAGAATGACCTTATAATTACCTTGTTTTTACTAGGAATGACTAGTGGAAGGTGTCCCTGCCCATAGCAGGGGGTTGGAACTAGATGATCTTTAAGGTCCCTTTCAACCCAAACCATTCTATGATTCTATGATTCTATGATTCTATGAATTGATGAAATGAAAATGCTGCATCTCCCTGATGTACTAAAATGAAACTCTGCCCAATGTTATATTACAAAGCTCTATTTTTATTGGCAATGTAAATGCTAACGTTATAAAATAAGTGAGTTAAATTGGTTCATAAGAGTATTAACATAAAATAAATTAGTTTATAAACTTTACGTAGTTAATTCTGACTTCTTTTTTTTCAAACTATCCTTGTTTGTCAATGGTGCCAAGTACCTGTTTCCACTACTTTCGGCTTTAGGTCTTGGAGGTCTTAAAATTTGAAAGTATTCAGGTGAACTTAAAAATAAAATCCACAACATTATGGCTGTCTACACACAATGCCTGTGTTTAATATCCTCAAAAGGCAATGGAGTTCTGTGTATACCAAGAATGGTTCCTATGCTTTTATGTATGTACACAGAAGTCTTTTGTTTCATGCACCTTAACTATGGTACAGATAATGTCGGTATTTTTAGCTCTTCTCTCACAGATCTGCAAGAAGCCAGTTCTAAAAGCAATGAAAATTGACTACTGCAGTTGAATTGCCTTTTCTTGGTATAACTAAGCTTTGAGACTGTAATTACATTAAGTTCTCAAAGCAACTTACAATACATATTTGACTTCTGAATTTTAATCAATTCCATGATCTAACATATAAGGTCAGATTAATAGTCACTGTCAATTGTACACATACTTCAGCATCTACAGAGCATTTCTGTTTTACCCTATCTGATCATATGGATTTATGACATACAGATATGCTGCACATAACAGCTCTTCCAGCATCTTTAATCAGTAGGATGAGGTGAATTTTAGTAAGCAGTGTGAAAATGAGTTATAAAAGCTCTCTAGTTAAAAGAAAAATACTCACATCATGAGGACATAGAATTTTTCTCTATAGTTACATTATGAGGCAAACTGCAAAAAGGAAAAAGGTACATTGAAATACAAAGAAAATTTTAATGTAATAATTGGTTGCTTGTACTAGCAATTACAATTGGACTCAGTGCTCAAATCTTGCATTCCCGGGTACCTTGGGCTTGCACATACATGTCACCTTACTATTGTACCAACTGATTCTTCACAAGAAGATCCCTAAACAATAGTAGTAATGGAAAAAATTTCATTTTTCCGCCTCCTCACTCTCTTTTTTGATGTCTAGTGAGGGATTTGCTTTTCAGCATTTTCAAGGTTGTCTCTTCATTTCACGAACATATAGTAACTTACACTATTAGTACCACTCAGCAAGAGTAAATATGTAAGGCAAAAGACCTGTCTTGAGAATCTGATGATCACACTACAAATAATGGAGTGGGATGTACGGAGGTCGGTTACCTCAGGTTAGCTCTTGTCCAGTCCCATGAAGTGAGAGCTCTCCTGGACCTCCATCAGTGAGTCAGTTTTGTTCAGAAGAAGGCAAATCCATTATGCAACTCACAGCAAGGTAAAGAGGAACAGCTGGGACATTCACTTAAGAAATGCAGGGATGATCTAATATAAAACACTAATGTAGACATACCTGCAACTCCCATGAGATCTCTGCTTCTCTGTCATATTCACTGAAATTGGCCAGTAAGTATATTGGTGTAAGGATAGGAATAAGTCATGCACACTTACATCACAAATATATAAACTACCTTCTTCTTAACAAACAGCCTAAAAAGTGACAGTTAAGAGGTTTAATGAAGATAACTTTCCATAAGCATCTCTGAATGTAAGATAAGTTTTGGATAAAGTAACTTTTGAAGATTGTAATAGCTTGCAATTTGTATAGTAAACAAAGTAACAAGAATTGATCAGGACAAGGTTTTCTACATTTTTGACAAAACTGCCTTCATAAACTATCCCGGTTCTGTTAAACAAAAATATCCTTGGGACAAGCTGAAAGTAATTCACTTTTTACCTCTTTATTGCCAAATTTGATTTGATTTGATTTGATTGAAACTATGTTTATCGTCATGTGGCTCATGGAGCACTCACGAACTTTCATAATTCCAGTCTATCAGGGCAAATCTGCAAGTAAAAAAACTCACTTTTATCAGCAGGTATTCAATGAATGGCGGATGGCAAATAAAGCACTTACTTAGTGAATTGTTTTAATTGCATTTCTCTCCTGTCTCCCAGAACTTGAGAAAGTTTTAGAAAGCTAGAGAGGAGCAGGGTGGATTTATTTGCTGCTTTCATTTTGTTCCAACACTGCTTGCTTTCAGAAAAGACTTGATATAATTTCACTGCCTTTCATGTATGGATGATATTTTAACTGGTACAACAAAGGGTATATTGTAGTGCAGCAGAGATGTACATCACAACAGATATGAATGCAAAGAGCTAAATTTGCTGCACCTACTCAAGAATATAAAGAAGCTTTTAACCTGAGTCAGTTGACACGGAGTGCAGAACAAAATCCTTTTCTCCTGGGAATTAAATAGAAATGAAGGTTAGCAGGTTTAGCTGTGGTTATGTTTTCTGCCATTGGTTCATTTCATAGAATTACATTAATGCAATGCTACAAGAAAATCATTAACTGGGAAGTTCAGTGTTCAGCTCAAAAACTTTTCTGACTTACACTGTTGTTGTTATTATTTTTCCTTGTTTCATGCAACAAAGAAAACACAGAAGATAACGCATACCCTGTATTAACGAGTATTTGAGTTTGGGCTAGAGATTCTTGAACAGAATGAACATTTTTTCAGTGAATGAAGCTGCTGAAGTTCCCTACATAAGATCTTTGTTTATGGCTGCAGCAATTTCAAAAACCCACTTAATTTCAAAATAATCATGTTTAATTTCTTTATTTTCAAGGCTTTTGACTGGGATCTCTAGATTTGGTAAACTTACCCTGTGAAATATCAACTGTATTTATGGGAACATGTGAAGGAATATTTTGGTGTATAGCTACAGCAAGAAGCTTTATCCTGTAAAAATATCGTACTGCTGAAGTATCTCCATAAAGCCATAGAGAGTTAGTGTAGTAAGGAGATATGAGCAGACGGAGGATCAAGGGATGGTAATTATGCGCCATTCTTGTTTTATCTTCTTTGCAAAGTGAGGTGAGTGATACCTGCTTGTTCCTAAGAAAACCATGCAAAGCCTTAGGCAGTAAGATTAATTGTGATAAAGGATAATTAAAGGAAAATATATGGAAAAAGGGATCAATTAAAAAAAAGGTGAAACTAGAACTTGACTTCTCTTTGTTGTTCAGAATTCCTATGGAGACAGTGTGTCTGAGGACTGTTTCATTTTTTGAGTTTTAATTGTCCAGTATTGCACAGCACGAATTTCTGCAACATGCAGCTGGCGTTAGATGGCATTTGAGAGAGCTTGAAAGGGTAATCAAATGCCCTCTGCAAAGCATGTCATCCAATACAAAACAAAAAGAAATTGATCTGAGAATATTCTTTTTCTAAAATCAGGAGTGAACCAGCATTTCAGGACCAAGCCAACACTTCGGGGTAGTTGTCTCAGCTTGGAGATTTTCCATGAAGATAAGAATGGTGTTGGTTCTATTCTTCTATATTTTTTCCTTCCCCCTTTCCCCCACCCTGGCTTTGCAGCTCTCCTCCATGTCCCTTACTGTATTGAACAAGTAGCCATACTATGCTTTCTATTGGGACAAGTACCACATTTGAGTTTTTCTGAAGTAATGTTAATATTTTATGCAATTGTCTGAGATCTCACCATTACAAAGCCTTTAGACTTTAAAACAAAACAATAATGCATAGAAAAATGCTTTTGCTACAACCTATCTTGTCCAACCAATGTTCATTTGCTTCATACATGTGTGTTAACTGTCAGGTACCTGGGAAAGACCTGGGATTCCATAGCCCACAGAAAGGCCACACGAGAGAATTTCCTGGAGAAGCTTGAAGGAGTCCTCTTGCTCAGGTTCTGAGAGAAGTGGATGGTCTGTGAACAGATGAGGACTAATACGTTTTTCTTTCCATTTTCACTTAAAGGTATAACCCACTGAAGGTGGTGGCATGCTCCTCCTGTAGTTCAAATGCTAACCTAGGATTCAGAAGAGAAGGGTTCAGTATCCTGCTGTGCTGCAGACTTCTTGAGCAAACAATCTGATGTTTCATTTCCCCATCTCTGAAAAAGGTGTCTATTCACCTATATTCTAGGGATTTTATTCAGGTAAATATATGTAAATATGAATGTTCTTAAGAGGATTACATTTAATATATACATATATAAATTTCTTAAGATGTCTCTATATTTAATACCTTCAGATAGAGACTGTAGACTATATTCAAGTCTGACTTTACAGTGTTTACTATATTGGGACTTTTGCTTGACTAAGAAAGAACAAATGAGTTGTTAGGCTGAAACTTAACAAGATGCTTTTATTCCTACTTTATGGTGAAGTAGGAAGTTTAGTTCCAAGGCCAGTAGCAACCAAATATATTATTTAAAAAGGAAACAAAATACAGCCTGCTGGGCATTCATTTGCTTAAAGGAGTTCTCTGTATTTACAGTTCTAGAAAAAAAATTTCCTTGTAAGATATTCAGTAAATACTTTAAAGCATACAAGATTCCTGCTTACTGAAGGGAGGCACCAGAGTGATTACTCAAAGGAAAACTAAAACAAGAAATAATAAGATATAAAGGGGAAAATTCCTGCCATTGTAGTTCAGGAGGAGAGACAGTCACTCTCAAGAGACAATTAAGAACTTTGGGGGACTGAAATCACCTTCAAGGGAC
Source organism: Haliaeetus leucocephalus (assembly GCF_000737465.1). Taxonomy (NCBI): domain Eukaryota; kingdom Metazoa; phylum Chordata; class Aves; order Accipitriformes; family Accipitridae; genus Haliaeetus; species Haliaeetus leucocephalus. The sequence goes on along the minus strand of NW_010973002.1, from coordinate 7,122,213 downwards.
ACTCTGGGACATTAGAGTTCTGAATTTGTGTATCTCAATTTGGTGTCTAAAGTTAGGTATTTATGAGTTTGCCCATCTTCCTCCCGCCCCAGTTTTATTTTACTATTTCTTGAAAAATGTATCCAGTGTGATATTATTCCATTAGCTGTGATTCTCTTTTATCCCCCAAATCCTCATGCTTTCCCCTCCACGTTGGTTACTGAGTTTCACTAATGAGTCGCTGTAAAATAATTTCACAGAGATGTACTCAGAAATGCTCAGAGTACTCAAGAGCAGGAGAATTATATGCATTTCATGGCATTATAGTAAGTTTTTAAAGGATTTAAATTATTTCTTACTTCTGTCTTTTCACTACCCTAATGAGAAAAAGAAAGAAAAAACAAACAAAAACCCCACCCCCAAAACAAAAATAACCACTCTTTCCCACATTCGCTCTTTCAATATCAACTCAGCAAGACTACAATTCTCCAGAGTCGATTTTCCTAATAGAGTTTCCCTGACTATGTTGGACAAATGTCATGTCCCCTGGCTCTCTCCATCTTGTAATGAAAATAGACCTATTGCCAGCTACACCTTGCTGATTGCTTCCTACCTGCTGCTAAGGATAATTTGTGCAGTGTAAATGAAGACTTCAGTAGTTGCTGTAGGAAAAAAAGCTACAAGAAGGGACTGCTATTCAGAATTCACATAAAACAGCCAATAAAGAAACAGTTCTGATTAGCTGAAAATGTGTAAAGTGTATAAAAGATCTTTAAGTTTTCACAATCTTAATTATACCAGACATCATAAATAAGTGTTTCAACCTGAAAAATGAATCACATATGTTTGCATCTTTTCATTTGCTCAGTTCCATACTAAGAATTTGTGTGTACTTGTTTTCTTTTTGTTCTGGCAAATACTTATTACTGGATTCTTTTTTATTGTTCGAAAGTAAGCAATAGAGGAATGTGGCATTGTTACTCTGCAGAATATTGTGGCCATTTGGAATACTGATGTTGTTAATTGCCCCCAAATATACTTTCAGATAACCTCTTATCTCTGAAAGAATGAAGGAGACAACAGCATTACGTGTGAATTACAGACAACAGTGAGTTGGAGTGGGAAACTGAAATACAGACAGTTCTGGACAGCAAAGATATCAGATCCACCTGGTTTGCCCCATCATGCTATGCAACAGATCATACTGCCTTCTGTTTGTCCCATGCTATGGTAACAATATGACACACATGTGGGAGCAAGAGCATTTATCATTTACTTTTCCCTATTCACTGTGTGTAGATAAAGGGAAATGTATTATTTCTAGGTACTGAAGGACTGCTGTTTTATTTTAACTCCATTTTCTTGGCACAGCCTGGGGTTTAATTAGAAGGTACAGCGAGTAGAGGTGGAAACAATCACTAAGAAACTAACTACCACTAAGGAAATACATTGTCCTTGTACTGAAGAACCAGCTGACAAATCCTAGATGAGACATTCAGTGCATTTTCTAGACTAGTAATTCAGGTATGTTTGGATAATTACCTAAACTTTTACCTGCAGACTACATATACAACTTTCATTTCTGCCTTCTGCAAAGAGAGAAGCAAAAGAACTGTATCAATAATCAGTGTATTTTATATACCCTATCACTCAATCCCTTTCTTAGTCTCATGGTTTAGGGTCCTACACACACGCACAGACACAGACACACACACACTTTCCCTTTGTCTGTTCTGAGTAATATTTGAAGCATCTGCTAATGCTAGTTTAAAATACTTTCTGCGTGTTTGACAGCTAGTATTTCATCTTGATCCTCTCTAACTATCCTTCCAAATCTGTCTCTTTTCACACTTCTTGCCAGCCTCCTCAACAAATTGTTTAGGCATTGTAAAATGCTGGTCCTGCTTCCAAGTGATGTTGCTCTTTAACATGCCTAGACACTCTCTCCCCTTTGATTGCTTTAGCTCTTTTCACCTCTAAAGACATAATAATCTAATTCATAATGCTTTTTCTGAGGCTCAGAAAAAGACCCCTTTACATATACTACTGACCAAACTGTAAACCTTTTATTCACCTGAGTGCTTGGACAACAGCAGCAGCTCACCAAGATGAAAACAGATCCACAAGACAGTCTGAAGTGCCCAAAGCCTTAAAAGACACAACTGCAGTCCACAGGAAGAGAAATGAAACAAATGCTCGAGGTTATAACCACTGAAGGTTTTACTGAGCTCCCAGAGGACCTGAAAGGTCCTGAAAGATCTGAAAGGCCCCAGCCTGCTTTGGGAATCGATAGACTTCCCCTCTTTTCAGGCTTCAGCCCACTCAACCAAGAACACTGAAAAACTTGTAAAACAATGAGGCTCTCAGCTCCATCCTTCATCCATACTGCAGCGAGCCAAGCTGTGTTTCTGGGTTTCTCCAGTTAACTCTTGACTTTTCAACATGTCAGAATTCATCAAAAGTTACTGAAGGATTTTGTTTTATCAAAATAAGGGAACTTTTTACATTTGTTGTTCAGTGTTTGCTGAATTCTGGAAGGGGAACAAAGAACAGTTTGGTTTGTTTCGTGTCTCTTCTAATAAGCAGTGCCTGGGAAGGACATCACTTCCAAAGCAGAGGTGTCAGCAGCATCACTCCTGCCCTGAGTGGTGGAGCGGTTTACCATTGTTTTTGAGGTTCTTTTGAGGTTCCCATGGTCCAGAAGGCTTGGAGTGTCATTTCAGTGTACTTGATGCCATTTCTGTTCAGCTGTAATCACAGTTCTGGGAAGCTCTGGACCCCAGCAGAAAGGGATTGTGCTTCTATTCAAAGCCATCTTTACTAATAACAAGATTGTTGTTTATCTGCTGGTGGTGGAATGAAACCAGCCCCAACGCTTCAAAGCATTAGTTGTTTCTCTTTTGGATTTACAGCAGTTTTAATCTCTCTCTTCAAGATGATGTTAGGGAAACTTTTTTTAAAAATAGTAGTAGTAATAATAATAATAATAATAATAATAATAATGATGATGATGATGATGATGAAACCAAGCCAGTGAGTTTTGCCTGCATTGAGAGAAAAAGGACAGCAGCTGTCACTGCTGTTAAGAATAATTTGTATATTGTCTGATTTATCTTTCTAGGGATATAAATGTTGACAAGTTAACATCAGGGCAAAGGTAGATCGGGCTGTCAAGTTTCTATTTTCTGCTTCTTGCTCTTCCACAAAGTGCTACAGAGATTGATTGATTTGATTTTAAAGAGTTCAGTTACATCACGGTGACACAGTCTTCAATATGAATTAAAAGAGTAAAATTGTTTGTTTAACTTGTTTTCATGATGACAGGATCTTTGCACCCCAGGCAATCACTTTGTTTTTCTTACAGCTTTGCTTTTTAGCCACCCAAATGTGGAATGTCACTCAACCTTGTCATATGTTTTTCTTGATGTTCCCTATTAGTCCCTACCACACTTTTCAGCCATCTAACAAACGTGGATACCCTTATGTCAGTCAGTTGCTCTGGTTGTTTGCCATTTTAGGCTTTCTCTCCCAATGCTATGTTAAGGTAATTTCTTAGTGGACATCAACTTTACTCTGTAAGATATCAGCTAAGCCTTTGAGACAGAAGTTACCACTAGTATGATTATTTAATTAAATTACAGTAGACATCCAAAATGAAAATTACACATTTGAACTGTCACCCACAGTTTAATTTCTACTCAGCTCCAAACTTTCTGAGGGAATTAGGAAGTGATAATCCCATTAGGAGTCTCGCTGAGCTTGAGCTCTTTCTGAAAATGAGATTTAAATGTTTTCAGAATAAAATTTAGGTAATCATAAAAAATTCTGAGCATCTTTTACACACTGAACTGTCCCATTGAACCTTTCCAATTTCATCTCTTCCACATGCATTTTTAATCTCTTACTCCATCTTCTATATTCATTTTAGTATGGTATTCAAATTCATATGTGCATCAGCTGTTATTTTTATATATACAGAGAACTGAGATGAAATGAACAAAAGGAATGCACAAATAAAAGGATATAATCCAGCACTGAAAACATGAGAAACCAAAAGGTTTCAGGCAAATTATGTATGATAAAGGAAGGCTCTGACATGCTGTGGTGACCTAGATTAGATTTCTGAAAAAAAGTTGGGGCAAAGTTGTGTGGAAGCAAAAATTACAGGTTTATTTAGGAAAAAAAAATTTAAGGAAGTAATGCTGTTGGTTTTTTTCTTGAACTTAATGTCTCCTCATGTATAAAATCTTCAGAATGGATTGTGAAGTCATCACAACCGAAAAAGTATAAAAAACTGTTGTGTATAAGTAGGCCCTTATTAATGAAATTATTTAACTGTTTTTAAATCTCAATGATGTGAGTGAGTTTTTAGCAAGTACTTATGCTTTAAATTACTGTAGACTGGTTAGTAGTAGAAATACAGAGTTCATCATTGTCTTTTCTCAAAAATGGGACCTTAAAAGGCTAGGCTCTTTCAAAACAACTTAGTTGGAAAGAAATTTTCATCCTAGCAAAGTTCTACTCTTTGCAGCTGCATTTTTGCTGATTCTCTGAAGTCAGAGTTAATTGATAGACAATTTGGCCTGTGGACTTTAAATAACATACTGAAAAATCTCTGTTTTGGGGAGAGGCGGGATTAAAGTTAATTATTCCACAAAATTACTTTTTCAAACTGAGTACTAGAGCTGGCAAAAATATTGCCATTGAATAAGACTTTATTTCTGTGAATTTTTTTTAATTTTTTTTTTTTGTCTGGTGTCTAAGACACTGAAAGTTAAAGTCATTTTCCTGGGATAGGATACAGTTCTTGGCCATAATGAAATACAAGCCACTGATCAGTTCATCCTTTTTATTTTGGCTATTAGAAATCTGGCTCAAGTAGGCAGAATTCCTAAATAGGAATAGCTAATTATGAGATTCTGGGTTTGATCCCAGAATTTTTAGGCTCTTCAGCATTTCTGATCTGTAGTTTTATCTTTGAGAGTAAACAGCTTTTTTATCCTTCTAGGTCTGTGACTCTCTTCTCTCTACTTTAAACCAGACTCCCTCTGAGCTGGAAGGCAGGTTTCACTGAACACCTGAGACCCTCCACTGTGTCCTTCTAGTTAACCAAGTGATCTTTTAATGGTATTTCCCCATAGTGTCAGCATTTATCTCTGACAGCTTGCATTTTTGCCAATTTCTTTTGTTTTTCTGACTTTTTTTTTTAATAACTGAATAAAATCACAAACCAGCTTAGAATCTTTTTTGTCATGCATTTGCCTCTTATGGTAAATTATTTCCATATTTCTCAGTAACAGCTGCTTCTTGCTTTGAGGCAAGATTCAATTTCTATGGCAAATACCACAGCTTCCTGGAATGTTTTTTGCCATTTTTTTTTTTCAATGAGCTTAAATTGGAAATCCACATCAGTTGTTAGATATGCCCTGAAAATAAGTCTCTGTAGATTTTCTTCTAGTTCATTTGAGGTTCTGTCTTTGTCCCCTCAACTCTCTGATCAGAAGGGAATAAATTCTGCAACACGCATAAATATAGGATTTCTCTGGGTTGCTAAAATCCTAATTTCTTTGAATTTTTGCCATTTGTTTGTCCTATGAAGCTATATTGGTGCTTCATTTACTTTAAAATTAAGTGGAAATTTACAAATAGATGTTTCCTGTGGCTGTCTTAAATGAGGGGCAGTGGTTAAGCCTACACATGTCAAGATGCTTTAACAGAAGTTAAATATTAATTGTCTAGTCTCTAATTTAGTCTGGTGATGACATAGACCTAAATTTAAAAGATGCACCTATTGAAATATGTATGGACCTACTGAAATATGCTTAGTGTTGTAGCATAAAATGGGAACAATTAATTAAATAATTCACGTCAGAAGTTTAGAGGTAACAGTTACCTATCATACTTAGGCACCGTAATTTTGTTCAAATTATGAATGACAAGGCATAAATGTTAACTCTTGCAGGAATGGTATCCTATTATTTTCTAATTCTTTTTCTTTTTTTGTTGTCTTTTTATAGATAGATATATTATCTATACATTAGAAAACGTATATTCACTTTTGGCTATTGACTGAATGATTGCATTAAATTACAACTTTTAAAAGTGAGGATTTGTCATAAAATGCCTAGCTGGTTGTCTTTACTTTTATTCATGGGGGGAGGAAAAACACTCAATGGTATTATTGATAGTTTCCAAAGAAGTCAACATTATTGTTTTCAACTTCAGTAAGCTGTAGTTTCTTTGTGCACCCTTTTCTGAAAATAGGCGCAAAGTCCGATACTTGTCCGCAGCAGTTTTGATTTCAGTATTTACCAAAAAGTAACAATTCTAAATCGAGAATATGTTCTGAATATGCTTACCAACAGAAATCATGTAAACAACTTAAGGACATGAGTTTTACATTTTGTATTTGGACATCCTCAAATTTTTATAGTTTTGAGTCAATATAGATAATATAAGGCCTGACCTGTGGCCTTTCATTTCCCAATGAGCCTGGGTTTTCCAAATCAAGTCCATGTTTGGTGGAAAGATACACATTTTGTTTTTCTTGTTTGCATTCATTTGCATCATATTTGCAATTTGTAATTAATTTTGTAGTCTATTTTTTCCTGAAGTACTTCTCAGTTTATTATTATTATTATTATTTAATATAGCCTGTGGAACACTGAACACTGATTAAGTGTTGTATGCTTTCTGTTATCTCTGAAGCATAACCGATGAAGTATTGTGAATTTGGCACTGTGTAATGTAGCATTTTGCTTGCTGTGCAGCACTAACAAACAACACATCAGTAGTCATGCCTGCCTCTCATTTAAATGCAACCTCAGAGTCACACTGCATGTTACAAATATCTGGGAGCTGTGTGATTAGTTAACATCTTGTGCATAACCCTTAAAATTATAGCAAGTTTTCAGGAGATAATTAGCTTTCTAGATACCTCTAGTGAAATGAACTATGGCTTAGCAATGGTAGGTACTGTGTGTTCTATGACTCCCAGGAATGGTGGCATGAAAATCCCTTTAAAACATGGCTTAAGTCTTCTACATTAAAAAAAAAAAATTAAAAATGAGAGAGAGAGAGAGAAAGAAGTCCTTATTTATGTATTCCTTGTTATCAGGATTGCCTTTGCTTCCTGTCTTCTAATTTTATGTTCTTTCCTCTTTTGGCAGCTCTTCTGGTGTAAATAAAGGGTGTTCTGCAGGCACCAGCCTTCCTTACTGAAGTCTGCTCACCTCTGCCCCAGAGTTCGTGTCTTGTATGCTATGTGTGAGTAAATAGACAAAATGTATCACAACTGAATAATCAGGAGGATGCGATATGGTATTTTTCCTCAGCAAATGCCTGAGACTTCAGTTCTTTGTATAGATTTAGGAAAAGCAATGTTTTCCAAACATTTTCCAAATGTTTTTTCTCTCATGAAATAATTTCCCAGCGATATCCATGTGCAACATTTTAAAGCTTTTGATCCTGCTTTGAAAAGGCTATTCTAAGCCTTCAGTGTTCAAAATATTATCTTCTAGCACTGGAAGTATCTGTGTAATAACCTCAAAATTAAAATGTTTTGGAAGCTTCTAAATATAAGTTATAGCTGCAGCTGTCAGGAAACAGCATTTTGACAAAATTGAACTTTTAAAAGGAAAGTATAAATTCTGATTAAATTTGCTTGAAAGGTGTTTTCTAATTTGAAACAAAGCATTTCAATAGGCTCACAGAATTCTCTACATTTATTGGAGTGTAATGTTGCTGTTTGTTTCAAAATTATTTTTCATTTTGAGGTTCACTGGTAACAATGATATAATCTATACCCAAGAACCGAAGTATTTTCGAAACATATCCATATTATTTCTATTGAACTTTAAATGCTTTTTCCCCAAAAAAGATTGTTTTGTAAGAAACTTCAAATTTTATTTTCATTCTATTTGGTCAAATTTTTTCTGAAAGGCCAAAATTTTCTATAAAATTCCAGATTTAATCCATTCTCTTAATAATTTTTCTGAAAGATGAACAGTTGTTCTAGCTGCACTGATTGTGCAAAGATGTAAGCCTGCACTTATCTTTAACCATATTGATCAAATTGAAAAGCTCCCACCAATTCAGTGGATTTTTGTCCATTTATCTTTTCCAGTGGTCATATTGCCCATCTGATTTGCTCATCAAACTTCAGCTTTATTAGCTATCGTCCCTCAGAAGGAAGAAGGCTTGGTTATGTTTCTGAAGGGTGTTAGTGACAAAAAATGCAGGCATATAGACAGGTCCAAAAAGCACTGAAAGCTCAAGATAATACCATGAAAGAAGGCCTGAAGACATGGTCTGTAAGTGATGAAGGGAAGGGAAAAATGACATATAATCAATTTCTTGCCTAGAGAGAGAGAATAATAAACAATATGACAGTGAATAGTCTACTTTTCTGAAACAAGCAAACAGATAGGTTTTGCTTATTAATATCCAGATGTTTGACTGAGGATCCTACAGGCATTCCAAGGATCACTCTGTTGTAGCAGCTGTTTTTCCCAAGGAATACAGCTTTTCAAAGTTTCTCCCTCTCTACAAATAACCATAAAGCAGGTTACTGAAATATCTTGAGAAGCAGAAGACTGAGAATTTGGGCTACTATTTTGCCTCTTCACCCACCGGTGACATCTAGTATGGTGTGAAGCCAAATAAGCCTCCTGATGGCAGAATCTTTGGTTAGGCAGCCACTCCTTCCCCAGGGCATAGGGGAAGTCAGACACCTCCAAAAGTGAAATAAAATGTAAGGTGTGTGAGGCTACCTGCATATGCAGAATTAATGAATGGACAGGACAAGATTTGAAACTTTACAAAGCTTCAACAGAGCACAGCTGCTGCGTTCTTCTGAGGCTCAAAATTCTCTCTTAGAGGTAAGGTAAGGCCTATTCTGAGATACCCGATATGTGCTCACTTAAGCCTGTAAAAATGCAACAATAGAGTGAAGAGCAGCGTTACCCTGTGTGTATGTGATTCTCAAGTGAATAGTTGTTAAATAAATTGTGAACAGGAGACCTGCCTGAGGACTTCCAAGATCACCTCCCCCAGGTCCTAGATTGGTACTCTAACCACTGTCTTCTTCAGAGAACTTTCAAATGCTCCTCATAGAGCTCAGATGCTCTGCAGAAGACAACTGAAGATTTGCTGAGCGTGAAAGAAAGGGATGAAGAGGGCATTTAACTCTATAGCTGAGCACTGGCTTGTAAAAGGGAAGATCTGGTGTCAAGCCTTTTCCCTCAAGACTGTTTCTGTGTTTTGTAGGAGAGTGAGATAATCCTGTTAACAGGAACCAAAATCCAGAAGTCTTTCTCTGTCACTGCCACTCCCTTTCTGCATTTCTGTAGCCTACACAAATTATATATTCATCTGGTTGTTACAAAAAAGCCGTTTCTGTTTACCCCCACTCGAATTAGATTGAACCAGCTAGCACATATTAGACTTGTTAAATCATTCCCTGTAGCACTTAGGATCTTTTAATTTAAAGCATTATAAATAAATAAATAAATAAATAAACCACAAGCAGTAACTTAGGAGGAGTCAGATTAGTTTGATGCTCTTCAGGACTGTATCGAAGCTTCCAGCTTAATAGTTTTGCACTGAAGCAGGTAAATTCTGCATAAATCCCATTTTTAATGTTTAAATATCTACTGGGTTTGAACCTGAGGATCAACTATCTAAAGTTTTCTGATTCTTGTCAAAATTACTGGGTTGGCCACCTCTACTTTTTAGAAATGCAAACATTTGCCTCTTCTGCCTTATGTCTTTGTGTGTAAAATAGGAACAAATGAATGCCTTTTCCTTTTGAGAGAGCTGGAGTTCATTAACTGTGGTAATGGAACGTACCTAAAATCATTTTACTCATATTCTTCACAGAGGTCAGTAAGCAAGTGCTAAGTGCCAAAGTAATTCTCTACTCTCCAAGCTAGGGCTGACTTGCTAATCTGAAGGACACACTCACTAGTCCATTACCCTGTCCTCCATATTCTACATTTTTGTCAATAAAAAATAATGTACAGCCAGAGTGTGAAATTTTTTTCTGTATGAAGGGCCAACAGAAGGCCTATGCCTCATCAGCCTTCCAGAAGAGAATGACACCTCAACAGACCAGTCAGTGTTAATGGTTAAAAATGAGACATTCAGAGCCTATGTGTCAAAGATGTAGGGCCAAATTCTTGACTCTGACTGACAGTCTTGCCTGGCTGAAAAGGGCACATAGGGCAGAACGCTGCCTTTGGCTGAGGCAGACGAAGATAAATTCACCTTGGAGACATGGCAGAGTTAAGAGGCTGTTTACTCAGCCTAAAGAACCTTCCACCAAGATATTGAGATATTGTGATCTTCTTGTTTGTTTGTTTGGTTTTTTTTATTACCTTCAAGGTATCCTCCTTTGTGCAGCATGCTTTCTAGTTCTCTCTAATAGAAGTTAAGGCATTCAGTGCCTTGACCATAAAATAGGTTCCAATGCTTCACTATATAAACTAGACAGATGCAAGCCTCGTTTGGGTTCCCATGGAGTGCTCCACAATATATGGTTACTCACAAATTATTTTTTCAAACAGTTGCCCAATTTAAAAGTACGAGGATCACAAATTAGCAGTTTTTCAGTTCTCCATTTCTTAAGGTCAAATTTTTTACCCTTTTCAGTGAGAGGGAAGCAGAAAGTCTTCCACTGGGGGTATAGCACTTGTATAGGACAGTTCTGGCTGAAACTGGATAAGTAAAGCTCATTCATATAATTCCTCCCATCCTAATTCTTAAGGTGCAAAAGAATAAAAGTAATCAGTAAAAATAGCTTGATACAGATGTTCTACCTTAATACTCAGAGTGTCTTAAAGATCCCTCAGGCAGCTGTTACAGTTTATATTTTAGTTTCCCTGTCGCTTGAACTGGATTTTTGGTTAGAAAATGGAGTTAGCTGGTGGTTAAGTTTCATGGGTTTGCCCGTGTAAGATGCCATGTAAGTAGACTTTCTCAGAGATTTTAAAATAGTTGGCCCTTCTTCATCTGAAGTTTCTTTAAATTCTGTAGTAGGTGTTAGGCAGAATTTGCATATAGGTGAGTCAGGTCTCTAACATGTTGAGAAAAAAAAAAAAAGCAAGTAGTAGATTCATAGATTAGCAACACCACCAGGCTTTAACTTGGATCTAGAGGGAGTTTCTGTGGAATAGTTGACTGCAACAGGGTGTCCTGTCTTGCAGCAAAAATAGTAGTGTTCCATGTAGTCTAACCTGGTCACCAACTGCTCTTCCTGAACAGCACTTCTGCTGTTGCAATGGAGATGTTGTTTTGGCCACTTGTGGAGGAGATGATTCACTGCAAAATGCCATTTGTGGCTAATGATCACCTGCAGGGTTACAGGGTTTTCACAAAGGTAAAGCAAAGAGAAAAGAGCCACTGCTGAATTAAAATCCCCCTAATTTTTCCTCTTAAATCTGTAGTTCTGTTTGTTTTTTGTTAAATGATCTGACAGTTTAAAAAAGTCACAATTAGTTCAACTTGCTAAAGGAGTTTTTTAATGGAATGCCTTGAGTTTTTTAACTGATCTTCCCCTTGCAGATCTCAGCTGTTTGAGAATTGGGTCCTAAGTTGTCTTTTCACAATGATCTTGTTTTTGTAAATTAATGATCTAAGTGATTTATTATTCAGTTCTTCCACTGCTGCTTTATTTCTGTTGATCTTTGTTTTTCTGCTTAATTTCTATAAATTACTGTACAGTTTCCCATAAGGTATAATTAAGCAGAATTGCTAAAGTTGTAATTATTTTGTATTATAGATGTTGAAAGCAACATTAGCACTTAGCTTTTAAAAATGTGATAGTATATTTATAAGAGAGCATTTATAAACACATTTACATATAGTTAAGATGAAAAAGGTATTTGAATTGTAGTCATTAGCATTTCTTCAAACATATGGCATACCAGCAGAGGCCATGGGCCATGCCTTCATTAACTGAACACTGTTTCATCAGTATCTCAGCTTCCTGCTGTGCCACCCTGTGGCGTACCCTTCTGTCCCTGAGGTTTCAGTGACAAGGGACAATATGTCCCCAAGGTGAAAATCTGGGAAATAACGCAGATTAGCCCTTAGAGGAGTTCTTATGATTATTTAATCATACTTAGGAAAGAAGTACACTGTACCACAAAAGAAAAACATTAAAAATCCTACCAGCCTACTATTTTCCATATTGCAGGGTATGATGGTGTCTTCAGTGCACCATCAACCTAACTACAGTAGAACATGACAGCTTTATGCTGCCTATTATAAGGCCGGCCTGTTTCAAATTTGTTCATATAATGGGCAAAGCCTACATTGGTACTAATAGGTATCACGGGTCAATTATCATTCATTGGCCATAATGTTCAGGTGATGGATCAAGATTTAACTTCTCTTAACCATGGCACATGCAGCCATTTAATTTTATTTCCTAATAAAAAATGGAAAAGGAATAAAAATATTCATATAAATGTCATGGTCATATTTTATTTGTGCATTTCTCAGGTATATAAAGATAGGTTAATATGACAGGCAAAGACATTTGTCTTAAGTCATTAAGTTCTCTCATACTCTACCTGCTATATGATATTCTTTGCTAAAACCCCATATATTTTGAAAAGGTCTTAATAGAAATTTAAAAACAACTTATATATTTTGTTTGACAAGATGATACTTTTGAAAGTAAGGTTAGTTTCTGGGGATTGGGGGGGTGGTCTTTTTTTTTTTGAGATGCAGCTTTTCAGTATCTCCCACCCTCGCTTTTCCTTCTCATTGTGACATAGTATAGGAAAAAGCATTGAAGTGAGAAATAATTGTCAAAAATGTTTGTTATGGACATTGGTCTGCTTTCTTGCATTGATATCTATTTTCTTCAAGAAGAGTTGGAGCTTTATGGATGTTGCTGAATGCCCTCAGTCTTTGGAGTCCAGTCAGTAAAGCCTGTTCTTGGATTAAGAGGGGACATATCAACTAGGGTCGATGTATTTAAACTCTAATTATAAAATCAACTATTGCAAGAATCATTTTTCTAATATTAAAATATGTATTATGCCATAATCTGTCCTATTCTTCTACCTATAGAAAAAACTACTCTTCAACATGCATTTAGGTAGAGGAATATAAGATCTCTTACAGTTTAGCCTAGTGCAGATGGAGAAAGTGTGGATTTCTAAAGCAAGCTTTAATTTCTATCATTACAAGCATCTGATACAATATATATATTTTTATATACTTTCTCACAGTTTTTGTCAGGCCTAGATGTAATTATGACAGAAGGTTTAGAAATATTTTGGTAGGTAGTCCAAGTAAAAGTGTTTAAATTGTCATCGGTCCATTTCTACCTTCACTGGTTTTATATGGGAGGAATCTGAAAATCTCTCACTACAGTATCCACCATTAATCAGTGGTGCAACGGAAAGCTCTCATTAACTTTAACCCTCTGACCCTGACATTAGTATACTCATCACAGCAATTGTTAGCAAAATGAAAAACAATCAACCAGGGTATCTACATTCTAATAATATTAATGCTTTCACTCTATTACACACAAATGTCAAATGTGACAAAACCCACTGAACTTCAAATATATACATAACAGATTTTGATATATATAAAGCACCAGTTTTTGTGATTCTCACTCAACAGCAGAATTAACGATACAGTGCCAAGGGGGCCCATACCATTTGCAATCTGTAGCATTTCCAATGTATTTTCAACAATATTGTAAATATTTATGGAGTTTATAAAGACTCTATGCTTCCTTCTGTTTGTGATGCATCAACAAGACACAGTAGGATATCATAGGCAGATATTTACTTCTGGGAATTCCCTTTTGGACTCTTTTTGGTTGAAAACCGCTTCATGACATACACTACCGCAAATCCCCAGAAATGTACCATGCTATTATTGCCAGCTGAGTTCTTCCAAGTAAAGATGACATCAGCCATCTGTCATGTTATACTAATCCTAGGAAAGAAAGCCAACTGAAGAGAAAATAAATACCTTTCATATCTATTAGCCAAATATTTGTATTAAAAAATGAAATTATTAAAATCTCGCTATCAAAGCTAATTATTGTAAGTGAATAGTCCTTTCCGAGTAAACTACATACCTAAAATGTATTTGTCTTTTTACCTGCCTAAATTAAATTATGTCATGAACATATGTTTGAAATGCTGGTCTCTTGCTACATATTGGTAGATAAGAAAATATGCCTCCAAGTAGTGATTTTCCTCCGGACCTGCTAGCTGAACTCTGCCAGGTACCACATAGCTGCGTGAATGTTCTGTACTGCTCTGCTGAGGTAAATGTTTCCCACGATCTAGCAGAGAAGAAATTACACTCTCCGTCAAAAGTAATGCTGCCGGTCAATAAGGAGAGTGTCTAAATTAACAATAACATCATAATAAAATGTTTAAAAAGCCTAAACTGCATCAGGTACCTGCTTCCTCACAGACTAGGGGACGTGTCAATGAGGAAGCCTTTTGGATAAACCGTACAACTAATTTACATGAAGACTAATTCTGTGGGTTTATGGCTTATTTCTTTGTCGTGGGCAGTTACTCAATAACACATACTCAAAGTTTAAACTATTGTGGTGCTCATGAGATCTCATCACAATATAATTAAGGCTAGAACAATAAATCTCAAGAAATAAAAAAAATGAACAGCCAGCTATCACATTCCCTGATAAGAGAGTAGTATGGTACTGTCATCGAAAGTGATCCTAAAGCACATCTATGATTAGTTTAGTGGTATAGGCATTAATGCTTTTAGTGCTGTAAAAGTTCTTTTTGCTCTTTTAGAGTTGTAGAAGTGGCAGCACAGAACTAAGCATTCACACAGAGATCTGCAAAAACAAATAAGTATAATATCTCCCATCTCCCCACACCTTCTCATTTGCTTTTTTTTCCCTGTTTTTACCACTTAACATCGCGAAGCTTTCCTTTTAAACCAAAAATGCATTTTGGGATGTGAATTCATACAAAATGGAAAATGAAAACAATGGAAGTTTCAGAACTAAAGGCATTTATTTCTTGGACTGTAAACCTTTGACTTGTTTAGAATTTAGAATAATACAGTAGATGGAATGAAATCTTCTGTTAGATAATTTATTAATACAGAACTAAGAATCAATAAACAAAGGATTTTCTTACAAGTTCTTCTTCCTGAGCTACTCAACTGGTGGGGTCTTCTAATGGTTCCAGTTGGTTTCCAATACACCTATTTGTGGCCCTTGAAAACTGATTGGGGATTTATGAATGCTTTGTCACCTTTGTTTTTTTACTTGGAAGATTGTTTTGGCGTAATTCCTTCAGCCAAAGGTTTAAATTTTGTCATTCGTATATGATGCTTGGAATATATAAAGGATTATCAAGTTTTATAAAGCCTAGTAACAATACTGCCTTTTCAGTATGTACTACTTGCTATAACAACTTACAACATCTTATCTGTTCTGGAATCTGATAGCGTATTCAAATAACTGTCATCGCTTTTGACACGTGCTTGAAAATATACGTAGCAAACTGTTTATGCTAAGCTAGACAGCTTTAAACATTTCAAACTGTGCAAACCCATCAACATCAACTCAGAATTGAACCTGACTGGGACACTTCTGGTAAACAATCTTTCTTCAACTACTATCTATTTGTCAAAATTAATACTTTTAACTGAATGTAGTAATACCACTAAGAGATTTGGAGAAGGCTGTTCACTGCCAAGATAACATTTTTAATGAATAGTGGGAGAAGAATAAA
Source organism: Haliaeetus leucocephalus (assembly GCF_000737465.1). Classification (NCBI taxonomy): domain Eukaryota; kingdom Metazoa; phylum Chordata; class Aves; order Accipitriformes; family Accipitridae; genus Haliaeetus; species Haliaeetus leucocephalus. Next base: position 7,106,479 of record NW_010973002.1, on the reverse strand, counting down.
AACCTATGTCACAGTTATACAGTAGTTTGGCAGCTGATGTCAGATCTTAGAAATCCATGTTCAAATCTCCGCTTTTCTCACCTTGCCTAGATGACCCTAAACACTGCATATCTTGACCACCTGGAATAATTTTATTTTATTTAGATTGTAGAAATAATTTAATATTTCAAAGAAGAACAGTTTTTCTGGGTCTCCTAATGCAGGTGAATGATGGAAACCTTAGTTATCAGGTAGCTTCATTCTCTTTCACCTGTGTTAATGACATCTTTTCATGTGCATAGCATGTGGTTTATGTCAAACACATAAAACAAATATAAGTGCATTTATGATATTTGTAAATAATACAAGGGAAAATTTACAAAGCAGAGCTCATTTTCACTTTGGAGCAAAGGTTGTATGCAGCCACCTGAAGGAAACTTACAGTTTCTGAGTAAGACAAAGCCTGAAGTTGGATGAAAGGTAAAAGTTTTAGCTGTGCTTGATCATGTGATGACTAGAAGAAAACTACCAGCTTCAGGGATTATTTCTTAACAATGTCTAAAGATGTGAGTGTCTGAGTATTTGTTTTCAAGAAACAGTACTTTTGAGATGATGTTGAATATCTGAGAAGTTTACATGTGTGAAAATAAGTAGTTGTTTCAGAGTGTGGTGGTTTGGGTTTTTTTTTCAACTATGGAAAATTAAAAAGCTTCCCTGAGACAGATGTAACTTGCAGACTTCTTTTTCCAGTGCTTTGGATGTGTAGCTTGGGTAGGAAAGCTTGGGATCCACGTCAGAACTCCAAGACAGGGAAACACCTGGAGTCAGAATCTGCTGTTACCAATTCCCAATTTTTCCAGGATGTCTTGTTTATTTATTTTTAGGATTTAAACTTCAAAAAGCCTTAGGTTTGCCTTGATGTAAAAATGAGAGGTTTTGATTTTGTAGCTGCTTATATAAAGATGAGGTAGTTAAAATTTTACTTTCAAATAGTAAATCAATGCTAAAATTCTAGTTACCCAATCAGATATTTACACACTTTTTATGTCTCTAAAAATACGAAGATTTCTACTTTTCAATAGATTCTAGTCCCATCTCTGATACTGACTGTCAGCACTTTCTTCAAGTGGCAAGTAACACTCTAAAGTTCAATTTCATATGTTCAGATTGTGTATCTTTAACAAAAGTTGCCCTTATGTTTGCTTTGAATGTGCCTTTAATTTCAGTGCCAGGAGAACAAATGATACTAACTTTAAAAAATGAACCTCTGCATTTATTGTCTTTCTGTAGTAAATGAGCCTCTATTTGGGCAGGGTTCCAAAGGCATTTCTCCTGGGTGGACTGCCTGAATGCTGTTACAGAATACTAAGGGGCTGAAATTTTGTACCTCCATGTCCCACAAGGGTCTCTCTCCTTCTGTTGAAATTAAGCCTAAAATAATTTTCATTTGCTTCTGCTGCTATAGAAATCCTCACCTTCTCCTATCTTTTAATAAAAATTACTTCCAAGAGGATCAAAGTGCGATTTTTCTGCTCACCTTATTTGGATGAGGGGAGGGGAGGCTAGTGCAAGGTACTCATTAAGAACTCCATTCTGGAGACATCTGATTGAAATCGAATGCCTCCCTCCCCCCCATCCCCCACCCCACCCCCACCCTCGGTTTGCATTTTGCTTTATTGTTTAGTTAAAAAAAAAATCCATTTCAATAATTATTAAAAATAATTTCTTAAAAAATATGACTCAGTTTCACAGTCTGCAGCAAAACATATATGGCCTTGCAAAAGCACTGGGAGATGCTTACTGTCTCATGAAACATTAGTATGATTGCCAGTGGTACACCTACAAAATCCCCAACCAGAAAGAAATTCTGCAAGACTGAAGATGAAAATTATAGTGAGCTATGTCCAGCCCTTTCTTCCAAGCAAATATATATTGGCTGCAGGAGGAACATATAAGCACACATCTGCTCAAAACCCAATTTGATTTTTTTCCCCAGGAGAAGGTAATGGGGTGAGAAGAGAAACTTGCTGCACTGCAACCTCTTCCCTTTCTTCTGTTCCCAGGGTATACAAGGGAGAGAGGACAGGGTAAGATGGAGGTATATGCAGAGATTCTGATTATTTTAAGCCAGTGAATTTCTTGCCTTTTTGCAGGTTAAGCAATTACTTAATAAACAGTAACAGCATGACTGTGTTTTGATTTCTTTATTCTTTCTAAAATATTGAAGTGGAAGAAGAGGAGGAAGGAACTGGAGGGAATTACTTTGTTCTGAATATTTCCTCAAGATCTTAAAATCAGAAAAGGATCATCTGACCTTTGGAGGCAAGAGGTGTTTCAGAGGAGAAAAAAAAACAAAAAACACCCAAAAATTGAATATACAGAATACCTGTATCCCTCGACACTCAAAAAGGCATAACAGTCTTTCATGTCCTATGCAGAAAACAAGGGCAAGTTAAAATTGTGTGTCAGCCATAGTAAAAAAAATTGCATTTTTTTTGGAGCGATTACTTCAACTAACTTTTTTTTTGAGAATGAATGTGAACCTGGATTACCACCATTCTATCTCCAAAGACAACCCCATTTGAAAAACAAGATGTGATTTTTAAAATAACATTTCTGTGACTTCAGCTTATTTACAGAGTCAAGAAATCTAGAATTAGCATTTTTTTAGTTGTCACCTGTCTCAATAAGAATATACCTGTCTGCTTTACCACCCTGTAAGAGCTGAAAAAAAGGTTTATTATCTTGCACTATAAGACTTCATTAGCAATAAGCCATTTCTGAACCCAGAAGACCTTTAAGTCTGTCTCCTGCAACGTAATATCTCTTTATTGAATGCAGAACCTGGGAAAAAAGCTGAACTTTTATTAAAGATAAATCACAAGAAATAAGATTTGTGATTCTTTGATTTCCAAATAAAATTTATGCCATATTTTAAGTAAAAAGTTGCAGATGAAAAGAAATTGTATTTTCTTTACATTTTTATTTTAGGTATCTCCATTTACTAATGAGGAAAAGGTAAAAAATAGAGATTTCATCACTCCCTTCCTCCTGGGAGATTAAATAAAAAAGAAGGACCAGCAGCTTGGAATTTAAGCAGGAGTAAGAGGAAGATTTTTTTTTTTCTGAAACAAAATAATAGCAAAATAAATACTTGATTGCTAATTTTTTCAATCAAATTTACAGATCTTTGCACTATGGTTTTAAACCTTGCCATAAAAGAGACAGGTCACTAGTTTTGGAGTGATCCATCTCCATTTTGAAGTAATTCCAGCTCTGCACATGGTGCATGTGTATGATTTAAGTATGGTGTGCCTTTGTGCTTCTTCAAGAACATGAAGGCATATCTGAAGACTGAATGAATTAGTCCAGTCGTTCCCTGAAAACCAGGATTTGAGGATGGACTCGTTCTTTCTACATGCTCACTTGTGTCTGGAACACCGTAAGTCTTGAGTTGATTTTTAAAGTGTCGTGGTGAGGTCTCTCACAGTAACTTTAGGAAACTGCAGCCTCAGAATAGCTGCCTGATCCTAGTGCCCCAGGAAAACCCTAGTCTTCATCTGGTGCAAATACCTCTTACTGAATATTTCTGTATCTGCCTGAAATTAATGTCTGGGTGAAGACAGCTGTTGAAGCTGTTCTCAAAAAAGATAAAATCAGGTATGCTTAGAAAGACTGACATACTTTGATTATTTTAAAAATATTTTCTCCCATTATTTCAGCACAATGACTTATATCTGAAGAGTCTGCCTAGATTCTATGCTGCTGCTGCTGCATGTTCAAAGTGGTATGAGAGGAAATAGCTACTGGTCTTCTGCGACTGGCTAGCAGACCATTTCCAGGCTGTTCAGATAACCCATTCAGCTAACTTGAGCACTGTGATCTTTACTTTCTGGCTTCCAGTTGGACTGTTACTGTTTCAGCTATTACAGCAGAAAAATGCAGAAGTCTAGTTTGTGCAGAGCACAACAACTATTCTAAGCAGCCTATTGGTATGGGAAACTTAAACCATCATAGATATGACTTTTCAAAATGGAAGAAAAAGTTTATTTCTAATTTTTTTTTTACAGTTACCTAGACATTGACTAAAATTAAGAATAAGGGGGTTAGAAGGGAATTCATTTATTTAGAGAGTTGAGGAGTTGTTGGGAAGATACAGAAAGAAGGAAAAGAAGAGAGGGTTAAATCAAGAGAGAGACAGTAGAATGAAAGATATACGATCATCCTAGTGTGATTTTGGCTATTTACTTATTAGGAGGCACTCGTATACTAAAAAGTCTCACTAGACAGATAAATAGCAATGTGCAAATATACACTGCTGCATAAATTTAAGAGGAAAAAAGACATTACTGAAAACTGAATTTCTTTATTGAATAATTTACTTTGTCATCATAAATGTAATGCTATATTGCCTTGCAGTATAACTACTGGAGAGATGTGTTGGTAAAGCCCAGTCCCAAGAGGGATGGCTGAAGAATGATCAAAAGCTTGGATTAATTTATTTATTTTTTTTTTGCTTAAGTTGTTTTTATCACTTCGTTTTGGTTGCCGGAATTTCTTATTAATTTTACAAAGACTCTCATAGACTGTTTTTTGGACATTCTTCCTGCTCATTTAGTTTAACGGATGAATAAAACTTTCCACAGAAATTATAATAGTAGGAAAAGTTTGTAAGACCATAAGCAGCAGAATTTGAAAATATCCATTCCTGTAATGGGTCTGTGATAAATTCTGACATTTGCGGGTCTGCTAATGCAGAAGCCATTTGACACTCTTATCCTGTATTGAGAATGTTTCATGTAGGTAGTTCTTGACTACCAAGGCTCTGTTTGATGGTGTCAAACTCCTGTGCATTTATTAACTGAAGCATAGAACGTTCACCGGAGAAAAGGCATCTGGGGAAAAATTGGACTCCTTCTTTGAGTTTGGTGAACTTTCAGAACTCAGTGTTGCATGTGGCTGTGTCATTAATCAGTTTAAAAAAAAAAATCAGAAAATTTGTTTACTAATTTTCCTAAGTGGTAAGACTTTAATGCTGACTGTACTCCACTTGGACCAGTTTAAGGAAAATGAGTAAGGCCACCCTCAGCTCCCACACTCCAGAGAAAAAGTCTAAGAATGCAAGACTGTTCTTGGTAACTGATCTGTATTTCAGCAAAATGAGGTGACCTTTAGTAATATGGTGATAACACATGCATCGTGATGCAAAGATTTGATCTCAAAGGATAAAGTTAAAAAGCTGTAGCTCTGGTCCAAAGTTTTCCCACAATTAGCCTGGTATAAATCGATCATAATTGAAGTCAGACTAAAGCACATATTATGAACCAGTTTTGGAGTATTTTTTCTCAAATTGGCAGAAATTAAGATGGCTGGCTCACAGAAGAGCTGGGATTTAAGCCTAAATGTATTTCCTTGCCCTAATCTGCATGCCAGTCCCTTCGCTAACATGGATAATTGACTTACTCTACATGATGTCTCTCTTGTATGCCAATGTGAATATGTTATAGTCAAATACTGGTATATACACATAAAGGAACAAAAATGTTATCTCTGAGTTTCAGGAAGGACATCAATTTTTACTTCAGGTAGAAATGACAGTCCACTAAAACTCACCACAACCCAAGTGCAAAGTGTCCCACAGCAGATTGACTGTACATGTGACCTGTGAGAAACTGTTAAAAACTTTAAATTTGTTTTGGTGTGAGTGGAGGATCACTTCAGGATTACTTCTCCTGTGATGCCACTTACTGCTTTTTTTTTGTGTTGGATTGATTTCCAGACATCTAATGTTTATCATATATGAAAATGGACTCTGATCAAACACCTTAAATTTCTGGGCTGTTTGGATGAAAACTGCAAGCAGGGTTATCCTATTTGAAGTGATAGAGGAGATTTGATTTAATTCTCAGTTAACCAGAGTACTTTCTCTGACTGGAAACAAAGCACTACACTAAATATGAGGGGAGCTATTTTTCAAAATCTTTTCCTCAAACTTGTATTCATTGGTTTCTTTCAGCTGAAATCATATTAGATACAATAATATTGCACAGTTAGCTGTAAAATATGTTTTAATTTTCCTAAATGAAAGAAAAATTGATGAGGATTGCTTTTGATAAATGCAGCATATTTACATATTGTAAAATAAAATATGCTTCTTTTTATGGAATCATATAACAGCATATATTAAGAAGTGTATTTCTTGAGAACAGAGGAAAAAAACCTGAACAGCTGCATATTTTAATAAAGAGATAGAGTTGTTCCTATTTTCTTTCAGCATCCGAGGGAGCTACCTTCATGAAGGTCATTCTCCTGTAAGGATTTAAAAAAAAAAAAAAAAAAAATCTTTTTACCTCTTGCATACATGAACAAGAGGATTTAAATATGTAATGCAGCTTTAAGGTAGGGAATCATATAAGAAGTGGGTTTGTAACTGAGTACTGTAGGACAGTGCAATAACCATTACAGGTAACATTTCAAAAGTGCTTTCATTCTAACCTTCAGTTTTCAATCCTAACTTTCTGAAGCCTTTAACTTTGAGGTGATGTTTTTAGATGCAATCTCCCTACATCCTTGCTGTTTAATTTCTGTTTAGGATTTTGTTTTAATTTTGCTATTGTATATGTTTAATTTTACTAGTTTTTAGTTGGGAGAGTTAGAGGGGAAAAACACTGGTTTTAGAGATAGAAAATAATCATGTAGCATTCTTTCTCTAAGCATGGAAAACTGCTAGTGACAGAAATTGAAATGCATGTGTTATTGCAAAGAGAAGCACCTTGGAGTGGTCTGATGAGAACTGATGTTGATTTGACAGAGTTCTCAGCTATTCAGAGCTGCTTTCCCTATCTGAACAGTGTATTTTTTTACAAGAGTGTTCAGCTTTGTTCGTACTTTCTTTGCAATGGAAATTTAATTGCTGCTATTTCAGTTGGGATAACACCGGGTTAGCACTGAGCATTTTGGAAAGAACTTCACTGTGAGAGTAGGTTGTAGAGATGCGTGCAACATGGGTGTCTGGAATTATCAGCAGGCAGTGCCTTTTGCCTGTTAATGATGTGCCTTTCCTATGTGTCCATGCCAGGATTTGTTGATTCAGTGAAACAAATATTCAGAGAAGTGGATTTCTGCTCCAAGAACCAGGTGAACCCTTTCAGGGCTGACTTATCATAGGCAAGATTGCTTGACAGAGCAAGCAAACCGAATGTGTTTAAGTTTGGTATCTATTCCTGAAGAATGCTATAGAGTAAAAAGAAGCAGGCCAAGCGCATTGCAATAGAGGTTGTAATTAAAACCAACCCTTCCATATAATTAGACTGTGCAACTGTGTAGGAAAATCTACCATAGAGAGAAGACAGAACTTAACTATAGGATCAAAATCATAAGTATTTTAGCAAAAGGTCTGAGGAAGAGTCTGGTGTTATTTTATATTACTCTGGATTACTAATGGCATACACTAACTAAATAACTGGTGAGCCTCCTAATGGTTCTCCCTTTCATGCTGCTGGAACCATCAAACACTGCTAAGAATCTGAGTGCATCTTCAGTTAAACCTTGCAAAACTAGTAAGCACACTTTGAGAATTTCTTGTCCACTCCCAGCTAGTTTGCTCTCTGGAGACTGAAAGGAATAGCAACTAAAAATCATGTTCCTTTTATTACCTTGTGTACAAGCAGTTTTAAATAAAAGCTGTCAGAACTGAGAACTGTTGTATGAAAATTTGGCAAGCATTTTGCTTGGAACATTTACTATATCCTGTTTCTGAAGAAAATCAGGTCTTTGTGCATATCTGTTGTAAACTTCAACAGACTATCAACAGATGGACATCAGCTCAAAGCAACAATGTAGTGTCAATTATGTTCAAAAACAAAAAATTAGGCTTTAATTTCTATATACCTTTCTTTATAAAGTAGCGTCATGCATCATTTAAAATTGTGTTGCAATTTTAAGTACAAACTACAATGGTATATCAAATATGGTTTTTGTTTCTCTGTTCCATTTTCACTATAGCTGACCAGATGCTTCAAGTAATTATATGTCTGACACAGACAAGTAACAAACACCGATAAACAGGTGATTCTATCTCTCTTTGACTCTAAAGGATTGTCAGGGTGTTAGCTGATAGATCAAAGCTGAGAATAAAAAAAAAAAAAAATCCTGTCCCATGTAATTTATAAACCAGGACATTTGGTATTAATCTGCCTTCTGCAAAATGAACCAATCCCAATTTTTGGGAAGATGTCCACATTAAACAGAGAGATACTCTATGGAAGCCACAATACACTGTTACAGCCAACTGGGGTTCAAGTCCAAATCTTAAAATGTTCTTTATCCTGCTAAAAGGGGGACTTTTTAATAAATTCTGGAACATTTTCCTGCAATAATCTCCACATGTACTTTTTCTAAATGTAAACATTAGCTGTTGCTATGCCCTGATTTTATTTTAACCTGAACTGTATTTACTATACCTAAGGATAATTCACATGGAGCAAAGAGCCCTAATATTTGTATTTTAGAATAAATATTATGAATATCTCTCTCAGGGGAAGAAAATGTTTAGATAACCTGCCTTTCACACAGAAAAGCTGGCTGCTGAACCTTCAAGCCAGCAGTTGTTCCCTGTCTTTCTAACTGAGAGACAGTACTACGTATGAAAATTCAGTGCCTTCTGGCCATACTTAAGAAACCCTATTTCTTTGTGAAAGGGGGAGAACGTATGGAAGCTGTAAATAAATTATGATTGCCGAAGATCAGAGGAATTTTTACACAAGACCAAAGCAATTTAAGCTCATTCTTTGATACAAACCTTTAATAATTCAACACAGTGGTAATTTTGGTATTGCTAGAATTCCTAACAATTGAGCTGATCTCCAGGTTGTTAGCAGATGATTAAGAATTAAGTTATTAGTAGCTGACCTCTGCAGAAGTCAGATGATTCAATGTTTAATTTAGGCAATAGGTATGACTTTCTTTCTAAGAGCCCCTGGAAACCTCCATGAAACCACCACAATACTCATTTGATGATGACACACTGTTCAGTTCTTTAACGAGTATTTCTTGCTCAGATGTCAAAGGCAATCACTCTGAGCTACTCTTATTCAAGTAATTTGGAAGCATGATTTAAAATACGATGCCTTAATGAAATAACATGCTGGATATCAGAGAGAAGAATCAGCAAATCTTCTGCCTCTTATCCTTTCCAACAGGAATATCTAGAATAAATACCTACTCACCAAGGAAGGCTCATTCCCTTTAAAAACATAATAAATTCAGTCCTGTGTTAGTGGGAACTCATATTTAGATTTCTATTTCAAACAAATATAGGTTATGAAACACAGACAGTGATCTATCCTTTGTAGGAAAACTATTTTACTTTTACACTGACCTGCCAAGTCTCAGGCATTGTGAGCTGGACCTCTCGCAGAGGATCCTTCTCCTGCTGTCATGCTTACCCCTCACACATTTGCAGGGCAGCATCCCAGCCCCCAGTAGTGCCTGTGCCAGCATAGAGAGCACAGCTGACCCATTGCCCATGAAGTAGGAGGGAGCACATGGAATTTCAGAAAACCAGGAGTGTGTGTTTCCTAATGGGGTGCAGAGACCAGGAAGCATCCTTTATCCTACCCTCTCTGTCCCTCTTTCAGCTATTTAAACCCATGGCCCTTCCTCTGTGATGGGGCTTACCTTACCCATCAGATAAAGTAAACCTCAACACCCTTCTTAGGCAATCAGCCTGCCACATGTGTGTCCTTGCCTTCAGACCAGGGAAGGGGTGCCTCACATATCAGAAGCCATGAACTCTGACAGGTCCATATATGTGAGATGGGTAAAAAATTTGAAATTATCAAACTTTCACATAGGAACATAACAACAGTATTCAATTCAGAGTGTTATTAAGGCAAAATATTGAACCAGGAAAGTCAGCAAAAATATCATCAGTTCCTGTTAACAATCCAATCTTGCTTATTGTAGATAACGTTCTTTTACTGGGCTTTTTCCTCAGCTGATGTAAACAAAGTAACTCCATTGAAGCCAGTGGAGTACTTGATTCCCACCAGCTGAAGATCTGGCCCCACAGAAGAGCTTGCTTCCCTTCCAAAATACTTTCCTTTTTTTCTTTTATTCACCTAATGTTAATAATAGTCTGGAATTTTTGAATAAGTAGTATGTAGGCAAATGCACTTTTAATAACAAGTAAAAGATTTTAATTCAAACTGCTTGGTTTAAAAAAAAAGAAAAGAAAGAAAGAGAGAAAGAGAGAAAGCCAGCATAAACAGTAGTGAGCTGGCAAACCAGTGAACTTCCAGATGCGCATTAGTTTATTTTCAGGCAGGGTCAGTTAGCATATTTCTGTTCTGGCATGTGCATTCATCTTCTGAACAGGGTGGAAATTCAACATAATGAGCACCTGATCATCCATTACTAATGAGCCAGATATGCCCTGTTATTTAATTTGTTCTTTCGTAATTTCATACACTATGTATTGCTTAATACTATACGAGTCAGTCTAATGGAGAAAGCTTGTCTTCATCCTTTTCACTATACCTGCTAGTAAATGGATTTAGAAAAAGGAATGCAGTCTATTATTCAAAGATGGTTTCTAAGATGGTTCACAACAGGTTAATGAATGATATCTAATACTTATATTAGACCAATCATATTAATAACAGAGAAGAGCACATGAAGGTCACAGTGCTAATTGCATAGGAGGTCCAGCCAGAAGGCATCTTTATCTTAGAATTCAAGATGCACCAAGTATGACTAATCACCCACAGTGTGTTTGCAATTAAAATAACACTGTATTAACCCTGCCAACGTGAGGTATCAATATTTTATGTGTGGCTTGACAGTTCTAAGCTGAACATTTGTGGTGCTTGCTATAATGCTTACATAGAAAGCACACAGCTCTTGCTCTGCTTAAGACTGCAACCAAGGAAGTTACACAGGTGAAAAGTCAAAGGAGATGTTTTTTCCAGAAATTTCATTTTCTTCTGTTACTTTTCAGCATGGTGCTAATATCACCAACAAGAGGTATTTTGTAACTTAAGTTGCTTTATACACCTTGACACAAAATATGAGGTGTTTTAGAAAATGCTGAACAACATCCTATTGAAATCAATGGAAAGACTCCTCTGATTCCTTTAGCTCCACCCTGAATTGAAGGAAATGAAGAGTAATGTTTTCATTTTAGTATGACCGGGACTGATCGTTGCACAAAGAAGTTCAAAATAGGCACAAGGCATGTTGCATTAACAATAGCTCCATGTATGAGGCAGATCTTCACCTGGTTTAAATCTGCATGGGAGTCAGAGCATGTGTGTTCTGTTAATCATGTGAGCCTCTGGTTTACACATGTAAAACCTGTTCAGCTTGCAGTTCAACCTGCAGACTGAGCTCCATTTCCCAAATCTCTTTGTCAAAGAGGAAAATGATGGCCCTTCCTCCTTAACCCACATCCCCTAGTTCTCCCTGACACTCTGACTAATGCTTCTGTAAATCTGGTTTTCATTTGCACCACTGCTGTTATACTTGTGATAGCTCATCTGCAGCAAACACAGCCGCCACTGTCTGAAAACCCACTCAACCTTCATCATCTACAACTTAAAAAATAAAGAACCCCCGTTCCCCTCCCCCAAACTTTGATGAATGTTGAGGGTACTCCAAATTCCCAGATCACATGCCCTGAATCATTGCATAACTTTCTAGATATTCTTTAAAAGAAGCATTTATCTGAGAGCCAGGTGCTTTTTTGAATTCCACTAAGCATGTTACAAAACAAAGTAAAAACTGCAAGACTCTTGAAAATGTCTGTTCACAATGAACCAGCACTAGCTTCTTTGTTAGATCTCAGGTGTTTTATGATATGTTTTTGTGCCAATGGATTTTTTTTTTTTTTACATTATTCTTGTTGGTAGTCTGAACACTTTCAAATGTTTGTCAATTGATGGTCTCTACATAATGGGTACAATCCATATCTGGGTCAGACCTTCCACTTCAGGTACAATAGCTTAGATCCCTGGAGCTGTGATTTTTTTTAATGTAATAGATTTGTAAAGAACTGAAATGATGCCAAGTAGACTTAAATGCTTTCCCTCAACTTTTGCAAACCATTGTGGTTCTGCTTGGTTCTTCTGCAGACAAAATTATATAAAGTTATTTCAAGTTTTAAAGAACGTATTAAGAAGGGCCTGTGTGACATAAAACTAGTAATAGATTTTTCTTGTTAGGCCCTATATTCTTGTATGTTAAATCTATCTTCTTCAGAAATGCCTTACTGAAGATTCCTGCAGGTATGAATGTGATCAAGGTTTTTAAACCACAGACAACACAGCATAATATAAACTTTTCAGTGAAACAAAGCCAACAAACAAAACTCATATAGATCAGTAGCTACTAGGTCTTGCTGGACAATAAAGGAAGGTCCCAATTAAAATCTGACAGAAACTAATTGTTTCATTTTGCATAGACATTTCGAAAGCCACTTGGTTTTTTAGTGCCCCAAATCCAAACCCTTTCAAAATGAAAACTGGCCTATGAATCTTCAGTTTTCAAAGGACTGTGGTCATGTTTGTTTGTTTGTTTGTTTGTTTGTTTTTTAATTCAGACATCTGGAATTGACCAGAGGATCTCATTCCTTTGACTTCAGGGAAACTTTCAGCAAAGGTACCAATTAAATCTTCATGCCTCTACAATAGATTTCAGACCCAGTGTAAAGTCAGGCACTGCTCAACAGGTAGAAAAAATATGCAGTCACGTTGGGTACCCAGATCCCAAAGTGGCCTGAGTGGAAGTTCTGGGAGGACAGTGAGCATCTATGATCACATCATACAGCTTTAGAAACCCAAGTCAGATCATGACCTCATCAGTGGGGCCTGATTCTCTGTCAGGCTGGTCTTTGGGTGCTTCAGCAAACCAAAAGCTCTTTAAATTATTACAGTGTCAAAGTGTCAAAGGGTGCTAAAATGTTTTCACATAAGAAGTTGTAAAATGCACATATATGTAAATTTATAAGTATCTTATATACCCAAACAGGCCAGACAGGTTCAAAACTCTCCTGTCCATCTGAGGATAAGCACTTCCACATAGTCTCAGATACCCTTTTGTATTAAGAAGGAGAGGAGAGGCAGCAAGCTAGGACTATCTTTGACCTCAAACCTTCCCTTGTCTATCAGTGCTAAACAACCGAAGTACGAACATCAGAGGTGGATCTCCACCCTGAGAGAGATCCTAAAGTTTCTAAAGTTCCTCCCCAAAAGAGTTGCGGCCATGCTGTTCTTGAAAGCCACGATGACAACAAAGGATATATTAATCTACTAAGGAATATGAATATTTCAAGAAAAACTTAGGAATCAAGGACTTAATGTAATTCATACAGGTGACGTTGATGTTGCCTTGTGAGGGTTAGGAGGGCATTGTTGGTTTTTTTGCAGGGCAGGGATATTATTTTGTAAGATTTGACCTAATTCGGTTCCCTTTTTTTGATAATCATTTTGCTGAACTGCAAAAGACAAATGTAAATCCAAAGTTTCTTACTGTACTGCAAAGAGTCATTGGACAGTTTACAGGACACACAACTGGGATCATTTTTATTTCTATTTCTAGTCATATATAGGTTTTACTGCCAATCAGATTAATTTCCTAATACAGATTGGCAATATAGATTGCCCATTTGTGCTTTAATGTCTTTTTTTCTAAAACTAAAGTTTGCTAATCATGGCAGGAAAGAGACTGAATCACAAAATGAAATTATTAAGCCTCCAAAATTCAATGTGAAGATTCAAGGGCTACTATTATGCAAGATCTAAAGCCAGTCAATGAAGGAGAACTGAGGCAAAATTTGTTCTCTCTGTATATGTGCATGTGTATCTGTGCATTTGGCAGCATCTTCAGCCTGTTGCTGATGGTGAAAGTCCCTTCCCAAAGAATCCCAGAGGGTCAGAGCATAGCAGACAGCAAACTGGTAGCAATTGGGTAACAGCAAGAACAGGACAGACAGGAGGGAATGGACATACGCAATCACAATGGTAAAGTACTCAAAATTTTTCAGAAAAAGTAAGAAAGGGTTTAGGAAATCTCCCATTACCCTAAATGCATTGAAATGTATACATCAGGAGAGATTATTTTTCTAAAAAATCCTTATCAGGACATGGAATTATTTCAAATTTCCTCTTTTTTGTTTTTGTTTGTTTTCTTTTTTTTAACTTCAATGTTGTTAATATTGGAAAAAGAGTCTGGCAGGCAGTGGGTCAGTGAGCAGAGGTGTTGATAACATTTAGTCTATCAACATATACTTCATCAACTCAGTCTCTTTAACCAATTGTGCACAGAAAAGAGAGCATACACCAGCCTTGAGCTAAAAAATTCACTGTGTGGCTGTTGATTAGTTGATCGCTCTCTAAAGTGCCTGATGAATTAGGCATAAAGAGCGGCATGATGAGGAGGTTCATTAGCATGAGCTTGCTTTCTCACCATCGCATATCATGCATCCCCAGACTGCAGGATGACTAAGGGGAGAGGGGGGTGGCCAGCCAACCCCTTGCCAAATGGGTGGTGAATGTAGGGAGCAGACCTGTACTCCCACTGTGACCTTTGCAGGGTGGCATACCGTGGCATGCTACAGACTGTTCAAGCCCTTTATCGTTAACCCTGCACAGAACCGTAAATATACAGAGAAGCTCACAGAGATTGTTTATCGTCAAAAGTTTGCTTGTTTTCCTTCAGAGTATTTTTTGAAGTTATTTAAACTTCTGTGGTCTGGAAACAAATCCATATGTGCATGTGGGTATTTCCTGGTTTCTTCTGGCCAAGAAATACTGCAGTACAAGAACAGGCTTTGGGCTTGATTCCCCCCTGCAAATATTGGGTGTATGTATAGTGGACCCTGCAGGACCTCATCTTGTGTAATCTCCACCAGTGGTCCCTTTTGGAAGTGACTCATGAAAACTGCATCCCCAGAGACCCTGGTTATACTCCTTTTCTAAAGAGCATCAGACTGGTTAAACATGAGTTGATACTACTGTCTGTTGCTGTAATCCAATGTCACCCCTCCTGGAAAGATAAGGGATATTGCTGGGGGTCTTGTATGCTAGGATAAACTAGAATCAAGCCCTGTGTTGCTTACTTCCCAATTCTGTCTAAAAATGTAAGTTGTCTATAGGAGCTACTTTCCAATCTTGTTAGCAGTGTATACACTCTATTTATACACTAGTGTTTTATTACATTAAAATTTTATTCCTAGTAAGTATTAATAAAAATTTTCCCAATTCTCTGGTAATTTATAAGAAAGTAGCCTGTATCTGAGCTTCATCTAAGGTATATGAAAGGGAATTTTGGATTTAAAAGTAGGCAAAACAGAGGTGCTAAAACAGAAGTCACTTCAAATGCACACAGCTTCTTCAGGGAAGGAAGACTTGTAACCATTTATTTTATTAAGAGAACTTCATAAAATTTAGTTGCCTTTTTAGAACTGAACTGTCATTCATTGTACACAGTTTGAAATCCTGTATTGTGTGCAAATGACCTTAGGCTGAATTTTTGTGGGAAAACACATTGTTCTTTTGCCCTGGTCAATTTGCAGTTCTGAATGCGAAGTGGGAGGGAGCACAAACGTTGCTTGAGGTTAAATAAAACATTATGTCTTGATAATTCTTTGTTTTTTTTCCTTTTGAAAAAATACCTTCAAAATAATATGGAAGGAAACTAAAATTTAGGTCAGTTTGAAGTGAAAATTAATATACTTGTTTTGAAAATAGTGAGGAGAAACATTTCAATTCCATTTGCATTATGAGGAGAGAGATGTAGTGATAACCTGAGTATTGTCATATCTTGCAGAATAAGGTAAAAATCAAAAGGAAAAATATTTTTTTTTTTTCAAAAGGTCAGTTTAAAAAGGTATGCTACACAAAAATGTAAATAGTCACTCTGAAGAAATTTTCAGTGTACCTGACAATTGAGGATAGACACAGAAGCAGATTGGAATTTCTCAGTAGGCATCTATCAGCAATTGAGATCCTTCTGTCTCCTCTCCGCTTTTTCTAAGTAAGTGACTTAGAAACCACATTTGCTTTGAATTTCAGCAAATGCCATACGTCCGTGTTGAGAACCTTTATTTCTAAGGATTAAATTCAAAGTGTTTACGTAGCTGTGTCCACATTGTCTTGAACTACCTAGAAAGCTTCAAGTATATCTAATAGATATTATATATGCTTAGCATATAATTAGTATATCTAGCAGACACTTAATAACCCCTCTGAAGAACTAACTAGGGCCAAAAGACATAGGAAATTTTGATCTCTAAATGCAACAACGTGCAGCTTCTGCTTTGGTTTCTTCAACTTTAAAAGTAATTTAAGGTCATAGCACTTAGGCCTTCCTGCATGCATCCCTGCCTTTCTGTGCCTGAGATGAGATAAACTGAAAAATAATCCCACAAAAACCCCTTTGTGTTTTGCCTAGTTCCAGCACAAGGAAGATACAAAAAAATATGTGGCCA
The DNA here is from genome assembly GCF_000737465.1 of Haliaeetus leucocephalus. Classification (NCBI taxonomy): domain Eukaryota; kingdom Metazoa; phylum Chordata; class Aves; order Accipitriformes; family Accipitridae; genus Haliaeetus; species Haliaeetus leucocephalus. The sequence continues at coordinate 7,090,014 of NW_010973002.1, read as the reverse complement.
TGAGATAGAGGGAAGTCAGGAATAGCCTTTTTGGCAGAAGAACAATCTTAAATTGTCTTATATGGGTTACAAAACTGCACTTAGCTATCAGTGGTTGGATTCTGCCTATCTCTTTTTAGAGGCTTTGGAATTCTTCCCAAGACTTTAATATATCATCTTAGGTGTTGCCTTTGCCCAGAGTTAGACATCTAACTATCTGTTGTGCCTTTGAAATAGTTCCTTTTTATTTTAGCAGAAACTTAAAACAAACTCAGTAGAAAACTCTGGGATCCAGGGGTGTTTTTTGTCATGATGACAAAGTTTATATGTACTGTATGAGACTCGTATTTCCAAGAGTGATTAGGATGTTCTGAGTTATATCAATCTGTGTTTACATATGGATATTTTTATTCAGGGATTTATTTTAGAAATGTACACTGTATTGCAAAACATAATTGGCCTTTTTCCACCCAATTTAAATTCATTTGATGAATATATAAACTTAGCAACCGAGGTTTTTCAAAGTTACGTTTCGGATTTTGACCTCATGGGGAATATGCATGTAATCTAATGTAGTTCTGAATAACATCCTAGTTACAAGCCTAAAGTAGTCTAAAGTTAGGTGTCTACAATAAACAGAGGGACATAAGCATTTCCAGAATATTATTCACACAAACTAAGTTAGATGCCTGAAAACAGTTTGGATAAATATTTTCTCACCATTTAGCATTACTGTTCATTTTGGATGTTCACATTTCTAAGTAAATTTGGAAGAAAACAAGGCAAAAATGTTAGGTCTTCTTTATTAGGTTCAGAAGAGTAGCAGTGTAAGTCTACCTTACATTTCCCTGCCTGTGCTTTTATCTAGGGAAGATACTGTGTTTAGCAGGATTTCACATGTGTTTTACATGTGCCTCTGAAATTCAGTCCCTTATGTAAGAATATTATGGTGCTGAAATGGCTTGCTGACTGATATAATGGTCTGGCACTACCTATAGCCAAATGCAGTGGCAGTTTTAGGATCAGAATATTGGCTACACCACTACTTGGAAAGAATGTGTGGCTGTTGGTAACACTGAAACTGAAAGAAGAAGGGTCCTTCCCGGAGGATTGCTTTCTATTCTGCCCTTGGACCACAACAGTGCATTTGATGAACCCATAGGACAGTTCCATCGGTTGTAAATGATATCCTGCTCTCTTCCCCAGCCGTATGCAAAGTATGTCAAAACCTATTCAGGGAAGTCCCAAAACTCTTGCCAACCTGAAGCCTTGGTCTGTTTTGTTATTTATTTGTATTACCACCTTAGGATGACATGGGAAACCTGTGGATGGAGCAGAATGGACTCTATAATGAATTTTGAACCGAGGGTAAAGTAGCATTACTTTGCAGATCCTTTTTCCTTCAAAGAGTCTGTAAAACATTGTGCCAAGCTGTGAATTTTATAAAGGTTTAAGGTACTTGCCTTCAAAGAAACAACATTAAGAGCTACTTGAATGGTTAATACTGTTTCAACAAAATCCTAAAATCCTGTAAATCTGTATTCATATTTTTACTGATAAAATGTATAGTGATTTAATTGCCTGGATGAGATTTTTGCATTCCTCTGCAACAGACATACTTGTAGGATGTAAAGTCTGAGAGTTTGAGTCTGAGAAAGACTCAGACTCAGAAAGACTGAGTCTGAGTCTCGTCTGGTAAAGATGAGTCTCTGTGGCAGAACAACATCTTAAGCTCACTTTTAAGATAACAATGTCATACATGAGGACCTAGTAATAGGAAGCTAAGTGAAAAGCAGAGAATTTTTTAATGTAAAACTTTTTAGTTCAATAGTCAAAATATTTACCATTCAGCTGAGGTGAAGGAAGGAGTAATAATACTTCTCTCTATTTGGACAAACACAGGACTGTGAACCAAGTTTTTGGAAGAGAATATTTCAAGACAGTTCTCTCAATTTCTTCTGTTGAAATAGTTTTACAAAGTATTCAAACATTTCTGGATGCAGGACCTGGAATTCATGTTTACACTTCTAAAGGACTGCTCAGAGTGCCAACACAGAATCATTCTACCTCTTTTTCTTTGTTTGAGCTGAAACAAATTATCTGGTTCACTAAAAATTATATTGGTTTTAGGTGCGATCATCAAAATGAAAATTCAGTTATTCATGCAGTCCCAGTCATCCTGAAAAAAGTGCTGTCACATCATAACAATATTAAACCAGTAGAATTCATATGCTGTCTCATTATATTTATATAAAATACAGGATTCCTCAACTCTTCCAGAAATAAGTAGAAGTGTTACCACAAATTCTTTTTTATATGTGAAGATTTTACATTAGTCTGTATCTGAAAAATCAGAAACGGAATAGGAAACTGTGATTACAAAAGAGAACTCAAATAGTATATTAAATCTTGGAAAGAATGTTTCTTTTTTATTGTGTCTAATACTAGTCTGAGAGAAAGAGTGGGATACCATTATTAAACTAAAATAAAGCAGTGTTCATCCATAATTCTGAGCTTAATACAATGATTTCAAAGTGCCACAAAGACTGTCTTAAGTATTATTTTGAGCTATCTTCTAAAGCACGGTGTTAGTAGTAATGTTTCTCTCTGACTCCATAGTCTTAACAAGAGTAGCTGCCTGCTACGATATCTGATAACTACGTGCACTGTCAAAACACCCTCAGCAGGCACTTCTTCCCAACACAACTCACAGCATATTATTATCACAGCATTTTTATCCTTGTATTTTCTCTTTCTGCCCTTATTGAAAAATAAAGTAGGGCAATATTGTACTTCAGTTGTCCAGTACAGAAAAAGCTATTGTATCTACCACTACAGTGGTGATGCAGTAGCCTCCTGAACAGCTGTTGTTGAAAAGACACAGTTGGGAATTTGCTTAAGAATGTTTTTCTCAGAATACACTGGTTTGTTGAAAGTGAAACTTTTTTTTCAAGGTGGTCTGTACCTGTTTTAATAAGGCAAGGATTACTGATCAGGGAGAAGCAGACAGATGCACTGACCCACTATTCAGCTGGCTTAGTTAGAATATTTAAATCCATGAACTGAGTCTCGGGACAGATCAACATTTGATGTGCTTTTATTTCACTAAGTATTGTAGAACCATTTCAACTTGTATCTATAATTCAGAGTTTAATGGATGACACAGGGAGGCCCTCTGCATGTCTAAATGTAGAGCAGAGCACAGCACTGTCAGCCTACAGAGTAGCATGGACTAATCACAATCTGGAAGCAGTATGGCTCTGTCAGCCTGCTGCTAGACCTACACGGGTAACCTGTGCTGAGGACTGCCGTATGCTAGATTACTAGCACTGCCACTCTTTTGTGCCTACGCTAGTTTGGGGCGGTGTCACCGTACTGGGCACCACATCAGTCAGGGCAGCTATAGCTCAGGATCTCTTCAGTGGTATGGAAAAAATCCTGCTGTGGACTGTGCCTTCCTGCTCTGGTTTTCTTTTGCTACTCCCCACTGTTTTTTTCTCCTTTCTTTCTTTTTTATTTGAATTTTTACTGTTGTTATTGTTCTCCTGGTTCAGAGGCAGAAAACGTAAAGAATCTTGTAAAACTTCCCTTGGATGAGAAATCAGTTTCCCAGCCACTTCTGAACATTACAGTATCTGAAGAGTAGGGAGAAGGTGGGAAATTGCTAAGGAGTCTGCAATGTATATTTATAACACGGGTCAGTTAACCATAGCTAGAAGTTTGGTTGAAAGCATGGTTCAAGCATGAGAACTGCAGAGTGAAATCCTTAAAGCGGCATATTCTTATCTTCTATATGTTGATGTAAACACACGGTGTCTGTAAAAATTACCGATATTGCATCTGCAGTACGCCGTGGTTAGTAAGGAGAGAAAATAACATGCGACAACAGGTAACAAGTGGTGTATTCATCTGTACTCCACAGAACTTAAAAACTAACAAAAAGTCTTAAGATCTAAGCTTGAGGCTGATGCTGAGATGGCCTTTGCTTTTGAGGCTATGCTTCCTTTTACTACAGTACAGTCCAGCAACATCTTCCTTTGAAGATATACGTGATAGAAATGCTTAAACCCAGCCCCAAGGTAAAAAGATATAAAACACAATGAAAGTACTAATACACAAAACGTACTGTCGGCTCCCCCAAGAATTGAAGACACTTTACAATGTCCAACTCTTTCCATCCTTTCTGGCAGAGCCAGAACCTCTGTTTCTAGCCCTTTAAAGTTTTAAAGCAAAGAGGAGTCAAAAGAGATATTTGCTAATTTTGATCAACTTTGACTTGACTGCTGTTTTTAAAGAATTATTGGTTTAGAACTCTGTTCGATAAAGCACATACAAGTTAAGTGACTCCCTTAAGGACATACAATGTATTTGTGACACAGCTGGGAAGGGAATCTGAATCACCTGATTTTCAGAACTAATCTAAGCAATAAATAAGGTCTTAACATCTAAGTTCTAAGCCAAGTCTTCATCTTCTTGTCTCTGGGTACTTGTAAGAAGTGACACTATATATTGTTAAATTTTCCCTAACTTGACTGCTGGATGTCCTTTTTAGTCAGGCCCCCAGCAGTATAATTTCCAGCTTGCAGCTGGTTTAAAACCTAAAGAACAATTGGCAGGATTATTTTTTTTTACTTGTCATGTCCTTCTACCTAATAGCAGAATAGTATTCTACTTACAGGGATGCTAGTTTTTAGGTCAGTGTTATGCTGTCATTAGTATTTGTCAGCTTCTCCATACCTTGCTAAAGAGTAAAGTCCCAAGAACATCCCTGGCTGTTGACAGTTTTTCTCTTTTGTAAAACCCAGCCGCCTTAGGCCAAGCGAAAACTCTCTGCATAAGCATTCACAGCCTTCAACTTCCCCCCTTCTTCTCAAAAACATGCTCTTTTCTAAATCTTTAAAGGTGTCTTTCAAAGAGTCAAGCTCTTTAAAATGAAATGGGAGAATGGGACAGAACAGGACAGGGACCCACCACCAACAAAACAACAGACTTGTTTTCTCTGGCTTTTAACTACAAGTTGAGACCTTAGCTTTGTTTTTCCCCTCATCGGATGCTTTGGCACGAAGCATCCAAAACGTAGATTGCTGGACTTGTTCATGGCATTTCAAAGAGAGCATCATTTGGGCCATACATTAGCAAGCAGGCGAATAATTAATAACAACACACGTGGAAGCAAATGAATGTTTTGCTTGTTGAAAGAGAATGAGAAAGTCAGACAAAGGCCTGGGCTCTATGTCCTTGCCCTCCACAGCAGCAGAAGAAATAATGTTATGAATAGCATTTAACTTGAATTTGTAGCAAACTGCTGCTTTTATCATAAACAATTGCCAGATGGTATACATTATCTTCCTTTTTTCTCCTTTCACAAAAGCAGCATTAATTGCAGAGCAGCCCAGGGCTCCACTCAGCTCATCAGTGTGATAACACTTCATGACCCTGATTAGCCGTCAGTCTACTCAATTAAAAAGATCATTTAGACATTCACCCAATCATTTGCCTATCGAGCCACCTGGGCCTCAACCAGGGGCTCCATTTTTAACATTCTCCTGCCCTTTCTCATCTCGCCTAGCTTTTTTACATATCTCCAAAAGACGTAATTGAATTAAATAAAGCGTCTCAGGGGCAGCTGCAACATCTGCTGTTTGTGGTATGTCAAGCCTTCAGCATTAAAAACAGTTACATATGCTCCAAATTAGCAGGTCGCAGAGATGAAACAGTCGATGATAGTGTTTTTGTGCCAGCGTGAGAAGCAGCTCACAGCTGTGTGCAATTTACAATTAAAGGCTTTATCAGAGCTCAATTGTACTAGTGAATCAAGTGGTGAGAGGTCAGTTAGTGAATTAGACCAATTAGAGCTTGTACAGTTAAATTATCTGTCTTATTACCTACTGATAAACAGCCTTGTCATATCTTTACTCAGCTGATGAAGCTTGGAAGTGTTTTATGAGGTGATACTGTACATGTGTGTAAGTGTAATGGAACTCAGTAGCTCAGCAAAGTTAGTCTAATGCAACAAGCAGACAACTTCTTAAAATGAAGAGGAAAAATCCCCAAACACCTGCAGTTAGAACCTTTAAGCAAAATTAAGTTAGAACATGAGGTAAGATTACTAATGTTGGCTGTATTTCAAGATGTATTTTTCTGCTTGGTAAAGTCTAAATTCATAAAGTTAACCAAGAGAAATGTTATGCTTTTGATTTCTAGGGGGGTTTTAATTACTGTCTTGCTCTTTTTCACTCCCACTCTGAAGGAGGAATGGGAGGCAAAGGACAGAATCTAATAAAGTCAGGCTCTGATTTCATACTGTAAAATAATGCAGTAATAATGGACAAAGACAGAAACTGCTGCTCCTTAGTCTCAGGATTTACATGGTTCTAGAAAGCATCACTTGTAAGTCTAGACACAGATGACTGAAGATGGGTGAACTGAAATAAGGTGAGCTACTAAAACCTTTTCAGAAGTATTAGGCGTACAAGTGTGTCAGTTTATAGCTAGGTAGTATTAAGCATCTGTTATTACCATGTTGTCCTACTGTGTGAATGAGATGCAAGCTGCAGCAGGTACTGCAATGCCAAATTTATAAGCACCTGGATCTAAGAATGAGGAGCTTGCTGTCAGGGACCCTATACAATTTTGTGGGGAGAGGGCATGGTGGGGATTAAGATTAACTAGTTTGCCCAATATGACCCAACCTTTCACCAAGTTGCATGGCAACTTGGCAGTGCTGCATGGCAAATTCTGCCTAAGGCAACACTGTCTGAGTACCAGAAGGTTCAGAAACTTTCCCTTGAAAGGGGCTATCTGTGCTTTGCTCTGGAAAACCAAGTGAGGCTCATACCTTTCTTTTTAAGTACAATCAAACACTGATAACATGGTGGTGCCATTCTCTTTTTAGAGAAAGTCCTACAGATTAGATCATCTGCTCAATTCTTTTCTCTGCAGAATATAATCAATGATGTGTTAGGCCATAGGAATGGACTAAAAGCATGCCTGATTGTATAACCCAGTAGTCGGGGAATTTGGCTTAAAGAAGCAGCATTGAATCCATTCCCAAAGTTGTATTTCAGACTTTCACATCATCCTGTCATTGGATAAAGGTATAAAAGAAGTTATGCATCCCCTGAAAATCAGTGTCCTGGATCACTGTTCTTTTCATTCTTCACAGTAGCACAGCTTCACAAGGAAGGACAGTGAACACCCTTGTAGGTGTTCACCTACAAGGTGAACAAGCTGGCTTGTAGGCCATCAGACAGTGGGATAGTTAGGATGCTTCAGGGAGACTCAGGGTTAAATCTCTGTGAACAAAGGAGGATGTTTTACTTCAAGGTCTGTATCCAGAGACGGTTTTAAGTAACTCTTTTATGTTGCATGGAGCTGGGCTGTTTGTATGTTCAGGGGATATCTACCAGACCCAAGTCTAAACTGAGATTAAATGCTAATTGATTACTAAATGGAGATTGGGGGGAGGGCTGTTCTTTGTTTCCACCCTAATATTTTGTTGGTGCAAATATACATTTTTGGAATGGGCTTTTGATCATGTTTAGTGCATAGCTTCTATATATTCAGGCATATGGATTTTGTAAAATAAGGAGGGTAAGTTTCAAACAGATGTCTTCTGATGTCTTATTAAAGATTGTGTTTGAAATGAATTAAGAAAGTTGTGATGCTGGCATTGAGGGGGGTCCCAACCAGTTTCTGCCAGTGAATAATGTTGACTCATTTTCTACAAGCTGGGGACTTACATTTAAAGAAACTCTAATCAGCATGGAAATAGCCCTCTTTGAAACAGCAGATTTAAGATTTTAGTATTTTCCTTAAATGCATTGACCTCATTGCCAAGTTTCAAAGGTTTAAAAAAAGGAGTTGAAAGAGAAGTTTTGGAACTTTTGGATGAAAAAAAGTAAAAAAAAAAAAAAAAAAATAAAATTTTTTTGGAGTGTAAATGAACACATTTTTCAATACTCCTACCCTTCCAAGTAGTAGAGGGTGTTTAGTTCATTCCTCAAGGGGAGGAGAGAAACATGGCCTAAGTATTCTCAAAACTGCTGAGGTTTGAATGTACAGTGTACACTTGGTCAGGACCCCGATCTCCCCTACAGTGCACATGCTTCTGGCAGTTATTGAAATTCTTCATCCTCTCCTCTTATTGCAGTCTTTCAGCTTCTGAGGGACATTTGCCCTTGGTAAGTCCAAAGTGAAAGTCGAGCCCCAGACATCATAATTTTCTATTTCTAAATGCTAAGTTGTACCTAACTGCATTTACATTCATATTTTTGCCATGAATGTGAGAAAGAATGGCTCACAGTAAACACTGAAACAATGAATTAGAGCTCTTTTTATTTTTTTTATTCTTGCCTTCATTACATGATAATCAATAAATTACTTCAGTCCCATTTTTAAGATGTAGGAGTTTCTGTAGCTTTCTAAAAAGTGATTTTGAATTTTAAGAGTCTTTTGCCTTCTAACAGAGGTTAAGTCCCTTTGTATATAGCTCATTATTAAGCATAAAGATGACATTACTTATGTCACTCAGTCTTCATCTAAAATAGGGAAAAAACAGAAAAGTTGGTTAGAAGCTAAGATATTGCAATAACAAGACCATATTATGTTGACAGACTGATTTCTTGAAAATTCTATTGTAAGTACAAAATCAGTTTATGGAGGATACAAGATCTAAAAAAAGACACACTCAGAGTTATCATTGAATGATAATTACTATTTAGCATCTGTTTGCTAAGAAAACAGGAGCAGTAAGGGCATCGCATCACTTACTGTACTTATTAACCTCAACTTGGCAAACCAAGCTCTTCACAAGATAGGGAAGCTGCTTGTGGGCTTGAAGACACTATTAGATGGGGCACTGCCAAGATAATAATCTTCTGACATCTAGTTTTTCTCTTTTTTTTACCAGTTGCAACTTAAATATTAACAAAAAATATTAAAATTGACCACTGTTACTTATTTCCATCTATTTAACTTTTTACTTTCAACTTTTTGTACTTACATAATAGAATGGTTCTATTCAGTTAGTTTCAGTCAAGATTTTGAGACCATATGAAACTGTAGCTATCTCCAGACATCCGCAAATAATGCTATGTAATGTACAGTCATATCTCAGCATTGTGCTTTACATTTGTGTGCTGTAGCTTGTCACACTTAAAGTATCCCAGTACTTCCTTACCTATCCCTGCCATACAGATAGATGCCTCCTGATATCATTGCAAATAAAAAATCCCACCCTATTAATGGCAGGTGCTGCTAGTCTTCCTTATTGTACAAAGCTCTGTTCTTCCCAGGCCTATGTACCTGAAAGAGTCAATGGAAGTGCTCTTTTCTTCCTGGCTGATTCAATTTAGGTGGCATCTGCCACTGCAGCACAGCCTCCCTGCCTGTTCTGTAACAGCGCCACAGGACTAAAGCTGATCTGAATTGCTCATGAGTTGCAGCTGACTGGACTCTCTGGCTGGGCATCTCCTGCCTGTGCAGCCCAGGCACAGCCCTTTTCAAGACTGCATTACAGAAACTTGTTTGGGATAGCCGAACATTTATACATTAGTATATGGTGATGAATCTAAATGTTGGAAGAAGTGGAGTACAAATGATGTAGTGGCATGGAGACCCAAGCCCTTGTGCTTATATGCTCACAGTCGTCTTAGTTTTTACAAATATTGGGAGTTTCTTTTTAAAATATCTGCTTACCCATTTCCCAGACAGCACTGCCACAGAGATCATATGAATATTATGTAATAAAAAGTTCAATAAAATACAATGAGACTGAAGTAATTTGGTTCTGATGCATGTATGTCTCTGGAATGGTAAACTGGGACTTATAACAGTTTGATTTTCAAGTCTGTTTTTAACCATTTGTCAAAAGCAATAGTCCTTCCCACCCTCCCCCCTGCCCCAAGCATCCTTACTTTTTCTCTGGCATAAAACTCTTTCATTTTGTATAGCAAATCTGAGCTGTCTGAGGCATTGTGAGGGCAAAGTCTTCATCTCCACTACCTGTAAGCATTGATTCATGACTATGAATAGCTTTCCTTTTCAGACAGCCGTAGTGGTTCCTTCCTTTGATTGTCCACTCTACCTTATCTTCAGAGTTTCCTGTCTTGTCTTAGCTGTTAATATAGAGGCAGATAAATCACCACAATTTACAATTCAGCTCATTCAGTTAAATAAAACAATGAAATTGTTAATTTAAGACACAGACCACAATCTCTGTTGTTTCACTGGCTGCTAAATGAGCACTTTACCTGTCCTTGCACAACAGACAGGGGCAAGAACCACAGTTGTCCCAAAGTAATTATTCTCAGTGACGGACCAGAGACCATAATTTCAGTCTCCAAGACTGTTTCCTGTTGTTTTTTCTTAAACATCTCAAGGGACAGGCAAATCTCATGCCCATTTTGTGTCTGTATTATTTTCAAGTTATTGCTTCCATGTCTTTGTACTACTACCTACACGTATGTTGTTTGTATATTTTTAGTAACGTACAGTTTGTGTCAAGGATGAATAAATACAGGAATTAGTGAGGGAATGAAGTTGTATAGAAATCCAGAGCAGAATTTCTCGATAAAGTTTTGCAAATAGTTGCCTGGTGGTCAGTGCCAGAGGTCTGGCAGAAGTGGGGAGTTTCCATTGGAATGGTTTGGAGGGGAATGGCAGGAGATCAAAAAGACACTGGAAGTAGTAATAGATGTATTTTTAATGAAATGTACATACAGCAGGACTTCTGAACTGCATCATTGATATGAGAAACCAAGTAGATACCAAGTACTTACTCTGAAATGGAAGTATTACCTACTTCTGTGGAAGCAACATAGAGTGTTTCAGTCTTGATGAGGCAGGCAGAAGCATATCAGCTCTGAAATTCCAAACTGTCTTTATGGTTTCTTCTTAGTTATCTCTGTTCCTCCACTTATGTCGTGGTTTAACCCCAGCCAGCAACTAAGTACCACGCAGCCGCTCACTCACTCCCCGGCCCCTGGAATGGGGGAGAAAATCGGGAAAAGAAGTAAAATTCGTGGGTTGAGATAAGAACGGTTTAATAGAACAGGAGAAACTAATAATGATAACACTAATAAAATGACAACAGTAGTAATAAAAGGATTGGAATGTACAAATGATGCGCAGGGCAATTGCTCACCACCTGCTGATCAACACCCAGCGAGTCCCCGAGCGGTGATTCCCTGCCCCCACTGCACAGTTCCTATACTAGATGTGACGTCCCATGGTATGGAATACACCGTTGGCCAGTTTGGGTCGGGTGCCCTGGCTGTGTCCTGTGCCAACTTCTTGTGCCCCTCCAGCTTTCTCACTGGCTGGGCATGAGAAGCTGAAAAATCCTTGACTTTAGTCTAAACACTACTGAGCAACAACTGAAAACATCAGTGTGTTATCAACATTCTTCACATACTGAACTCAAAACATAGCACTGTACCAGCTACTAGGAAGACAGTTAACTCTATCCCAGCTGAAACCAGGACAACTTATTCTGTGAAAAAATCCGGAGCAAATCACCTGCCTATACTAAATCAGTCCTACCAAAGCAATCTGTATTATAGTTGGACCAGTTTCACAAGGTGTGAAAGTAGGGAAGTTGCTTAAAAATCTTGCAGCTTTATTGTCTTTCTGATCTGTAAACATCTGAGTAACTTTCAACATTTACACATCTTTCTTTTTCCCTGGTCATTACAGAATACAGAAGGTGCATCAGATGGTGATACAGTTTATGAAAGCAAGTTGTAGGGCCCAGGGTAGCTAGATCAATGGGGTAACTTTTCTGACTACTGGATAGGTAACTTCAAGAATAACTTACCTATAAGTTTGTAAAGTGCATTTGGATATATTAAATAAAATGTGGTTTTCACTGCCAGCCTTTTACTCCAACTGAATAGCCCGTCCAGCTATTAAAAATGAAAGACAAATGGGAGAATGAATCAAAAGACATCTTTGGACTTATATCATACTTTTTAGACCTAATAACTCCCTTAGAATGCTTCAATTAATTTAATCCTGTAAAAATCGTAACTATTCAGTACTATTTACTGTATTTACTCTCACAGTGAAATAGCTTCAAATTGTATAATGTTTTTTTTTTCCTTAGTTATTTGCCTGAGAAGGAAATCTCTAGCTCTCTTTGTTAATTTAGATAAATGTGGGTTTTGGGTTGTGTTGGGGGTTTTTTTGTTTGTTTGTTTTTTAATAGGCACAACACCAGACCTTCATATTGCTCATGAAAGATTAATTCTTCATCCATTATTATTTTTACTCTCTGTTAATAATGTATTAGATGTGCTTATTGCATATCTGTGGATGTATAGATGGGTACACTTTGGTTAGACCAGTCAGAAGTGTTGCTGAGATCACCCTCACTCCAAACGGATTTTAATGCTTATTGGTTTCATGTTTTAAGAAAAATGAGTCAGTGCATGAAGGAATTTTATTCAAGATGTACTTATTAGATGTGTTGCCTTAGAGAAGATTATACTTTCAGTATTGATCAAACCACTCTCCCCTGGTGTACAGATGATTAATTCCCTATTAACTCTTCAGATATGACTAACCCAGAGAGTACATTTTAACAAGTGGCACTGCTTCCTCCAAAGTGCATGCAAAACCCCTGTATTAAAAGTAACTCCCCAAAAGCCTTTTGTGTGCATTTGTTACCTCTTGCCTTCACATATTTTTTTCTCCTGACATAACAGTTTTTCCTGATTTTGCTGAATAACTCCACTTTATTCTTGCTTTAAGTGATACCGGATATGTGCTCATTGCATTTTTTATATCCCTTCTTATAGTGGTATGTTTAGAGCTGGTTTTAAAAGTAAGACGAAATATTTTAAGTTTTAAAAAAATGATGATTCTGCGCAACTTTGCTGATGTTCGAAGTTTCTGCCTTTCTGACCCGGATTAATTAGTAACCAGTGGGAACAACATGTGTATAAATAGCACAAGTCCTTGCACTGACCAAGTCAAACAAAATTGTGAACCTGTGTTTGTGATTCTTGAAGCAAACTATCTTGACTGATGGCTATTCTGAGTGAGACTTTCAGTTGCACCTGTTGGAGAGTTTGGAGAGCTTCATAAGTATATGAAGTCAAGAGGAAAACCTGTTCTCTAGCCAAGTGATTTAAAGTTTCGTGTAATCTTTGAAAGACCCAAGGTGGCCCAAGTACCAGCACTAATGAAAACTTTGCCATGCAGTTCTCTAGCAGGAGACTGAGAGGGTCTTAATTCTAAGTAGTTTACTGCTCAGTGATCTTGTCTTGCTGAGGGAGTGACAGAGTGGCAAAGCTGGAACCTCAGCCTTTGTGCATACATCTTCATGTATGTATGGGAAATTTCAGAAAGGTCATGACTTCATCCTTCTGCATCATAAGAAAAAATAAACCCCAAAATATCATCAAATATGAAGACTAATACTTTCAGCTGCAGACACATTTCCCAATTGCTCATCAGTTTGCCACACATTAGCCGCTATCTGTAAAGCTGTTCCTGCAAGATGTGTGTTTAGAAGAAAACTTGATCACATGAGCAAATCTCTCGCACAATATACAGATTGATTTGTGCTATGATTAAAATTCTTTGTGTGCCGGTCTCAGTAAAATTTAGTTTTTAATTACCTAACTTCTCTAAAAGGTATCTAAACTTGACATAATTTCTGTGTGACTGGCCGTGATCACGTCTTCACAAATTAGTTATCTGTGAATCTTACAAGCATGCACTTTTGTCTTTTCTACCAGAACATGGATAAAGCTGTGAGTTAGTCTGAACCTAATACCGATCACTGTGACATCTCATGAGATGCTAACACATCAAACATCAGGATGATTACTAAGTCAAGCCTCTTTCTGTGGACATTTCTGTATAAGGGTTCTAGCTAGGCTCACTAGGATTATTTGAGGGCATCAAAGGATTGGTGCATCATGCAGTAAGAATTAAGTCAGCAAAAATCAAGACAGATTTACAGTGACATTACAGAGGAGTAGGGGAGTGCTTTTTTCTTACATTTTTTGTTTAAATTTTGCAATATCCCACCTTTTTCTGACAAGCTTCTTACCATATCTTACTGCTTTAAAATGTCAGGGCTGAATAGTATTGGAAGTTTTAGATAATATACTTCTTGAGTTAGTAAAGACCTTATCTTGTGGAATATTTTTAGTTGTGAATTAAAATTAAGTAGGTCCTATTTTTAATGACAAACATTTTGGATGGTGTCAGTTTCTTCTATTCAAAACTCTTTTAACACAAGAAGTTTAGAAATAGTTTCATAATCCATGACAAATAAATTGGGAGACACAATGGTAATGTTTACTGGTTTTGAACTGTGTCTGTCTCCTGAATATTGTGCTCTGGTTTTAGCCAAATATTTTCTATAAATAAGAAGAACTTGGATTGTTTAAAAACATTTCAAATTAACTTTAAACATTCAGATTATCTTGACTAGACAACACTATTCTGCTTTTTAGTACTCTGAATATAACCTTTAGAGGCAGGCTTCTAGAGCAAAAATTTGCAATTATGAATTTGAGATAAACTTCCTGAAATATTCCACAAGGCTTGCTTAAAATGTTATAGACTGACAATCATCTTTTAACATAATGTGAACATGTAAGATGGAAAATTAATATGAAAGAACAAAATAATAGTAAAAAAGAGGATACCTTAAAATTTTTGTAATATATTTTTACTTATATGTTAGTATTCATCAATTTATTTGTCATTTTAATGGTAGAAAATAACCCCAAACACCTTTAAAGTCCACTTACACATGGCTTAAATTCATCTTTACTGAATTTCCTGAAGTGAATACATGATTTTTGAACAGGAAACACAAATATTTATATAAAACTTGTTCATAGTTAAGGGCACTCTTCATGGCAGTAACATGTCCCCTACTTTATCCTTAAAGTTGCTCAAAGAAACATGTTCTTTTACCAGAACTGATCCATAAACCTATCTTGCTCAGTGTTGAGCATTGGCAGTAGGAGATGCCCACAAGCCTGGTCACTAACTGTGGTACGCTCCCCTAACATCCACAGTCAAGGGGTGAGGGACAATAGAGGATGTGTCCCCACCTATTCCCTTCAGTATCTGCTTTTGAA
This sequence comes from Haliaeetus leucocephalus, assembly GCF_000737465.1. Classification (NCBI taxonomy): domain Eukaryota; kingdom Metazoa; phylum Chordata; class Aves; order Accipitriformes; family Accipitridae; genus Haliaeetus; species Haliaeetus leucocephalus. The sequence continues at coordinate 7,074,928 of NW_010973002.1, read as the reverse complement.
CCTGGTTGTCCATTGTTTTGTTTAATCTCTTCTTGAATGTGTTCTTTGGTCCAACAGTCTTTGAGACCAAGTTACACAATCATTACCCTTTGTGTAAAGATGTGCTTTCTTGTTTTAATCCAAGCTGCTACAAATTTCAGCAGGTAACCCTGGTTCTAGCTAGTTAGGCTGTCTCTCTCCGTCAAGACAGCTGCACCATGCCCTTAATAATTTTATTTGTTCTTCTCTGTACTTTTTCTGATTCCACTATGTCCTGCAGATACGGAGACCAGTACTGCACAAAGTTATATAGCGACAGTATTATGTTTTCTGTCCATTCTCAATTATATTCTTAATGATGCTCAACATTTTATTCTTGGTTTTTCTTTTTGGCAGCTGTTAGACCTTGAGCCGATGATTTTAGACAACTGTCCACGATGGTTCTGGCATCTGTCTACTGAGTGGTAAGTCTCTGTTATAAGCTTTTCATGTACCTGATACAGAACAGAGGGCTTAAAGAAGCTAAAATATAGAACTCTTTCATAAGGAAATTCTAATGACTGCAAGGCAGATTTCAACAGTTTATTTGGAGGGGGGTTTATAAAGGAAGCAAAGTTGCACCCTCTGTAGCACTTTTCCTTCTATCAAAGGGTATTATTTAGATGGCTAACGTATCAGAGCATCTACACATATAGGGCTCTTCCCTGAGGCACTTGCACAAAAATTATTTGATGTTTTATCCTACCAAATTTTCAAGATATTAATGCAGAAGCCTTCTATTTGCTTTCTGTGCAGGATGAATGACACTTGCTGTGGCCACATTATATCATAATACAGCATTTGGTCACTGATCTGTGTTTTGAAACTGCTGGATCAATTCAATGCAAATATCACAGAATAATTGCTTAACCTATCTTCCCCCTTGTTCAGAGCACTTCAGTGTTAAGTATAAAATGAGCCAGGGTGATGATTTCTGGCAAATCAATAATACCAAAGGATTTGTGACCAAAGCCTTAATTGTCTTAACAAGAGCACGTATGCCTCTCAGACTAATGAATCATCAAGTATTATTGGCCTCTTTTCCCCTTAAACCTTTTGAATACTTCAGATTTTTAAATAGGAGAGTAAATGTTATGTGTGTTTAACAGCTTTACAAATTAGCTATGATTTTGTACTTTGGACTATGACACTTATTACTGGACTTGCGTCCTGTCATTTCCATTCATCTGTGATAAATGTGTCTGGATCAACTGATTCTGCATTTTTGGTATGTTGTTGTTTGGGTTTTTTTTATATTTTCAATGTGTACAATAGAAGAGATTAAGTTAGCATTACTAATCACATCTACCTTATAGATAAGCAGATCTTTCCTAATACTAACTTCAGACACCTGACCAGTGATGACTTTATTCAGATGAAGTGTAAAACCTATGAGCTGGGGTAAACATATCTGTGTCTGGGACTCCTGTAAGAGCATCTATGTTGTGTGGAAGCTGCTCCTCCAAAAAGAGTTATGGCCTTCATGTTCAGAAAAGCATATTTATATCCACACAAGTCTTGTAACAGAATGGCAGTGAACCTTCTGCTTACTGCTGAGCTGTAGAGGAGGGCAAAGGAAGAAGAGAAGATAATTTTACAACAAACAAAGAATGCAAATATTCTTTCCAAAGTTGATGGAGGTGACGGCACATTTCTTCTACAGGCATTTTCATTTGCAGCTTTCACTTCACTGGGCCCAATTAAAAAGTGCAACCATACCTTTACTTTTCTTTAAACAAGTGCTTAAATCTCATTTAGTAGGATTTTTCATATTTACCGAAAGTAAAATCATGGGCCTATGTGCTTTGATAAGTATGTGCAGACTGCCAGACCAGGGCCTTAATGTGTACTCTTGCCTTTAAGAAGCCTTCTCTTCTTAAACCTCCTTAAAAATGTTGGTTTTAACTGATTTCCAGTTGAACTGGATCTAGCATAATATCAAAATATGTGCTAAGGTCTTCAGCAAAGTGTTTAAGTCTATGAGCAATTACACCTCTAGGGACACTGCGGAGGATGTAGTATCATGAAATGCTTTATACATAGAGATACAAGATTTAGATGTCATTGCACTGATGAACTTGGAAGCAGTGCACAGAACAAAGCATTGTGGTGATATGATCGGCTCGTTTAGTTTACCTAGAAGACTAGTTTGCTTTTAAAATCACTGAAGGGAATCCAGAGCACTTACAAGAAGCATGGCATAAAGGATATTGTGACGATAAAACCTGCATGTGAAAAATGCCTAGGTGAAGATCCTAGCACTAGTATTAGCCGAACACCCCTAAGGGCAGCAATTTTGAAGTGACATTAAGAAAGATATGATCCAGAATCTTTACAAACATTATCTGGAAGGAAATCTGTGTTTCTAGGAAGAAACATAGATGTTTTTATATATTTTCTTCTTAATCCACATCTCTGTGAAAATGCAAGTGTGAGAAGCTACTCATATTTATTTATTTGTGCAGACAAGTAACTTTCAGCTGGTAGATCTGACCAAGTTTTACAGATGCAAATCTTATATTCCTTTTCTCTGATATTGATAGAACAATCCTGTTCTGACTAATAAGCTAGAAAGTAAGCTCATCTTATTATCTTTACTGACATCAATCATGTCATTAATTTCATTGAGGGTTTTTGCTCAAGGAAATATCATTCCTCAATTTACAGTGTAAATTCAAACACTAGCAAAAATCCCAGATGAAACTCCAAATGCAATTAACGCTATACATAGTCTGAAACACTAATGACATCTAGTTCATATTTATCAATTGTTGAAATTCAAAGCTCATAAAGGCCTCATCCTGCCATAAACTGTTCATGCTTAATTCTTTTCAGTGTCTACAAGACACATTCATTCCCAGGCAGATGATACATAACCAAGCAGATTTCTTACCAGATCATTAATGACCGCACAGGAAGACCTCATCTAAGAACTCATAGTACAGTGACATGATCCAGAGATGGCAAAGATTGTTCATTATCGGTCTGATTTTGCAGGATAGCAGACGATGTGAGCAACAATTTAAGCTGATAGTGAAAATATATCTAGAAATGTTTCTCTAAAAGTCCAGGCCATCTTCCTATTATTTATTGCAAAATATTGCAGAGAGAGCCTGCAAATTTGCAAAGTATTTGCGTAACTACTAAATTCTGTAAAGAACTACGCTAAAATACCATTGCCAGAGTAAGGAAAGACATAACCTCCTAATCATAAATAAACCATGAAGGTCATGGTCAACACACAGATGACAGAATGCAACTGAAGGACCACTTCAGTCAACTCAGCCTCAGGCACTGGAGAAAAATTGTACTTAAGTGTACTGATATGTCAGAAGGCAATAAAGAACCAGAAATACCATCAACTTCAGGATGACATTCGCAGAAACCTGAACTCTAAGAGCATTGATCTTATGTGTAAAGGCAGGCAGAAAATGATTGCTGTTGACAGAAACTGTGAATTTGAAAGACAAATCTTAATCCTAAATCAGAAATAATAAAACTAATAGTGTTTGTGAGCAATGTACTGTACATACATATAGCATCATTGAATACATAACACCAGTGCAACAGAGAGTTTAAAAATAAACTGAAAATAACCTGATGACAGAGATTAGTAACAGATTTGGTATGAGTTATATACTTTCAAAGAGAAAAGTAAAATATTTAAAAGAGAATAGCTTGAATTGCTGAATGGCATCCAGATTGTTGTACATCTGAAAATGTCATTGTTAGTCCCTCTAAAACAATGTTTTAAAAGGGGTTAAAAGGCATCTTTCGTCTCTAATCAGATCATCTATAGATGTAAATGAAATTTTTAATAAAAAAATATCTGGGAAGATCTTCACCACATTTTCATCTGGTGAAAACCTATATTTGCTTGTTCCAAGTAACTGACTTACAGTGACATATGTTGGTTAAGCATTTGGCACTTTCATTTTACCACTCTCATTTTCAAATTATTTCCACTGAGGATTTCAAGTACAGGAAAACAGAAACAGGTGTGTTGTTTGGTTTTTTTTTTCAAAATGAGTTTCTAACATTTAAATGGCAGAAGAGTTTTTACAGAAACATTGCATAGCTTATGTACTAATCTCAGTACAACCACTGAGGAAAAAAAAAAGTTAAACATCACCTACTGTAGCAGGGGGCCTGAATTTTCACTCCCTGATAGCCATTATATTTACAGCAGGACAGTATGTCCTGATATAGCTGAAGTAAAGTTCTTTGCTGTTCCTGCATGCAGTAACTAGAGTATATATCTCCCAGTCTCTTTTTCTTATATTTCTTGAAATGAGACATAAGAAACCTTTGATTTAACAGCACAAATAAAATGAGCATTTAGGAAAATTTAGAAGCCAATAAATACAGTTCAGAATTTTTTTAAGTGACTGCATTTAACTATAACATCATACTTTTCAGAGATTAATGATCAAATGGACTTTAAGGTCTACGTCTTCTCATCTCTACATTTTAATGAATCCAGATAGATAATATTCATGTTTAATTTTATGCAGTTCACACATTCACAATTTTACTATCAGAAGTATACACCTCAAAAAAAGTAGAGATTCTGTAAAAGTGGAGAAAAGTGAAAAGTATGATCTTTAACTGCTGCATATATTGTCTTAGTTACGTAATGCCCAAATATGATTTTTTGGTGCGGTTTTTGTGCTTGTGCTCTGCAATATTTTAAAATGTCTCTTCACTTTGGTAACTGAATTCTAATTTCCTATCTATTGATGTTTTAAGTACATACAGCAGCAAAAAAATTCAAACTGAGCTTGCAAAGGAAAGTGACTTACTGCTCCACTACTAGAGATCTGATAGAACTGTTAAATCTACTGTTTTAAAATTACTTTAACAAAACAAGGGTGGTTTGGGGTTTTTTTTTATTTTATTGCTGTAAATAATTAAGTTAAAAAGAACACTCCCCAAATACTGAATGAAAAGTGATTGTAGAAGCAAAATTCAAAGGAACTGCAGAAAATTTACACTTGACATCAAAAGTGGTGTCTTCTACAGGACCAACAGATTAAAAGCTGTGACTCCGACAATACACTTCATCAGGTGTTTCTCATAACAAAGAAAAATACTGCTTGGTATGAGCTGTGCAGAATGATTGCAGAACCATTGTCAAGCGTTGTACTGAAAGCTAATCAACACAGTTCAGTCAACAATCACTAGATGGAAGAAAAGCTGAAAGTCCTGCAATTATGCAATCATCTTATATATTGAAAGAACTACTGCCCTACGCAGAAACAGAAAATTGACAGTGCATTTGCAGTGGACAAAGACAGCTGGTTCCTCATTTTATAAATGTATCCTTCCATATTTCCATTTTTCCTGGTGTAGGTTTCTTATTACGTTCAGGGTGTCTTGGTGCGCAAGTCTAATTTCATGGGGGAAAAAATTCTCAGCAATATTAATGGATTGTTGCTGAAAAGAGGGGGAAGACACAAAATAAAATAATTTCAGGTCAACTTGGTGATGCTAAACAAGAAGTAACTGACCTGTGAAGCTTCACTCAATTTGCCTTAGCTATCAGTACTGAAAAAAATGTGAGCATTAGAAAATTTATTCCTGTGCTTGTGTTAGACTTAACAAAATCTGGTCCTTGCCTGGAGTTAAAGGAAACACTGTAATTCTGAGCATCTAAAAATTCTGCAAGCTAAGAGACACGTTGTAAATGCTATGACAGCTAGAAATACAACTGAAAATAAAACATTGCTTTATAAACAATGTTCATTTATAAACATGTTCATTTCCCAATGCCATTTTTTTTTCAGAATAGACTCTCTAAACTGAGTTTTGTTTAACTGTGCTGTTTAAACAGCGCCTGTTTGCTGAAAGTCACTAGAGGACTAATAATCGCCTTGTATGCTTTGGTTGACCAGTTGGCTACAAAACCAGAATACTCCCTATTGCCCATGCCAAAGTAAATGTTTTGAAACTGTATCAGGATCCAGCTCTGGTTGAAACTGAAAGAATGCAGGAGAAACTAATGTGCTGATAGGTCTCTCCTGACTTGCAACTCACAGTAAATTTTGCAGGGTCTAAATGAAACTCATTTGTTTTCCGAAGTTCTGCCCCATCCATAATCCTTTTGCAAATCAAGATCAGAGACAGTTCAGTAGCTGCTCTGACAGGAGTGAACAAGAGTCCATTGAAAGTCAGCGCAGGCAGCCTTACTGCCTCTCGGCTTTGGCTCAGGCTTATCATGTAGGATCTTTAGAAGTTACCAAGCTAAATCCTAACCAGAAAATGAACCAAGGAAACTAAATAGCTGACCTGAGTTAATATTTAATGAAAAAAACCCAAAGAACCCCCCACCCCATCCCCCCAAACCTCATCCCCATCCAAATTAATCTCTTCTGTCATCTCAAATATTTGAGAACTGATTCTGCAATGAAATTATTTTTGGTCTGTTGTTTCAGAAGGAATTGGGTTTGGTCTGCTTTGGTCTGAGTGAAGAAAGAAGCTTTCTGACTTTATTCATTTCATGATTCAGAACATGAAGATCTAAGGTATTCCAAAGCCGTATGAGCATATTTTGACTTTTTTCAACTAATTCGTATCAGAACAACTGAACAAAAGAGAACTGAATAGAATCTGATCATATCTTTAAACACAAGAAATTGTTTGAAGGTTTTTATAAGGAAATTACATTAATGTGAGACTGATCTGAAAAAGGAATAATTGCTCAAGAAATTTGACTATATGAAAAAAAATTATCAGAAAATGCAACGCAAAATGTATATAATGCTGATTTATTGCAAACATTAATTAAAGCGCTCAAAGTGTTCTCCATAAAATGCACCTAGAAAATACTTTCCAGCTTCAATAATATTTCACTGTTCCCATTACCAAAACTGAACTTAATCTCCTTTCAAAGGTTTTCTCTTACTCCTTGCTTTAGTTCTTTCTCGATGTGACAGGACTTGGGTTTGCCAACAGAGGGCAATAGTCAAGCTAGGAAAGTGCATCCATCATTTTTGCAACTTCTAATGAGTCAGAAGGACACATAGAATCCTCATCTGCTTTTATGGATATTGCTGTGTAATTGCAGTGTAATTATGGCGCAGAACAGCTTCAGAAAATTATCTTTGAAGAAAACAGCTGGTTCTCTTTAACAAACAGAGATGAAATCTTGTCAATTTAAAAAAAATCCAAAGGAAAAATACTAAAAATATATGCCAATAATAAACAGGCAACAAAAAAGAAAAAAAAGAAATAACATAAAAAATTGAAATGGATAAATCAGAGAAACTGCTATGAAAAATAAAACTAAAGTATAAAACATTAGAAAATTACAATGATGTGAATGTGCTTTCATTATATGGTTTTATATTACAAAGCAAACAGGCTCATTGAAAAGATTTCCATTTTCCTTCTTCAACTCATGTGTAGCACGTAAGACCCCGATCCTGACAGCCCTTCTGCATGCTTTCCACTCAGCAGAAGAAATCCCCTTGGTTTCAGTGGAATTTCACAGCCTGGTAAGGCCAGCCCCGGGCCCCGCGCTGTAGCTCCAGAGCCACAGAGCTTGCCAAGCCTTGCTCTGCCAAATAAATACCAAAGGCTTCTGCTGGGGGGGCTGGGGGGAGGATGGGTGTGAGGGTGGGGGGCCAGGGTGCCAACTCCTGGGGCCGGGCTTGAGTGGGTGGCTGAAGGGAGAGGAGAAGCTGCGCGCAGAACTGGGCACAGCAGCCCTGGGGAACCAGTGCGCTGTGGGGAGTGGAGCTTGCAAGGAACAGGTTTTAGCAGCCAGTTGGGGAACGGGACCAAACCGCCTCCACCACAGCCCTGGACGCACACCAACTGACATTAGCTAAGGAAAGTGGATGTGCATTTGGTGCATTCTGTAATGTGGAAACAATAAAAAGAGAAAGGAAATGTTGCAAAACACTTTTTAGTAATTACGGCAACTATTTCCAAGACTTTTGAAATCTATGTTGATACATAAATGCAATTATTATTAATTATTATTATGTAATTAAACTTCACTAAAAATTAGTCCAAAACAACAGTTAAAAAATACATGCAGAAACCGATGTCATATGGCAATGCTCTGTAAGCCCTAGGGCTATGTAGGGCTATGAAGCTTTCAGTACTGAAGATCTTTATTTCCATATGATAAAGTGGGTGAACTGGGGGAATGGTTTTAGCTCCCATAGATTAATTTGCACATGTGCTGTATGGCTTTTCTGTAGGTGATAAGTAGACAGATAAGAGGAAAAAAATGTACATTATACTAGCTGTAGTATCTGTGTGCCACAGTTACACGATGAATTTCACAATTTGTGAAGCTGGACTACCAGGCTCAAACTAGTTATTGAGTAGGGAAAATTAACTGTATTAAACTTGAAAGCATGTGGTCAAATTTATGCAGAGGAACTTTATTTGGCATATGGTATGACCTGTGAAACTTTGAAGCAACTTACATTTTTGTTTATAAGAATCATATTTTAGCAATTCTTAATTTGCACATATTCAGAAATTTTCCAAACACTTGAAATACACATCAATTCTGCAGGCTATGTCTGTATTACATTATGGAAGCATCACTTGTGGGTCCCCAGTTAAGGATGTGCTTTGCACTTACAATAGTGTTATTAAAATATAATGATACATTTTCAGTCAATTTAACAGCATAACTAATGATAAATTAAACCCACAGCACATGCGCTGTGAAAAAATTAGCATTTCTGAAAAAAGTATTTAATTTTCTTAATGGTGCATGACTTTTTAGCTTCTTGCATTCCATTTCCTTGTTTGTTTAGATTTGGTAGAAATAGTGATCAGGCTGAAGAAAGCCTCAAATCAGAGACAGAGTTCACTCTTGCATATGTGTATTGTTGTCTGTGTCTGATGCAGTGTAAGGCTTGCCCAAATATTTGTAAAGGCTAGTCTCTAACAGTTGATCCACTGTGCAGGCAATGTTATTGCTCCATGGAATGGAAGTTTTCATTTAGTTTAGTTCAAGAGCTTTGAACAACGCTGGGAGTAGAGCGTCGGAGGTCTGGACAACTGGAAATACAGAGGCAGTGCACTGAGCAGAGGCTCGTATGTTTGTAGCAGGAGGCCTAAATTCTCCTTGCCATTTTCTAATGTGAATTCTGCAATGGCAAAGTGGTAATATGCCTGCAGAAAATGCATACAGGCAACAGGTCTATGAAAACATAGGCAACTTCAGAAAAATGCAAGTTTACTAGTACTCTAAACAGTAAACTGCAAAGTACCTTCTGCACTGTTATCTGTTACACAGTCTGGGGAACAAATAATCTTAAGCTATACCTCAGAGAAGCATGTGGTCGATGTTGCTATTTATCCTGCCTGATAATGAAAGGTTAGGGAAACAGTCATCGTTATGGATATTTCTTGCCAAGAGGACAAAAAAGATAAATGGGAAAGAAGGCTTCATGAAAAGGCGGTTGGAAAGTGTTACTTGTCATTAAAGGAAATACTGGCAAATAGTATAACTGAACAAAACATTGAACATGCTTGAACCTGTATTTTAAAATGTTCGAACCACAGTTGCATTTTATGGAATGAAATAAATTACAAGCAAAACCAGTGATAAAGCATGTGTAGACAATAACACAAGTTTTCCCATGAATTCTGCAGATTACTGAAAGAAAAGCTTAAGCATTAAAATTAAATATGGACATTCACTTCAAGAAAGGACAGGTCTGCTTTTGAATCTAAGTGTTCAGTTAATAATAGCAGAGTTTTGCCATTCATATTTACATTTTTCTTTAACTTGATTATGAAAAATGCATTTTTTATATGGTAACACTCAACAACTGGCAGATAGTTTTAGTATTTTCAAAGAAAGAGACATTGCTGCAGGAGTTAATAATTTAAGGATGGACATGAAGTCAGACACTGGGCAGAAGAAACAAGGAATTTGTTGGTACACCAAGGACAAAGAATTTGTTTATCCACAGGGATTACGTAGACTGTGGTTAAATGAGAGATACCTACCACCATAACATTGTAGTGCTGACGTAGAGAATAATTGTTTCATATAAACTTCAGTACTGTTAATTCCTTGGTTGGCTGTCTAGAAAAAGCTCAGAGTTGGAAACACTGAAGGTGAAATAGCTGTGCATGCCAGATTTTATTCTGTAGGCAGCACCTCTAAGTGTAAAGGGACTTCGAAGAAAGGAAGAAAGAGTTTCTCAGGTGACAACTTCTTGTCTTGATGATTTGGTTGTGAGACGTCTTTACAGTTGAAGAAGATGACTAGAAAGGTGTACCTGCCTGGGTAATAATGATTAGTCACATTAGTGACATAGCAGTATCTAAATCCACAGCCAACCATAGAAACAGCAAATTGCTTTAGGAAGTATCTTTAAAAGTTGTATGTAAATTGATAGATGCTTATCATTTCTGAATAGAGCTTTTGTAAAAATAAAGACTAGGTAAGCCCTGTGAATCCCAAATCTTTTCTTGAAACCAGGGCAGGAACCTCCAAATTGGAGGTGTTTTGGTGCAGATACTCAGGTTATTGCATGTGTTCAAAAAGTGACTTTTTAAAAAAAATTTTTTTTTTTTAGTTCTGTGCTTTAGGGGCAGATTCTCTCTCTCTCAGTTAAGTAAATGGGAAAAGCACCATGTGTTGGTTGGATGTGAGGGCTTTCACAATGACCAATGTGTTTTACTTCCTAGTTTTTATCCTCTTGTTTTGCTACAAACTGGTTGTGACTTGGTTGCTTTTTATATGGGAACCTAGGAATTTATGGCCATTTTTGTGAAATGGTTTTTACCTCCATGTTACCAATTATGACACTGAGAAGTGTAATGGAAACATGTCTGTTGGAAGAACATAATGCGCATGAGCAGTTTTTTGGGGGTCAGTACTTCAAGGCCATGTCTCAGATTTATTTTTCCTCATGCAGAAAGGCGGAGTTGGGTAGATACAACTCTGTCTCTCAAGTGGTGATGGGAATGTCAAGATTTTCAGTCGTCTTGTTGGCAGCTCTACTTAAAATAGCCTTCTGAAGCTCTCCTGCTAGTTTAAACATTGTAGTAACAACGTAGGTTTTTAAAGACTCCTATTTTATTTCTGCTTAGTTGTAGTCAGCTGTTTTCTTTATTCTTGATCATTTCAAGGTCAGGTAGAAGAAAATGAAGAAAAACGTGTACTTTTCCGAAGTTCAGACATATATAAGTAGTTGACATAAAATTTATAAAGGTCAGACTGTTGAGATTTTCACAGCCACGTAAGTACCTTATTCTGTAGCTTCAAAACAGATATATTTAAGGTTAGACATATCTTTAATCATGAAAGTCTTGTATCTCAATAGTTTTGTTTTGGGTAAGGTTATTCCATAAATCTTAATGACTATATTATTAACTTTCTTTACTCCTCTGGAAAAGTATATAGAATTTAATTCCCTGTTTGTACGTCACCCTAAGCCTCATTCCAAATTTATATTAAATTTGGAAGACATCAGAAGGACATCGCTATCCCATGTTTCTTCCATTTAGCTTGCACTATCAAGACTTGTCTACTATGAGATGTCTTCAAATAGTATTTTCCTCAGCCCTTCTGAATCTGGCTACCCTATCAGCAGAATCTTTCAGGTTAAAAAAATTAAATGAAGCAGTAGGTTATGTCTCTCTCCTTGTACTAGTGCTGCTGTTGGAGTCTACCTTTTAGCTACTGGGGGAGACAGATTTTTCTCATTTTCTACTAAATACAGATCTACCTAATTCTTAAACATAGGTAAGCGGCAGCTCCGAGAATATAGCTTAGCTTCTCAAGGAAAGTCACAGTCTCAACCAATAATTTATTTTGATTGCTTCTACTAATTTTTGAAGTCAGGCTGGAATGACTTCATCACTCAGCAAAAAAAAAAAGTTTTGTGTTCCTAAGGATTTCCAACCAGTGTTATGGACTGTCCTGCAAAGAACCACACAGCTACATGCAAGCAGGCACTACTGCCACCTAAAAATACCAGTTAGTGAATCTGCTATTTTAAAAGATTTGTTTTTAAATTGTCCTTTGTTGTGAAAGGGAACACGCTACATATGTGAGTGTTTCCAATGTATTTCCTGCCACCAAGACCTCCATCTTCCATCTAGCCATTTGTAAGTACCCGAAGTTGGCCACGAGCCTGTTTCTGAGAGAGCTTCTTCACCAACATATGGCTGTGCTCAGAATGATTGCTCTGGCCTTCAGTCTGCTCATTTAAGTCTAATGAGGTCCACAGAGGTGACTGTATGACTCACACAATGAAGTCATTTTTCCAATTAGCATTCTGACAAATGTATTATAAGTAGAGCTGCTTCAATAGGTTTCCACAGCTGGGGGAGATATTGGGTATCACAAAATACTCAGTTACTTTCTTCTGATCCGGTCAGAGAAATTTCATTCACTCTTGAGTATGACTGTTCACACAACAGATGGGTATTTCATGTCTGAGGAGTGTGACCCATTCCTAAATCAAGCTCTGTATCTGCAAGCCAAAGTGCTCATGCAAGGCACAAAATTAACCTTAGTCTTGAGTAGGTACTCGTAATATTCATTCTAAAAAGCCTTCCTTTTATTAGGAAGTCTTTTATTCATTATTGTGGGATATAATGTTTGGAAATGTAAGCAGCTGACACCTAATGGAAGACTTTTAAGTAACCAATTGAAAAGCCATTCTTCCTGTATGCCTATGCTCTTTCATTTTGGTATTTGTGAACATTTAGTCAAACAGCTTTTGTTCCATGAATATGGGAGGAAGAAGGGAATCAGAAATCACCTAAAGACTATTCATTATTTTTCGTTACTGGCTAAGCATTATTTGCTATTTTCACATTTAAAAAATATTCATCTATTCAGAAAGCAGAAACAAAACCACATGATTTAGCTAACAGTTATGCTCTACAAATTGTGAATAGTCAAAGTAAATTGTCAGCAAATCACCCTATGTACTGAAGTTCAGTACATAAACTGTTCACATCTAAAGAAAACAATGAATAAATTCATAGGAACTCAAATTCTCTACCAGATAATCTGGAACAGAATTAAGTAATATACTGTTTTAGATAATTTATTCAATATGAATAATTCAGCTATCACTAATTGGAAGTTTTCTACTTAAAAAAAAAAATAATAGTTTGACCTTGTTTGATAAAAGATTGACATTTCTATGAACAGTTTCTTTTTCAAAATTCAACTCTGTTGAGATATACTGTCAACAGCAATACTGAGTAAAAACTACAAGGAATTGTGCAGAAGCTATTTAAGAGAGAAAAGTTGTTGTTGTTGTTGTTGTTATTATTATTATTATTATTATTGTCATCTTTATTTCATTTTAACTTTGAGGCTTTGTTGCTGTTATCATGGAAGCAGGTAGGGAACAGAACACATACAACCAGTTTATCCCGATGAAGAGAGACATAATTTAACTACATTTCTTCAATAAAAATCCCATCTATGTGGTATCTCTTTCATATTTCAATAAATAGATCATCTTACACTATGTGGGAGTATGAGCATTAGAGGTAACATGAAGTGCAAATCTAATTTTACACTTTGTACACACCCAAGCAGGGAAACACTCTCCAAGTAGTGATCTTTCTGCCACAATGTTCTGACATAATTGAGTCAAGATTTGCAAAGTGGGGTAGTCTCTATTACTGGACAGCTAGGAAAAAATGCCAGGTTTTTGAATACACGAGAACTGTTGCAGATTTGAAGTACGTGAAAGAAACTCCAAGGCTAAAAGCACTTAATTCATTTGTTGCTTTCAAAATAGCATAAACAGCTATAAATATGACTCAATACAAAGCCCTATAGCAAGACTCTAATTCTGAGCTAGCCAGAATGAGGCAGTGTTGCCTAGACAGAGAACTGTTGTAAGGTGACTACAGTGACCAAAGAAAGTATTTCTGGATGCTCTTGGAAACTTCAGGTAAGTTCTACCATGCCTTTGACAGGTAGGATGGATAAGTGATCCTGAACTGCAGTGAGCCATTGAGTCATTCAGATGCTTGTGTCCTATTGAATTTCTGGTTATACTAACTGCCTTTAGGAACAGAAGTCTCACTCATTGTGAGATCCATTTCACCTTCCTTTAGGTGTCTGCAGAATAAATATCTACAGCTAGGGCTGTTGCTTCAGATTCCCATTGTAGAACTGAAGAAACATAAACACAGTTCATCTGACCCATCTTCGAAGCAAATTATTTCAACAGCAGGTGACTTGCCTACCAAACAATAGGCAAGAGAAGTCCTCTCTGTTTAACACCATGGTCTCTAGATTTATAGGTAAGGTGGTACAATCCATATGGGGTTTGTGTTTGATTTTGATTTTGCAGAACAGGAAATTTTTTTCTTTTTATTTACCCTTTGTAGTAAAATTATTTCTTATTGGTCTCAGTTAACATAGTTTGTTGTGAGCACTACCCTTTACAAACATGAAACTATAATCTTTAGAGGTCCATTAGTGAATCCTTCATAGTGACGTAAAATTAACCTGCTAGAATATTATCTTTGTAACTTTTTCTCCTGGTACAGAGCAAAAACAACCCTCTGCCTAAAAAACCCCATGCATTTAACAGTTCAAATAGTCTGACAGAAAAATCAGACTGGAAAGGGTGAGCTCGGAAAAAAAAGAGCAAGGTAGTAGCCTTCTATGATTCCTGAGGAGACGATATATTTGATGATCTCATCATGAAGGTTACTAAATAAATGAAAGTAAATGGCTGGTTGATTCCCTTTAATTCAACATGTGGTGTAGACACTTCCTTCCTATTCCCTCACTACAGTACATTGGATCACATTAGGCTTGACAATAAGGATTAACTTAGTGGTTTTCAGTTCTGTGTAGTGATTTTGATTCTTTTTCAAAATGATTTACTGATTGCTGTAATGTGCTTTCTAACTCCTTGTTTTGTTGGTAGTGCTTTTGTTAACTTTTTTTTTTGGGAAATCATTACTAGAACTTTATTGACATACATTAGCTGTTAATTTCCAAATCTCCCAGTTAGCTATTTCTACGTTGGATTTGTTATCAAATCACTGGCCTTTTTTTTTCCTTTATTTTATTTTATTTTATTTTATTTTATTTATTTTCCTTTTTTAATCCCTCTCCCTTTGTTTTTTCTTTTCGTTCTCCCCTGTTGAGTGGAGGAGGGGATGGACATAGTTGTCAAAGTTGTCAAAGACAATAACAAGCTACCAAAGTTACTATTGCATTAAGGCAGGTATGAATTTTAAAGTGTGTTTGACTTGAAGCAGGAATGCAGTACAAATGCAAATATTCCCCAGTGTAAAATAAAGCAAATGAAAGGAAATGAACATAAAGTACTGATTCAATGGTTCATAATCAATGCTAGTAAGGATGTTGGAATGGATGGTTTAGAATTTCTGAAGATGGTTACACAATATTAATCCACTATCTTGAGTTATTTAATATGTCCTTGATAGATGCTAAGGCATTGGTGAGGCTTTGCATACATCCTGGAATTAGTGTCATTTAAAGAATTATCAGTTTTTATCGCCTCTCTTGCCAGTCAGTACAAGTTAACTTATTAGACCGTAAGAGACAGAGAATGATGGAGACTGCAAATTCTTTTTTCAAATTTCTCATAATCATCCTTTCATGTGACTTTCATCCTTATTGCTTAACGGCTATGATCCCTCTCCAATTTATTAATGGTAGAACTTTTGCTTTTAAAAATTGGTTGACCCAAGTATGTCTTACAAATGTCTTCAAATATTTTCATGTATCGAGTTTAATTAATATGTTACTTACAGACTTTAACAAAAATCATTAGATATGGGCTCTTTCACCATTACATATTTTAATGGCAAAATCAATCAATTTCTGGTTTATATTATTAATATTGATTTACTTTCATTTTCCAAAAATACCCATCTGATAGCATAGTGCAGTGATGCTGGTACTTCATCAGGTTTAAAGTCATCTTTTCAAAGAGATTTTGATCTTAGTCAGGACTGCTTCAACCGAAATGGACTGATAATCAATAGAGAGAAAAAAATGTTGCTGTGCTTTTGGGACAGAAGAATTGGAATTTCAATCTATTTTTTAAGTAGCTAAAGCAAGCAACTTCTTCCTAACTTGCTTTTGCATGCATTGTAAAAATGGGAGTGTAGCCAGGCTCCTTAGGTTATTTGGTTTAATTTAATCAGACTGTCTTTTTTTTAATGCATGTTCACTTTTGGAACAGCTACCTTTTTAAGGCACCTTCTGCTGTCCCTGCTTATGTAGTCCATTGACTTGCTCCTTCTGGAGCTGGTGAAACTGTCTTTGAAGACAGATGTTATTTGATGTGGGTAGACTCCAGAAGATGAAACTTCCTATAGACAGTAAACCTGTCCCTGCAACTTTCAGTGAGGAGTAACTGACAGCACAAGCTCGTGGCCTTGAGGCTGACTGAAGCCAGGCAGATTTATCTTTTGGAAAGCTGATACCACTATCCTGAGATAGGAAAAAAAAACTTCTGACTGCACCTAAGGGTTGCCAGACGTGCCTCGGTCCCCAAACCTAGAATTCCATCCTATGCAATGTTTAAAATTCCATTTCACGTTCCAGGCCTTAAATTATTTAAAAAAAAAAAAGAAGAAAAAAAAAAAAGAGAGAGAGAGAAGGAAAGTGTCACCATGCCTACTTTCCTGCTGGGTCAGTTTTGCACTTGCAGAATCGTAAGCATAAGTGGAACCTGCATTTCGATGCATTTTTTGTGAATGTCTGTTACAAAGCCAGTGAAGCTCAAGAAACAATAAAGTATTGGCTATTTTACAGTCATATATGGTTATGGTGCATGTGCTGAAGTATGGCCAGTAAACCAGCGGTGATATGGAAAGTGTGAATGTGATTTGCTTTGACCTTGGTATGTGAGGGTATCACCAAGCATATATTTTCACTCAGACATGTAACTTACCATTGGACCAGAGCGAACATGCACTGGGACGTGTGATTTGTGTATTTGTAACAGAGGGAGGGGGCCTGTACTAGACATGGGGACTTTGATGCAGTAAATATTCTCAATTATGGAGTCTGGAGGGAAAGGAGAAGGTGAAAAGGTCAGATTGTGACTGTCTAAGGAGGTAAAAGGAACAAAGATTGTTTCTTCCTTTGTACTCACCGAACAGTGACCTGTGAACCATCTCCATCTTAGCACTATTTTGACCTGTTACAAGGTCATGCATAAGAGAACAAAAAGGAGAAAGCTTTCTTTGTCAGCTGTTGTATAGATGCACAAGGGCCAGGGACAGTCTGGCCTCATCTAATCACAAATTCTGATTTTCCAAGCAGATTTCAAAAAGGTGGTTAGAGCTCATAATACTAAATAAAAGTTTGTGTCTCTTCTACATTTGATTTACTGAATATTTGAAAAAAATATTAAACTAGAACTTAACCTGCAAAAAATGAATTAATTTTCCTTTTTTTCTCCTTTTTATCTATTGACATTCATACCTCTTGCAACTTACCAAAACTCTTCAAAATAGGACTGTTCATGAATAACTGAATGAGTGAGATTTTTACTCCACCACACTGTAAAGATCGTATCAAAAGATAGGCAAAATGTATCACCTACTTGGACCTGAGAGCTGTGATTTCAAGTATATGAACTGAAAAGCTTGATGTAGAAAAGCCTATGACTCAGCTATAAGACATTTCATTACATGAGAGCCTCCATGTGCCATTTAAAATGTATAAGTGTCATCATAAACCTCCCACTCTCCTAAGAATAGAGCTATCACTGGACCCTGTTATCTCACAACCCCAAGGTACAATATGATAATGATACTGCTTAACATCAGTGTATGGAGAGAGAAAACACTGGAGATGCCGCAAGCATCTTGACTATAAAGAAAATCAAATTAAAATATTAATTTACTGATTAATATAACATTGGATGACCCATTTCTCCAGCTTGTTAAACAACAAAGACTCACAAAACTAAATAAGGGCCTAAGAGATAAGTGTTTTATGAATTCCCATAGAGATGTTTAGCTCCTTTTTAAACATCATTAAAGATGTACTTTGCATATAACAGGCAGTTTTATTTTTTTGTTGCACTGACAAGTCCTGCTTGTGTTTATTAATATACACTTTCAAAAAAGATTACAAAGTGGGTGTTTTGGTCACAGAGTTCGAACAATCAGTTCATGCTGTAGAATGAAAGAAAATGAGTGCAAGACAGACTTGGGAAGAAAGAGAACAAAATCTTGCGGGTAAATCATGGGCAGAGGGTGCAAAGTTTGATGTTTATGTATGCTACAAAAATGTAACTATTTGTACCCTTTGTGCCTGGAAAATGGGGGTGAGAAGTTCCTTTGCTGATCTTTTCTATTTAAAATGCCTGCTGTTTGGGAAAATGGGGAACTGCAATACATGATTTGTATACAGGAAATGGCAACCTAATTTAAAGTAACTTACTTTAGAACTAAAAACCCCATGGTGAAATCCCAGAGCAAATCTTATCCCTGTTGGACCATGGTTATTTCCCATGACATCAGGATATTGCTTGAATTTTTGTGCTATATTTTACTGGAAAGTATCAGTAGGAGTATTTATCAAGGTTTTTTAAAATTATATCTCTCCCTAAGTCAAACCCTTATAGCATTAGAATTGTCACTGCACTCCTATGAGCCGATCTACGACTTATTAGCGGAAGAAACCGTGAATCTTCTGTTCCTGTGGATAAATGCCTCTGCCTTTTCCCTAGTGATCCACAAGATATCAGCCTGTGAGCATGGATGTTCACCTTGCATCTCACATACTAGGTGTACTTTTAAATGAGCGCAAAAGGAAGATAGAACTATGAATTCCAAATTGGTCAGAAAAAACCAGCTATTTCTGTAACAGGTTCCTAATATTCCGCTTGCAAAGTTTTGCATTTCTGGCTTAGTCCCCTCATACATCTGATTACATGGGTTGGGAATAAGGTAATTTGGGCTTCCTAAAACACCGGCGGGGAGAGTCTGTCCCCTGTACATACAGTGTTCCAAGTTCTTATCCCTCTCTTTTTTGTTCTTGTCCTGCAGTCGCTGCCTCCAGGGTACCAGCTATCCTTATCCCTGCTCCCATGGCAACAAGTCTCTGTTCCAGCAGTAATGGTTCTGTCTCTTCATCTCCTCCCTCTGCAGCTATGTTCTACAACATGGAAGTAGCTTGATTTTCTTTCACTACTTTCTTTCCTTTATTTCTCAGACCATCTGTGCTTGTTCCAAAACCTCTACTGTGAATATACTGATTCCGTATGTGGCTCTATGTTAGCAAAAAAATGAGTGAATCCAGGCCTGTTTTCTTTCTTTTCCCAACATATTCTGAACATTTCTCTTCTATGCTTGGCTGTCTGGAGGAGGAAAGAATTATTATTATTATTTTAAACATTGTCCTCCCATATTTCCATGGCAGGATCAGCACAAATTGAATTGGAACCACAAATATTTTAAAATGTAAATCAGATTAAGAAAGGTTAAAGTTGTATGCGCTTTAAAAACACTCCAACTGGCACCAGACTCATTTTTGTAGGCAGTTTATGCACAAAAAAGATGATGTGAATTTTTGAAACAATTTGCTAACATCGAATGAGAAAAAGATTTTAGAATAATCATTGCCTTTGATTTTTGATTGGCTCCTGGAAAGCATTTTATAAGACAAAATATTCATTTGGGACCATGATTCAATTGTGCAAACAAGCCACTAACAGCTAACAGTTCCAGAATCTGTATGCAGCCATTTAAGAATGCTGGGAGTACGTGGACCTAAAATGACAAAAAAGGAAAAAAAAAAAAAAAAAGGAGAGAGAGGATAACAATTTAATGGTAGGAAAGGGGTAAAGATCTAGTGGGGGAGTTATTATTCCCAGGGACATGGTAACAGAATCAAATTATAGGTAACAGTAAATGTGTCATTTTAAAAACAATTTGCTGACTTGTGATTGTTTGGAATAAAACAATGTCACTGCTAAAGAATACGTCACTATACATTACAATGACTATCAAGTTATCCACTTTTCTATTACAAAGTTATTTTTGTTTTCTATAAATCTTTTTCTGTTATTTCTTTTTAAGGTCTAAAGGGTTTGGGACCTGAAAGTTCCCTTAATCTTAATGGGTAATACAGGATATTTAGTAATCATCAGACTGAAGTCCCATGTTGAGATGGTATTGAATAGCTTCTTTCTCCTAAAATATAACTAACTGTATCTCATATAGCCCTTAGTTGCCTTATTTTGGGGAGAAGTGATGTTTTTGCATCTATGCGAGTTGGGGGCCAACTGACTAGAAAGCAGCCAGCTCTGCAGAGAAGGACACTGGGATCCTGGTGGACAGCAAGTTGAACATGAGTCAACACCATGCACCACAAAAGGTAAACAAGGTCCATACTGGGCTGCATCAGCAAGAGCACAGCCAGCAGGTCACGGGAAGTGTTTATTCCCCCTAAGAATTTGTGTGTGCGCTCACTTCTGGAGTGCCACGGTCAGTCTTGGGCTCCCCACTACAAGAGAGATACTGACATGCTGGAACAAAGCCAGAGAAGGGCTACCTACATAGGCAGGGGCTGGAGCACTTGACATGCTGAAGGAATGTATTTCTGCAGCCAGGCAAAAAGAAGGCTAAAAGGTGATTTGTTTTCTGCCTTTAATTATATAACAGGTGGTTATGGAGAAATAGAGGCAAATGTCCTCTCAGACATTCACAATGAAATGACAAAGGGCAAAGGTAAAAAGCTGCAGCACAAGACCTTGCAAGTGGACTTAAGGAAAAAATTCTTCACAATAAGAATGGTTAAGTGCTGAACAGGCTGTCAAGAAAGGCTGTGGACTTTTCTCAAGGCTTTCAAAATTTGACTGGACTACACCCTAATTAACCTGATCTAACTTCTGAGTTAGCCTTGATTTGGACAGAGATTTGGACCAAATAACCTACAGATGTCCAGTCCAGCTAAGATTATCCTATGATTCATGAGTCTATGAATACCAGTTCCCTAGCAAGACAAAACTTCACTGTTCTTTCAAGATTCCCAGAACAGGAAATACTAAGGAAAAAAAAAGAGTAATGTTTGCACATTAAGACAAACTAGCCCACAGAAATGGTTGATTCAGACTCTTTTCAGTAAGTCGCTTAAACCATTGTAACCTTGGGCAAACAGTAGAGCATCTCTGTACTTCAGTTCTCCTCCAGGAAAATAGAATGAATAATATGTCTTCACATTTTTTTCTAAGACTAATTCACCTTTATGCATTAAGGATTTTTTTTACAGAGTGAGCCAAATCAGCTAGTGATCAGAGATACTATGGTGCAATTGTGCATCTGGTCAATATAGGTATTAGTTCACAAGCATCGTTATAGAACACATGGGTGTAAAAAGGAATAAATAAATGGTCCTAGAAATCTTCTTCCTGGATATAGAAGCCTGTTTCAGGTATGTCTGTGATCCAAATAGCTGTTTTAATTGGTATGTCCAATAAACACTTTGATAAGGGATATAAGCAGAAGGAAACAAAAATCCTTTTCTCTCCCAATCTTCTGAGAATTCCTAAATTGATGCCTCAACACCTGTTCTGCCCTAAAAGAAAATGCTGTCTCCAGGTCCTTGCTTCATGGTCCTGCCTGCTATTGCAGGTGGAGTGCTCTACTTCTTGGCAATACATTGAGACACTGTAGGTGGTAGGTCAGCACTGTGTAAATGTTTTGTGGTTAAAACCCAAAGATGTGATTTGTGTTTATAAGCTTTAAATTGCCTTCCTGACAAAATATGCACAAGCTGAAAGCTTCTGCTCAAGTAGAATTGTGATGGATTGCATTTTATTGGAACTTATTATGAATAGCTCTTTGATTTGAAACAATGAACCCTTTAAATGCCTTTAGAAATTATAGTGGGACAAAGATATTTGTCTCCCTCCATCACCACCATGAGAGAGTGACAAAATCACCTGTTTTTCAGAACACACACACACACGTATACAGGAACATATGGACTCACATATACACATGATCACACATTCAAATTTACAGAAAATGATAAATATATTAAGTTGAATTTTTTAACTTGGTATTAGATAGTTGCCTAATTTTCAGAAATAAGCTCAGCGATAGGTGCTCAGAATACATGTCTACATCAGAATACAGACACTGTATTTATACCTATACACGTATAAAATATAGATATTAAACTTAAAACATTATATATTCAAAGACACAGGACTTCTATGAAATTTATTTTGTGTTTTTCACCTATAGTTGATTTAGCTAACACCTTACTAGAAGAAACAGAGATTAATATCTTTACCCAGGACTTTGGTGTGTGAATACATAGCTTTATTTATGCACATACACCTTCAGTATTCTCTTTGTATTTATTTATATCTAAAAATGTCATTGTCATGTTTTAAATGTTTCTTTTATGCAGGGGTTACTTGGTTTAGTATTCCCAAGTAAAAGGGAGTATAAAGGCAAGGGAGTATACAGTTAAGAGTATATTACTTCTTTTCAGAGTAGTCCTTCAAAACAAGAAACTTTGTCTTTCATATGCATGTGTATTTGACAGGAAAAGAAGAAAAAGAGCAGAGTTAAAACTGTGAAAGCTTGCCTTTTTTCTGGCTAAGAAGCTTTTAGTGGCAATAGTTAAATGTCGAATATGATTACACAAAACTGCTGCTTAAAACTGAAAATAAAGTGGAGCATACTTGTGAAGACTGTCTATCAGAAATTTTAAAAGTAGTAGTGCATAATTTATCAGTGTTAATAGCCTTAGGTGCATTTCTGAGGGAATTAACCTAAACAGTCAAACTATTTATCACATCACAATACATAAAATGTACTTTTAATTAATAAATGGACATTCTATTGCCTTTACGGCTACAACAAATCAATCCTCCTTTACCTTCTGTCTACAGTTTGGGTTCCTTTAATGGGTTTTAATGGGTTTTATTCTACACTCACATAGCAAAGCTTATTCATTTGCTTCCTGGAAGACTTTCGGTACTTTGTGTCAGCTTCTTACAGTGTCTTTGGTACACTTACACCAAAAAATCACTGTGGAGAAAAATAACAACTCTGTTACCCCAAAGCATCATTCATTACTCCTGAGATGACGTGCTTGGTTCAAGTCTACCTTGGAAGTAATGAAGTTACTGTAACATATTGTAGTTCTTGTTAATAGGCTGTCTGTGAAGTCCTTCAGTTAAAACATTTTGTTGGGAAAGCAAGGTGTTTCCAGTTGCTCTGAATGGTTAATGGAGTGCTTTACTTGCATAATCTCAAGTCAGTTGGCAAAGGAGATCTTTTCCACTACTGTACCCAGAATTAAACCAGATGGACATGTTTCTATACAATAAATGGAATAATTGTGTCGAGAGATAATCAACAAGTATTTTGACATGACAAGTCCAGACTTGAGACCTGTAGCACTGGGGTTTTTTACTTAAAACAAAGTTCATTTATGACTGTTTTGTAACGATATTATAATATCAGACAGTATTTCATTGCTGGTCTTTGACATTCAGAACAAGTAGTTAGCTAAAGCAACCCTGTAGAAAGTGTAGCAAGGGCATAAAGGCATAGGTTTGGGGAACACAGTGGAAATTCTTAGTTCCTCTGAATTCTGAGAAAAAATGCCAAGCAGTCTGAGTATGCTCAGAATTTCAAATGGAATACCTGAATTTGTTTATCATCTTACATTAGATAGTTATTAAACTTTAGCAAAAGGGAAGTAAAAAGCACAATAAAGACTTCAACAATGTCACAACATGGAAAACTGGGAAGAATCAGGACCAAAATTAATAATGAAATGCTTATAAACCGACTACAATTTATGATTTATCTACCTGTAATATTTTGTCAAGGTATTTGTGTAAACTACAGAACAAAACAGTAATTAAATTGAATATATTCATTGAAATATTTCCCAAACAACTCTTTCATGAGCCATGGTATCTGGTTTGCTCTTTGGGATAGTTTTTCGTGGGTAGCACTGCTTAGAGGAATCTTAAGACAGTCTTATGGCTTTTTCCAGGAAAGGAAAATGACTCTTTTACATCCCTTATACTGCTATAACGATGTTAAGCATGTATTAGATGCAGCTGAATATCAGTCATGAAAGTTTTCCCCCTTGTTATGGGACTGAGTTCTGCCTCCACAAGAATGAATTAGAGTCCTCATGAAAATGTAAAGCTGCTATTTTTTATTGCAAAAACTATGATATAATCCTTAAACAGCATAACATAAGACAAATGATAGATATGTGGCTGGTACAATGCTGCTATTAACAGAACTGGGATGAGTACACAGAAACATATAGAGACCGTAGTTCATAAAACAAGAAAATGTAGCATGAAATACTAACAGACCAAAAAAAAAAAAACCAACCCCGAAATGCCTTTTTCTTTTCTGCCTCCTTTCTTCATCATTTCCATACCTAAAAGCAGATACATATCTCAGGTAATCAGGTCATGCTGCTCTTTCTTCTCACAACTTCCCTTCCACTCTATTTTAAAGCAAAGTCTCTGTGGCTCTTTACTATTTATGGATACTCCAATCTCCACTTCTTTTGTAGAGCTCACCCACTGAACCAAAACCGCAAACCAAATTGACACCAGCTGTGATCTATATCCAAAAATTTGTTCCAAGAACCTACAAATATCATTTTAGAATTTAACGCACCCTTTCCAAACCTAAAATGTTGCTATGGCTAAACCTATATGTCATCTTAAAAAGATACAGAGCCACAGATCAAATAAAGAGTATAATATGTCACAGGCAGCATATATGAACAGAAGCCTGAGTCAGAGATGAAATTCTTCCAGTTTCTGCTTTTCTCTGTTTATCAATTATTCTTATGGTTTCCACACACAATTGTCAAAAGAAAAAGGATTTTAGACAAAGTTATTACAAAGTAGTAGCTTAGACCTCATGGGTTTCTCTCCAGTATATCAACAATAAGAAAGATGGAAGGAAGTGTTTTGTTGAATATATTAATCAAAGAAGCGTTTTGTGGTTGGTGGAGGTTTTTTTTTGCTTCCTGCAACTTCCACGTAATACTAATGAACAAAGTATAGTAAAAGGTGGTGAGTCCAGTAGACTGTAAGAGTTGTCACCACAAGAAGAGGGTCAAATGTAGCTCTTTTTATTATTGCAAATATGGAGTAGTTCCACTAGCAACTGCTGTAAACCTTCACCTTTGAAAGTTTATTGTCTTTACAGCATTGCTCATTTTGAACCTCTTCAGGTAAAATTAGCTATAGCTGAAGTTCTGATTGCAAAGAATGTGGAGTCTAAATTTTGCTCATGTTAGACTTTATGTATCCAGGGTAGGATTTTTGCAGTAGTCATGATTTTAGGTCCATTCATCTGTGTATATATAAGCTCTAAACTTTAAGGATCTGTGATGAAATTAAACAATATTTGGTATGATTTCTTCCCAGTTCTTTGACTTGTTTTTTGTTACAGACAAAATAAGTAGCTGCATAGGTAGCTACCTCTGTTAGCTACAGCTAATGTTCTATATTTTGAAAAATGTCTTTTTTTCCTTCATGTCATCACAGATACTTCATAGGATCCCATCAAGGTGTTGATGCAAAGCCTATTGTGTGACTTCTTATTATATGTTTTTCTTAATAAATGATATCCTCTTTGAAGACTAAATTAGATTATCGTCAGACTAACACCATCTACAAAACACTGTAAAAAGGTTAAACTCTTTTAGATGGAGCTTCTGGATATTTATATGGAATTACAAATGTTCCTGTTAGAAGGTTATCCTTGTACCCATAGATTAAGGCCACTGCATGAACACTCTTTTGCAAATCAATATTAATTAAAAATTATTATGATCAGAGAACTAAACAAAGGGCCTGTGCTGCTAAAGAAAGGGTATGCCCCAGTGACAGATCACTGTTAAAACCTCTCATGCCATTGGGTGATATTTGCCATATGTCCAATGATTGATAGTAAGATTTAATGAGTTCTTACAAGCAATTAAATAATCAAGGGTTCCTGCTGTTACATGGCATAGCTTGATAGAACAGTGACAAATGAGAGAATATCTGCAACCTAATCAAAGGGACATATTTCCTTGGGAACAAAATAATATTATCCACCGGTGCAATCAAAGGACAAAAGAACACAGAGAGGACGCAACAGAATGAGATAAATTTTGTGCTCTTTTCATTATTCTGGCCATGCAGTTTCCATTTATTGGATCCTATTAAATCAGAAAGAAAATTAGGCTACTTAAATATGTTTCATTTGTCATACACTGTTAGCTAGTGGGTACATATCCATATCCAGTCACCTTAGGTCTCCTTTCCCCATGAAACACTATCATAGGTTATGTTTTCTGTATTCTTATTTGGTATTTATTTCTACTGTGATTATTGAAGTCTTGTTATAGTTTTGGTTTTGCTTTCACTTTAACTAAAGGAGGTACAACAAAAGTCTTTGCACTATGCCAAATCTGTCAGAAATTTTTGATTAATGTATTATTCTGAACATATATATTTATGTTCTCTTAGAAGTGTTTGAAAATAATAGTTCATTATTAAAAAATAGGAAGTCCACTGAATTAATTTTGGAATTGCTTAGATTCAGATCATATATACATTTTAATTTGCATCAGTTATTATGCAGATTTAAAGCCTGCACCTTAATGAACTTGCAGGCCCCTATACATTGTAGAGTGGAAGTGAAGAGTTTTGTCCTGAACTGTAGCCTAGTGTGGCAACACTTGATTTTCTTCATTACTTTTTGCAACTAAAAAAGTTTTAGAGTGACCTTTAGAGACATTCAGAGAACTCAGGATCTCACCAACTAATGACTGAAAATCATGAACAGATAGATTTATTTTCCCATTTTTAAGTTAAAATTGAAGGCAAGTAATGGGTATAGATACATATGGTTAACAGACTATAGATCAGCCTATTCTAACTTAACTTTTAAAAAAATATTTTACTTTTGTGATCAGAGAGAGACACATTAAATGATCTACCTGGGTCCTGATTAATCTGTCTTTAAAAGCATAAACTTCAAACAGCCAAGCTGTCCCATTCAAATAAAAATGTAAACTCTGGCCCAAAAGATGTCAATAAAACTGCCTTTGACTTTGATGTAGTTTTTCCTTTGATTACAAGTAAAGCCCATGCTTAAGTATTCTTTCAACTTTCAAATAATTTTATGTTAACATTATCTCCACTTTTGATGTGGAATACCATAATATTTTTAGGTGCAATTTGTTTTTCACTAGAAAATCAAAGTTTTCCTTTTTATTTCTGTGAAACAGAAGAAAAATATTCCAAGACTAGGAACCGCTTTATAGTTAATATTTTCATCAGAAATTTTAAACATCAGACTGTAGTTCTTCTGTTCGATATTTCAGTTAGCTAGCTGATGTGTAGGATAAAAGTTACAGAAATGCACTAGACAACCAAAAAACCAAGGTGCCCCTATTAATCAATATATTCAGCTATTTAACATGTGATCCATCTTTAGACTGTATAACACAAGATCTTTCTTAATATATACTGGAGACTGAGCTCTTCCCTAGTTCTGTCTGTATTGCTGCCATGAGAGAAGGGAGGTGAGCTCCTCTGGAGCTGACTGACCCCAGGACAGGTTGTTCCAATTCCACCACGCTTTCCCAGAGCCCATTTATCAGACTAGAACTTAAGCAGCAGCAAACTGATGGGATGGCACATGTATACTCCACAGAAAGAACTCTAGTGGCTTTGGTAGCTAATATACAGAATTTTCATAGAATCATAGAGTCACAGAATGGTTTGGGTTGGAAGGAACCTTTAAAGGTCATCTAGTCCAACCTCCCCCTGCAATGAGCAGGGACATCATTTCATCAGTGTCTCCCACTTCCAAGAGAATGTGCAAAAAATGTCTTACCCACAAGGTGGATTTTATTTGTGTTTTTTGGGTTTTTTTTTAAGCTTTATTCTAATGCAGGATGAACACAAGTTGTAAAACCTTGACATTTTCACAAAACAGAATATTTGTTTTCAAGCCAGCTCTATTCAACAGTGAGCTATGTATCACTGATTCTATTTTTTCCACATGCTAGTACATTTGTTTTGTTTTTCCATACACAAAGTAAAAATTTTCCAGAGTATGTAGCATATTTCAGACATTAGTCGTATTGCTTAATGCCCTAATGGAAGACATTCAGATACTACATTAGAAAGTCAGTGCAAATAAAAAATACATCAAATAACTATAAAACTAAGTTAAAGAAATCAACAAGTAAAAAGCTCCTAAATTTTTCAGTCATTTGAGTATATTTAGCTACAGATTCTCTTCTATATGTATATGTAAAAGTTTCATAAGCTAATGGTGATTTTTAATAAAATCTGAAATGACAAAGCCACAGTTGACAAGTCAGCAGTGATGCATCATGAAGATGGGATAAAGATGCTCAAACTAAGGCATATTTTTAGATTACAAACATCTACTGGGTTTCTGTAAGTCTTAAAAATATATTGTTTACCCCAAATTTTTGCTTCGTGTTTTTAGTCCACTCCAAATACATAGCGTCAAGAACTGCTTAGAATACCACTGTGGTTGTTTGGGAACTTGAGGGATCATCCTAATGCTGGGCCACACATGTACAGCATGACTTTAATGAGCCTATCAAATGATGCATCAGAGTGGTTTTACATGGGTGTCAGTCAGATCACTGATGCATTGGGTCACATCAGGTCTGAGCTTCGTGAGGTCTGAGCTTACTGTAATCTGGTGAAGACCAGCTAAATGAGTTCCGTGGGTAGTGGCAAGAGTCAACAGAACTTTGTTGTTCCAGAGAGCAAACAACCCCTCAAGAATCAGGGAGAGATACTAAGTTTTTGGCAGCATTAAATTCCTAAGGACTACTCTCAATCAATAAATTCACAAAAAGTACACACCTCATTAGATTCCATACAGATTGCAAAGCTAGCTATAATGTAAAAACAGGCAGACAGTCTGTCTCAATATTATTACAGGAAGGCTTGGTTAAATTAATAGCTCCTCATTGATTAAAAAATCTTGCATTTTACATGTTCTTAGGTTGGTTCCCACCATTACCTTTCAATAACAGAATACGAGTCTTTGGAGAAATGTGGTTATATTGAGCTACTGTATTGAAATACAAAGGTAGGCAAAATAAGTTGTTTACATTAGCCTATCATTGTTTCCTGTCATAAAGTTCTGTCCACCTGAAAGAAAAAGGCAATCCCATCAATGTGTGCTAAGTGTTTGTTGTTTGTTAATTTTTATAATATCCTAGACTGTTAAAAATACAGTAGTTTGGAACAGTCACTGAGCATGACTCCACCAAATCATTTCAGTCACAACTGCAAGTGAGAAATCTTTATGTCCACGTAGCATTTGCCACTGCATACAACTCTGTTTTGCCCATTCTTAATTACTGTACTAAACTCAGCTAACAATAATAACACAAGTTCTGATCCACTAAAGTGCTTTCCAAATCATCCTAAGGACCCAAGTTATGAGTCTGATTGCACAGAATACTTTGCTAGGGTAAGTTGTTTAGTGCCACTCATATTATGAACACTCCATCAAAACCTAGTCTGAGAGCTTCTGCCTAACCCTTATTCAAACGTATTTCATTGGCATGCAGTGTTTGAAGATTTTTCTCAGTGCCACAAGATCATCTAAGCTGAATTGCAGTAGTACAAGCGCATAGCATTTTTATGTAAGGTGGTGTGATTGATTGCCTTTGTTCTTTTGTACTTTTGCAAACTTGATCTGCACCACAACCATTTTTATGGGTCAAGTGTTCTTCTGCCAGGGATCAGATGTCCAAGTATGCCAATATGCTAAGACCTGCGTTTCAAGAATAATGTTGCTTCTTTTCTTAGTGCAATATATATGTCATCTTCTTTCTCAGCAGAAACACTGAATCAAGCAGCATGTTGTTGGATGCATGGCAAACAAATGGAAGCTGCTTGAGCTCCTGCGTTGTGATTGGGGCATTGGGATGTTGAGGGGAAGAGACAAGGAGGTTGACTTTATGGGGGCAGGACAGCTGGATGATTTTCCTGTATCTCAGGCTAAGGGATGTCACTTACAATAGTGCTTTCAAACAAACACTGATTTTGTACACTTCGGGTTTTAGGCCATTTTAGGGATTGATTGTTATACCAATTGAACTGGCTGGCTGCAGGTTTGGTGTTACTTCTGAGAAGAGACAATAAGGCAGTAAACTAACACAGAACCACTGCTAGCTGCTCCTTGGATTCCTTATCTGCACTGTTCCTGTAACTAGTCTTTGAAAATATAAACCCCAGCATCATCTGGAGATGGTCTGTGCTTTTGCTAGTGTAGCCTTCACAATAGTAATGTCTAGTAGATTAATTTCTCATTGGAAAAAGACAAGCCCATATGTTAATTGAGTCCATTTTATTATCTTGTAACTCAGCTTTTGATATCATTTTCTAAAACTCTTTAGGGAAACACTGTCTCCTTATACTGGGTCACTATCCTGTTTTTTTCTGTTGGCCACAGTGGTGTGTACATGGTATGGAAGTGAAGCTTTTCTTTCCCGTGAGGCTGAGCCCCTTCTAAGTTACAGGAGTCAAGCTGCTTGTCCACTTTCAGCTATTCATCTCATTGGCCATGTGTTTGCTGACTCTTCTCTTTTCCTTCCTCTTTTTTAATTCATCAGAGTCCTGCAGTGCAATGAAAAGATGTTGCTTGGTTCTCAATGAATTCTGTGGAACTACCAAAGGGAAAAAGTAAGCATCTATATTTGGAATAAACACAAACTATTATTAGACAGAGTTTTTGGAAGTAGTTGTAATTTATCTGCTATCAGGAGCAATAGAAAACCATATGGATGACAAAAAACATAACCAGGGCAAGGTCCTTCCTGTGTCTGTTGACAACTAATATGCACCAGGAGGGCAGTGCCATATGTTTGCATGTACGTTACCGCAGGGGGCAGTGACATATGTTCACACGTATGTCACCCCTCTGGCCTGCTGTCATAAGGCTGTTTCCCAAGGGGCATGCTCCCTTGAAAACCAGAAACAAAATCCACAAATCTGAGCCTCTACATTCTCTTTGCGAGGAGGTTCTCTAAGACTAGTGCTGCTGCATTGGCGAGCAATCAGAACAGCTGCCTCAAAACAACAAAGGTTTCTGTAGCCCTCTCCGATATCCCTTCAAGGTATTGAATGGCAAAGAAGGAAAATACAGCCACCCCACTAGAAGAGTCACACCTGCTAGAACAGTCATACCTGCTGAAATACTAGACCTGCCAAAACCCCTGAGGATGGTCAACTCTTGCTCCTCCCAAAATATTTCATGGACTGTCCTTCTCTTCACTTCCTTACAGGCTGGACCCAGCTTCACATCACATCATAAGCAGCTCTTGGCAGGATAAAAAAAAAAGTTTGAGTATAGAGGAGTGCCAAAGTGAGAGAGAATCAAAAAGTGTTGTTCATTATACTTTCTCTTGTAGTTTTTGTGGGTTAGAGATGAACAGTACTATTAGATTATCTTGACCATTCCCCTGTCAGCGCAAAATTTTTCCTTGCAATAGTGGTTTGTTCATTCCATTTAGTACTAATCCAAGCAGATAGCCTTTCTGTTGTATCTCTTGGGAGACTATTTATCCCTCAATCCACTTATTCCACTATTAGGTAGATTTTCTGAAATTTGCAGTGTATTTTTCTTTGCTTAATTTCCTTCCTCTCTTTAATTATCCCTTTTGGTGCAAATATGGCTCATCTTTATGTATTTGCATTCTCTCAGAGGTCATCAAGTCTGGTGCACAGAGATGGAATGCAAACTGCAGTGTGAAATTTGTGTCTAGAAAAGGGTAACCTGCAGGATATTTTGTGTGGTCTCAAATGACTTGTGACTACAAAACATTTGGGACAGCTTTGTGGACATGCATCTGTTAGCTGTCTTATTTGGTTTAGGTCTGTTACATTATCTAGGGTGGAATGCTAGACAATTCCAAGGGCTCTCTCTGAAAGTTTTAATAGCTGCTTCCCTGTTTTATGAGGGAAATCCCTAAGTGGAGAAAAATGGTGAGAATCTTGCTTACTTAAGAGGGTAACTCTGGATTAGCCAAACAAAAATTGCATCCCCTTGATCTGAACTGTACACTGTTAAAAGCCAAGTCTAACACTTTGGCATCTGATGGACTTTATTTTCCTCTCCGTGATTCATAGTTAATGAAACTATGCTTGTCTTGCACTGTTGTAAAGATTTGGGAGTTCACAAGTGTCTTCTATGAAAGGGCTGATTTGGGCTTGCCTTTTTCCTTTTCTAGCCATTTATCTACCTTGCCTCTATCTTAGCGTTCTGAAAGCAGAATTACCCTTTTCCTGCACAGCATTTTCACCTCCTCCAGTGTCTGGAAGTTTCCCTGTGCTTTAGGCAGCTGTTTTTATAGCTCCAGCACCTCTCAGACAAACTCAGCAGGAAGCTCTGAAGGAAGGAGGTAACTAAAGCAGATCCAGGGCATCATCAGAGGCTGGTATCTGGGAAAAGAAAAGAAAACTGAGTAGGAGTAAGTCATAGGGAGGAAAGAGAAAGCATGATGGGTTACGTGGAGAGATTCTTCCTGTCTCCAGGAGTAACTGGATCTGCTCAGGATGGAAATTTATGGATTAGAGGATGTGACAGGCAGGAGAGAATCACAGCACAAAAGCAGGCTTTGCATCTTGAGGAAAGAGTTGGATACCGCTGAGAGAAGCAATGATGAAACAGCTCTGGCTTCAGAGGTGGCAGAAACAATAAGTTCCCAGGGATCAGAGGCCAGTATGCAATTTGCTGCAAGTCAAAAAGCCACCAAGTTGACTAAAACCAAGCTGCAAAGGACTTTCCATGCAGGGACAAAGTAATCAAGGAGAGATTTTGACAGATTTCTTTATGAAGTTTTTGCTATTTCTGTATTTCCCAGTCCACCTGAGTTTTCCACTAAAAATAATACTAACAAAAAAAGGAGAAGGGGGAAAAAAAAAGAGTATTCTCCTTTAAATTAACAGAAAATCTAGGTATTTGAAGTTTAATATATTTTTGGTCTTCTCTAGGCATCTCACCATAAGAGAAAAGTCCTAAGCTCCAACTCAGAGATTTAACTCAAGTACCAGTATAATGGCCATACATCATGAAGAAATAAAATTTCAATACGGTAATTATGTGGAATTCGTTTTTTAATTTATATGCCTTGGTTTTTCTTTTTTGCATTTTGTTCAGTGTTATAGAAGAATTTAATTTGATACTTAGCTTTCTTTAATCACCACGTGGTTATAATCACATTATCTATCCTAACAAAGTAACATTTCTCTTTCATTCTTTCTTCAAAAGACAAACAATGTAAATTTCGTCCCCAAAATTTTGGTTTTGTCATTAGATTGAATGAAACAGCATTTTGCCCTAGCTAGTTACTATCCTACCTGCCAGGGTACTTTACTTTTGGTTCACATTCTTACATTTCTCTGGCTGTAGGCCATGGACATCAGACTTAACACAAAATACTGACAAAGTTCTTGCCTGTCTGGGCCATAGGGTTAAAATTCTTCACAGAAAATTAGGAAATACTTTCAAAACCAAATAAATTAGACAAAGCTGTAATTACCTCATGGATGTTCTACAACAGGAAGAAAAGTCTGAACTTGAATAAATTATTTACTCAAAGTAATTTGCTTTCTGAAATTAAGTAGGTTGGAAGTAGGGATCAGTAATTGGTAAAAGTAGATGCTGTCTAAGGAGATAAACCCAAAGAAAGAAGGGGAGCATACCCTTGTTCATGGAAAAGATTGTGAGGGAGTGCAAATTGGACAGGAGTAAACAGCTGCGACAGTGAAGGTTTTCAGTGTCATGGCCAAAGTCAGTAATCTAAAGAGCCACAAAAAATGTTTGCATTTATTAACTTTATTTAAAGATATGTTAAAAAGTCATGAGAAAAAATGAGAAAAAGCCTAAGAAAGCACTGAAGAAGATGGTAGTCATATTAGCAGTCATGCAAGATAATTATGATAGCAGTGTAGATCTGCAGGCTGGTATTTTGAGATATTAACTATGATATATAACTTGAGATGTAACTTTGATATAACTATGTTAGTTTACCTAACATACCTTTCTGCCAGTGGAATATTGCTCATTCTTTTATGCTGAATAGAGAACTGGTTATTAATGTGATAATCAAGATTACCTGAGATCTTTCCTTTCTTATCTGTGTTACAGATTTAGATTTTTGTCTGGGTGTATGCATTTCTAACAAATAGTAAAAGCGGATATTCAAAGTATTTGTTTTGTGAATGTATGCTGTGAACAGAGTATTGTAATTTATTGTTTTAGTAACACAGTCACTAGAATATTATTCCTGCTTCTGCAGTGCTTGCACTTCCTACTTTTGCTCCTGTAGTTTTAAACCTCCATGAGCAGAAGAGAAAAATATGTTACCCCACTCAAGTTTATAGCTATGTCCTAAAGTTTTGTTAGTTACATCAAATTCTGATTCCAGCTTAATTTCTGTCTTCTTCTTCTTTTTTTTTTCATTTTATCTCAACTCTGAATCACAATACAAGACAGCTGTGCCTTTATGAGCCACAGAGAGAATTAAATCCCATTCATCTCTGCAATTCCCATAGTCCACACTTACTGAAAAGGTTAACTCACCTGAGAAAAGCAAGCTAGATTAGCCCAGTCATTGGCCACTTTCGAAAGACAGACTATTATTGTACTACCACGACTATGTCATCTGGTATTTGAACTTCAGTTTCATTTATGTAACTTGGGACCTTTCAGATTATCTCATCGCTGAGAGAGTGGATTTTCCACACCACTCTTGCATTGCAATACCCAGACTGAGACACAACCCAGGAACGCAGAAGTGACACATTGCAGCTGGGCTCGCTAGCATAAGCAAGATGGGATTTTGTGGCTTAAGGGCAGAAGTGGGAGTCTGGGGCAGGAAAGGAACTGAAGTGGAGGCCTGTGCTGAAGGGAAGCATCCTGAACCCCGGGGCTTGCTTCTCCTCCTGAGGCTGAGAAGAGGCAGCAGGAGCTGGGGCAGACTACTCTTGGAAGGGTTGCTCCCCTTTCCAGCCAGATGTGACTGACAAGATTTATTTTTTCAGTTCCCCGTGTACCTTATTCATTGGACCTTTATCTTCATTGAATGTCATGCTCCATTTCTGTCACTTACTGTCATGAGGTCCTTCCTCAATTCTTCACCCTCTCTTTTGTTGTAGTAATGTTTGCGTTACCAGTATACGTGGTCTTCTCTCCATTCATTGTGTTACCTATGAATATGTTGAACAGAATGGATCTTAGCACAGATCCTTCTGGAATTCCAGAGGTGACCTCTCTCTAAGGTGAAAAGCGACCTTTTATTTCTACGGTTTGTTTCATCTCTTCCCTATTTTTCAAAGCTTAGTGGAGAGTAGGACATTTCCCCTCCTGTGTGTGCCTATAAAGCAAGTACTCATTTATGTCACCATGTCCCAAAGGTTTTGGGATCATCTGGGGCTTGGCAAGAACTCTGTAAACATACTGTCATTTGGAAACAGGTTCTAGAGATAGCACAGAGTACCTGGGCTGGCTCAGATTTCCACAGCATTTTACTACCTGAGCTCTATCTTGATGTTTTATTCTTACTTCTAGTGTCACAGCAGCAATAATCCTGTCTGACCCCTTGTATTGGGTTTGCGTGGCAAGGTTTTGGTAGCAAGAGGGTTACAGGGGTGGCTTCTGTAAGAAGCTGCTAGAAGCTTTCCCTGTATCTGACAGAGCCAATGCCAGCCGGCTCCCAGATGGACTTGCCACTGGCCAAGGCCCGAGCCCATCAGTGACAGTGGTAGCGCCTCTGGGATAATGTATTTAAGAAGGGGAAAAAGTTGCTGCACAACAGAAACTGCAGCTGGAGAAAGGAGTGAGAATATGTAAGAGAAACAACTCTGCAGACCCCCAGGTCAGTGAAGAAGGAGGGGGAGGAGATGCTCCAGGTGCCGGAACAGAGATTCTCCTGCAGCCTGTGAGGAAGACCATGGTGAGGCAGGCTGTCCCCCTGCAGCCCATGGAGGTCCACAGTGGAGCAGATATCCACCTGCAGCCCGGGGAGGACCCCATGCTGGAACAGGTAGATGCCTGAAGGAGGCTGTGACCCCATGGGAAGCCCATGCTGGAGCAGGCTCCTGGCAGGATACATGGAGAGAGGAGCCCACGCTGGAGCAGGTTTTCTGGCAGGACTTGTGACCCCATGAGGGACCCACGCTGGAGCAGTCTGTGCCTGAAGGACTCCACCCCGTGTAAGGGACCCATGCTGGAGCAGTTCGTGAAGCACTGCAGCCTGTGGGAAGGACTCACGCTGAAGTCTATAGAGGACTGTCTCCTGTGGGATGCACCCCATGCTGGTGCAGGGGAAGAGTGAGGAGTCCTGCCCTGAGGAGGAAGGAGCGGCAGAGACAATGTGGGACAAACTGACCACAACCCCCATTCCCTGTCCCCCTGTGCTGCTGGGGGGGGGAGGACGTAGAGAAAATTGGGAGTCGAATTGTGCCCTGGAGGAAGGAGGGGAAGGTGTTTTAAGGTTTGGTTTTATTTCTCATTACCCTACTCTGATTTGATTGATAATAAATCAAATTAATTTTTTCCCCACATTGAGTCTGTTTTGCCAGTGGTGGTAATTGGCAAGTGATCTCTCCCTGTCCTTATCTCAACCCGCTGTCCAGCTGAGGAAGGGGGAGTGATAGAGCGGCTTTGGTGGGCACCTGGCATCCAGTCAGGGTCAACCCACCACAGTCCTGTATTTGTTCTTCACAAATGAACTGTCTCTTATTCACTTGACAAAAGAAACAAACAGTGTTTTGCTGTGCTTTTTTTTCATGCACATAAATATCTCATACAATTCTACCTCCATGGAGATTGTAGTTCTACATAACATCTGAAAATTTGCTTGTAACCTTGTTCTTGCTGTTCTCCAGAATCCTGTGTGTTTTCTTAGCATCACTTATCTGATCTTGAACTCCTTGCAACAAAACTTGTGTCTTGAATAAATGTTCTTCTCTAAATGGTAAATTGTGTCCACCATGATATTCCTCCCAAGATTTTCATCATCCTTTGAATAAGCAAGCAGGCTTGCAGCCCCAGGATATGCCAGTACTCTCTGCTGTTGGTTGTATTTTTGTATTTCATTACCTTTTGAAAGAGTTAGCTTGGTAGAAGTGGTAGCTATTTGTCTGAGGGAGCATAAGATTCCTTTGTCTCGCTACTCCTTGGTTAGGTTGCATCAAGGGAGCATGGATCAGTTTTAATGGTGGAAATGGCAATTAGTGCTGCTGAATTATAGTTTCAGGTTTTTGACAGAGCTGCTGAGTTTAATAAATTATGGACATGGGGAAATGGGGGCAGTAGAAGAGGAAGGAAGGCCTCAGAATCTGCCTGAGCAGCACATGAACTGGTAGTGCAGTGCATTGCATCTCTATTCAATAAATGTCCATTTCAGTCTGTTTTTGCGGTCAAGTGTGAAGAAGAAACATCATCTGTAATTAATAACAGTTTAAAAAAATCCATATGAATACATGCCAGCACAAGAAATGAAACAGGGGAAAAAAAGGGTTGGAAAAGAAAATAAAAAGTGCTTCAGAATAATGGTGAACACTCAGATGACCAGCCTGTGGGGTGGACAGAAGCCTCCAACACAAAGCTTTGGGGTACACATCTGAGCAAAAGGCCTTTTTAGGACCATGCCAGATTTCACAGAGATAAAAATATATCATCACACAGGTTATTCCAGTGTGTGAGGTAAGGTGCAAGTTGTCTCCTCTATGCATCTGTGCATTTCCACAGCTAGGATTGGGAATACTTGAGCATCTGTGGTTGAAAAAAAAATACAAAAACTTGTCCTTCTGTGTGTTCACAGGGGCATGTCTTATTTGAAGTTATTTATATTCCAGCTGTACCCAAAGTATGACAGGCACCACATAGGTGAGTAGAAAGGAGAGGCTTTGGGACACAAAGGCTATGATCTCCATGAGCAAAAATCACAAGTGGAAAAAGACAGCACCCACAACCAAAGCAGTCGAAGTACTGACCAACCACTTGCCATTGATTGAATTTCTGCTCACTTTAGAGTTGTAAACTATTCCCCATGCTTTCTTAATTTTTTCTGGTTATGTTGATGTATGTTTGGCCTAAACCTCAGCATATGGCTTTTCATCAATATTTAACTTCCTGCTGTTGTGTTCAATGCAGTAAATATTATTTCAATTCTAAATACTACTTATTAATTAATACTAAATACTACTTTCTTAAAAATAAAGTCAGTTAAATTTGAGTGGGCCCTTATTTAGACATGGATTTTTCTGGAAGACGGTCAGTAAAATATGGCCTTATAGGACAGCTCCGCAGAAACTTGAGAAAAGTGATATATGAGTAGAGGGTATATGTCTAACTAGCTAAGACTTTAGGGATCTACATGTGTCCCTCTCCCTCCTTTGTGTCTGCTTCTCTTTTCTAAGTTTACTGTACTAACAAATTACACAAAGCCAGGGTACAAGCTCAACTCAGGCACTGTATTTATCA
Organism: Haliaeetus leucocephalus; assembly: GCF_000737465.1. NCBI lineage: Eukaryota > Metazoa > Chordata > Aves > Accipitriformes > Accipitridae > Haliaeetus > Haliaeetus leucocephalus. The sequence goes on along the minus strand of NW_010973002.1, from coordinate 7,036,393 downwards.
TATTGCTTAATAATTAGTACACTCACTGGCACGATACAGGCATGGTATGGCTTGCAGAGTGAGTTCCCATCTGAGGAGTCTGTCCTCAGCAGCCAGGCAGAGCACAGCCTCACTGCTCTGGAGAGCAAGGAGCGAAGCTGGCATCAGTCGTGCCTTGCCACATGGCTTTCTCCCAATGTACTTACTGGTACAGATGTAACCTTTATAGTCTGTCCCTGGGATATCTTACAGACTAAAACTGTTTACCCTTTCCGTAGTCCTCCAGGGAAGGAGAGGGAAATGCATTATCCCCACTCTAGCAGCTGGGAGGGAAACACAGAACTGTCAAGTGGTAGAAAAAGCCCATCTCTGTAGACACAGTGGTGAAGCTCCAAAAAGTGGGTCTCTCGTAAGGCTATGCCAAAATAGCGTTTTCAGCCTCTGTTATTGGTGTTGGCTAGTAAATCAGAATTTGGTTTCTCAAAAAAAGTAAGGTTTGGAAATTTAGTAAAAAATGAAAATCAGGTAGAGCTCTTTCACATACATCAAGAGTAGCACTCATACTCAGCTTCTGAATACACTGTAGCCTACAATCATGATACAGACATATTATATTGGAAATACAGATTCAAATTCTTTCTCTTCTTCAGATCAAAACTTCAGTTGCTGCTCTCCCAGTTACCAAGTGGGCCTCTGAGATGCTACAGGGATGGTGGATAGGGGGATGTAAATCTGCTACTGATCAATGCCTATCCTCCAACTTTTATCCAAACATTACAATTTGTATTAAAAATTCCAGCTTTGAAAAATTGGCACTTCCTGATGGAAAAAAAAAAAAGTTGTAAAGATCTTGGTCAGTTTTCTGCATTACAGCACGACTGATTTAAATTTTATTATTTTTATTGAATTCAGTGGTGTGCTAAATCAGCTCACCCTTTATCAAAACTTGAGTGAGCCAGCAAAGAAGTACTTGATCAGGCTTGAAAAGTGGTTTTTTCAGACTTAGTGTGTCTAAGAAAAGTGAGCTGCTTTGAGTGTCCATTTTGATGAACTGCTGTCTAAAATGCATCCCAAGAAGTTGCAGTCATATTGCTTCTATCTGCTTGTTCAATATTTTAAGATACACACATATCAGACTACCACAGTGTAGTACTGCAGTGATTTAACACCAGCCAGCACTAAGCACCACACAGCTGCTCCCTCACTCCCCCTGCATCAGGATGGGGGAGAGAACCAGAAGAGTAAAAGTGAGAAAACTCATGGGTTGAGACAAAGACAGTTTAATAGGTAAAGCAAAAGCCGTGCACACAAGCAAAGCAAAACAAGGAATTCATTCACCGCTTCCCATCAGCAGGCAGATGTTCAGCCATCTCCAGGAAAGCAGGGCTCCATCACACATAACGGTTACTTGGGGAGACAAACGTCACCACTCCAAATGTCCCCCTTCCTTCTTCCCCCAACTTAGTATGCTGAGCATGATGCCATATGGTCTGGGATATGCCTTTGGTCAGCTGGGGTCAGCTGTCCTGGCTGTGTCCCCTCCCATCTTCTTGTGCCCCCCCAGCCTCCTTGCTGGTGGGGTGGGGTGAGAAGCAGAAAAGGCCTTGGCTGTGTGTAAGCGCTGCTCAGCAGTAACTAAAACATCCCTCTGTTATCAACGCTGTTTCCAGCACAAACCCAAAACATAGCCCCATATTAGCTACCCTGAAGAAAATTAACTCTATCCCAGCCAAATCCAGCACAAGTACAAATATTGCTCCCTTCACAAAGATGACACGTGTGTCATCAGTGTATTGGCTCTAGGGTTTTTTTTGCATGACTTCACTAGTAACACATTATTTCAGGTTACATTATATCAGCTAGCTCAACAGGAATGCCAGTGACTTTCACCTCGTTCCAGCTCCCTGTAAACATAATGCTTACCAAAACTATATTGTCTTTTATTTACTTAACAAGCAGTACATTTGAAAAGAAATAGTCTGGCATGAGAAAACATGGATTCTAGCAAAAGCAGTCATAAGTCTTCCATGCTTTCAAACACAGCTTCTGACATTTTAAAACCAGAGTGAGAAAAACTGGAATGAGTAAGAGATGTCTCAGTGTACATTATCTCGCTTGCACTTTCCCTATAAATGTCCTGTTGTCATTACTCTCGGCATAGCTCCACCCATGGGTGGTAGCAATATGTACGTGCAAAGCACTAAAACTGTTATCCATCTCTCTAACCTTGTGAAAGCCTATTAAACAGTTTGGTTGCCAGTGGCCCATTTTGCTTGCCGTTACTCTGATCCTTTTCTACCAGGGATGACTGGCCACAATGAAAACAGAGGTTTCCAGTATTAAGGGAAAAATATCTAAGGAGCCAATATATGGGTTTATTGTCAAGTGCATATTTGCATTTTTAGCATCCTTTCTATGAAAACACTTCATCACCTTCCTCTTTTATTCTGCTTAGATCTTGGTATTGCACACACATTAACACTTCATGCTGTCCAACATCTGACTAAATACTTTCAGTTCATGCCTGCTGTATAAGTTAAGTCAATGGGCACTTTAGGGCTGATTCCAAAAGACATGCTCAGTGACTATCTAACCTAATATATGCTTTGGGGTAGGGTTTTTAAAGCCACTTTGCAGAAGCTTTCCAGACAGGTATGAGACAATGGAAGTTCTCTAATTCCAAAGCAATCAATTTTTTTTTCTTTATTAGGAAATATTTCATCTTGCTTTAATAAAAGATTAAATATAGTTATTATTTTTTAAGTACTGTTCTAATTTTAGGAAGTGGTAATTTAGTAAGTTAGACTGTTAAAATCTGGGGAACAGAGAAAGTCCTGCCTAACAGAGTTCTAAACAATTATACCTTCAGCCCCCTAAAAGTTATCATATGCAGGTTTCCCATTTCCCTCTATCCTATTAGGCATATATTAGCAATTCCTAGCATAAACTATTGAAATTATTCAGCCAGTTCACAGAGTGTTGTTTTTAAGATGAAAAATGCTATGATCTTTTAATGTCTTCACTGTTATAATATGTACTAAATTAGCAGAACCCTGATGCTCTGATCATTTACACCACAATGTGCTATTTAAAACTGGAAGCCCAGCAGGAGATTTTATTTTTATTAATTTAGTATAATTTTAAACATTACAAAAATAGCTGTCTTACAGCTTCCCTGCTGAGCCCTAGATTGTTGCCACAGCCTCTGTAATACTTTATCAGAAGAGTAACATCACTATAAATACTGCATAGTTGATTCTGGTTTCAACACAGAATACAAAAGAATGTAGAAGGCTGAAGAAGAGACAAAAAAGAAACAGAGGTGGTTTTGGTTTACATTGTGCTTGGTTTTTTGTTTTCTTGCTTTTAATTCTTCTTTCCTTATGGGTTTGTCTCTAATGGGAGTTGTGAATTTGTAGTGAAAACATAAAGGTTGAGGTTCCACATCGTAGTTGACTTTAGACATGTCACACAACGCTGCTGTAGGAAAATGAGTTTCTCTCTACCATCTCCCTTGTCTGTCACCCTGCCACTCCTGTGGGCTAAACACTGCTGTAATGTTATTGTTCAAGTCTAATGTGCAGTGTAAGAGCAACCTCACATGAATTGCAGCTTTGCAGTTTTAAGTACAGAACTAGTTCACATCTGCTCACCTTTGTGTGCATTTAGTAAGCTTACATCTGCCTGGAAAAAAAAAGGCAACAGACAGTTATCACATCCAATCTCTTGCCTGTACTAGGGATGGCAACAGTCAGCTAGACATAATAGGTTTTGGCCCTTTTATCACATTTTTCACTTTTTGGAATGAGCTGAGCTGAGCAGTAACTCTTGCCAGGAGTGTCGCTTTCCAATGGAGCCTGTGACCCTTCAGCAATGGATGGGTCTTGGCAATGAAGCAATATTTGGTATACAAAAGATGTGGTCTCGGGTACCACAGTCCACCATTCATAATGAAAAGCTGGGATGGACTTCTGGGGGGAAGAACAGACTATGGCTGAAAGTTAGTTAAAGTAAACAGATGTGAGTTACTACATTTAAGCTCACTGTGTAACTCTTCAGTGCCTGTATTATTTATACTTATTGACTGATTGATACTACACTTTATATTAAAGAAAGTTATAGAGCAATTTACTTTATTAATTTTTTACTGGCTACCTGTATTATGGATAGTGGTGGTGCTTTCCAGGTACAATTCTTAAAATAAAATCTGAAAACTGAACAAAGCTCAATTCCAAATGATTAGGCTGTACTGTGTGACTATATAACGAGAAGCACATTTCACTGGCTGGCAACTGATTCTCTTGAAAAACCCCTGCAGCTTTCATTAAAAATTACTGATTTGGCAGATCCATGGTGCAAATGTGATTGGCATATATGCCCCCTTTTTGCATTTGAGAGAGGGGACCTTACATTCAAAACGTCTTGACACTTGGATGTTAAATGTCATATAGATACTGATTGAGTGACACGTCGGCAGTTCAGCGGTGTCTCAGACAGGGGCTGCATGTTGGCCTGTCTGGGGCTTAGAAGGCAGGCAACCTTTCTCCTTGATGACCCATCAATTAACCCCAATTAAATCAATAGTATTTTTCTTTGAAGCACATCAATACTGACTAAAACTCCCCCACCAGCCCTCAGTCCATACAAGAGGGGTAGCCAAATGCCTGTTAATTAGCTAAGATAATCATGTTCATCACCGAAAGGTTTGTTGCTAGAAAGTGTTGCTGTATCCCTGGTGCTGTGATGTTTACACCTATGTGCTCACGTACAGGAAATATCAATTCATTTGCAACTCTCTTCTTTTTCCCCAACTGCCAGGAGAACGTGAGTGAGGTAAGTCATTCCAAGGACATTGGAAGAAATGAGGCATGAAATAAAAGCTTTCCTGTACTCTCTGCTGATCCTCAGGAATGTAAGGCAACTCAGTGCATTAAAGAGAAGCATCCAGGCATTAAGTAAGGCACTAGGACAGTGAGGAGTGAGTCCTCTGTGTGTCATGCTCTCCTGAGCCGATGACGTCAATGTCCTCAGAGCTATCGCTGTGAGTTCATCATGATGAGATCTGCAAGATGTCTCACATGCTACTTTTCTTCTTGGCAATGTCACAGGACTTAAAAATCAAGATTTTACAAGATTTAAGAAAGCTTTTTTCTTTTTTTTTTTCCTTTTCTTTTTTCTTTAAATAAAATATTTCATGAAGTGTGTGTATGCACTGACAGTGTCACGAATAACTAAGTATTGGGCAATTCTCTGCTCTTAATATTATTAGTCATAATAATTAAATTAATCAAGTAGATCAATCTGAGCAGTGTTCCAGCTGTTTCATGAATAAAAGCTGAAGGACTCTGGATGGCTTGTACTGAGCAGTGTCCTTAGAAACAAAGTAAGATTTTGCTGTATAACACTGGGATTTTCTTTCAATCTGATGGAAAAAAGTCATGTATAATTTACTCTTCTCAGAAGTAGTTGTGCTGTTGACTCAGTAGGCTTGCATGACAGGGTGACTTAGAAAAATATTGCCACAGATTGCTAGTGGAAGAGATTTTGGGCTTGGAGGATTTGGAGGTCTAGATCTGAGGACGTTGCAACTGCCCTATAGGATAATAACTGTCCTGAAAGGAAGATTGACATATTGGTGTCATTGTCGTGTCTTTCATTAAACTGCAATAAGAAAGGCAATACTGCAATATTGATTTGACCAGCATGATTAAATTCAGGTTTAATATTATCTTCCCATCAAACCAGAAATCTTCATCTTACTTATCCAAATGGCACAAGTCCCGTACATGTCAGCAGTAAGGTCTAATATTATAGAGTTATTCCAAGGTACATAGCAAATGTGGGTTTTTTTTCTAGTTTTCTTTCTTTTCATTCCTGATTTATAATAGTACTACAGAAGCAAAAATAAGAGGTGTCTGATTTGTATTTCCAAAGACCAGCTACTGAAAAATAGACATTCTTGGTGTGCAGAGACATGTACCTCGATATGAAAAAAGTATACATACATTTAAAATTTTGCCCATTTCTTAAAATGTGGATTTCTGCATCAGAACAGATTAAGGCAGCAGGCTATGACTTCTGCTAAGAATATTACACAACTCTATACAGTTTTGGAATACTACAGTTTTTTAAAAATTGAAATTAAATGTGTTGTCTTTGACAAACACCAGATTGCAACTCTGAGACTAGTTGTTAATAATTTGCTATGTTATCATAAAGAGTGTTCATATAAGATAGCTTTAAAGAATCATGCTGCTGTTTGTCATAAATTGCATTTTCAGTAATCAATACATAAATTATGTATTAGATTAAAGGCACATAGATTTTGATCAATTCACATTCGCTTGAACTGAATTTTGTTTAAGCCCACAGACGTTGTAAAAATATTCTAGATATACTAAAAACTGCTTGAATCTTTTTCATTGTTTCTTAGTAAGGCACATACAGCTTTTTATTAAATTATTTTCCAAATGTTATTTTGTAAAGAAATTTAATAAAATTTACTACTCTACAATCCATTGAGCACTTCCTAATTTAATTTTCATATTCTGCATTTCCTGGGATTTACAATTAAAATTGTGATGAGCCAGACATTCAAACTCTTACATGTGTGAGATTATTTTTTTTTTAATCTGAATGATAGCAGAAGGATTTTGGTTTTATAAAATATTTTTAAACAAAAAAGTGCAAGCAAAGGAGGTCTATTGTACATAGATTGTGAAGTTTTTACTAAGTTTTACAAACAGTTTCTTCTCTTTTTCTTACTTCTCTACCCACTCAACTGTTTGGCAAAGTTGATTGTTTATGCCAATGCCAGATACAGTTAATAGGAAATAATAGTTCTGACATTTTATACTCTCCAACATTGATCAAATAAAATTAAAAAAAAAAATCCTATTCTCCAGAACAGACCCAGTCATTAAAATTCTTGCAGATTTATTTACATAAAACTCAGCATGTGTGTAACCAAAATGAGCCATTGTGTTCAAAAGTTAGTTCATTTACTACTATTTTATTATGTGGAGTTCTTGGAGATCACTACAGGTAAAAATATTTATTTCTTTTATAGTAATAATGCTTTATTTTTATTTTGCTTTCAAGATCCTTCTTGAACTTTACAGCGTATTGCAAAGTTTGCATCCATTATTTTATCCATTTTCTAAAAGAATAGTTTATTGTTGTGCCACTAGCCCAGAAAAAGCAGCACTCCAAACAAACGTTAAGGATAATGGGTCACCTGTACATTCTTATGATCATGCTAAATGAAATCATTTTTCCTATCCTGAGCTTAGTAAAGATTTTTAAGTAGTCCCTGAGCTAAGTCCTTGCGCTCTAAAAGTAGCAAATGCAGAAATACTTGAATTTACTCAGTGGTTCAGCCAAAATCTATCATTCAGGCCTCCCAGCAGCAGCTTGCAATTTATGTCCAAGCCTCCACCATTTTCATATATAGGGGCCTCCTCAAAATTTTGTAGTACTTTAAATTGAGATTGCATTGTGTGGTTAGAAAGTAGCTTCTCTTTAGGGTTTTACTGGAGCCAATAACATGCCTAATTTCTAGGAGGAAACATTTGAGGATTGAGAGCCTTCTATAACATCCACCTTGTGGTAAAAAAGACAGACAGGTTTTGTCACTGTCACTAGGAAAGCATCACAAACAAGTGCTTCCAAAAGCTGTGAAAGCACACAGCGTAGTGCAGCACCAGAGAAGATGTAAGCTTAGAGGGCTTTGTAGTTTGGCTGCCGTTATGAAATAACATTTGTTGCAAAAAGAGGTGTGTCAATTTTCAAAGCTGTAGGTCTGCCTAGTCTCCTCACTCAGCATTGAAGGTCAGTGCTCTATCACTGGCTTTCTATCAGCAGTGTGTTGTTTCCCCTTGTTTTTAATAGGGAAGGAGCAAAAGACAAGTCCCAGCCATCTGAGGACTGGGACGAGGGATGTCTTGGCACAAGGGGATACAGCTGGTCCTCTCTGATGCAGGACCCTGCTCATGGCAGGCTGCATTTGGCTGTATAATGGGAAACAGTGTCAGAATTAATAACTTACATACACACATAATGTTGTCTCCACTGTCCTGTTTCTAGATTTTCCAGTCCCCTTTCAAGATCTGTTACAATAGGCAAGCTTGCTGAATAAAAAAAAAAAAAAATCAATAAAGGTGTATACTAATTAGGGCCTAATGAAACAAGTTACAATTTCAGCTACAATTCTTAGCAATATTATTGACAGAAGGCTGTGGCTGCTTTTAACTGTTTTTCTGGTAAAGAACTATCTTTGAGTGGATCCTAAATTCTGCCTAGAACTTACAGAGTTTATTTCAATATAAAGGGTTTGCAAGCAGTTTGCAAGAGAAGAAACTACCTCATACTTCTGCTAGATTTCATTACTGAGTAGTCTTTTGATCTGCAAGTTTTCACCTCCAGGATTTTCCAACAGATGTGTTTATAACACCTACCAGGGACATGACTTTATATGATGGAGAAGTAGATGAGCCAGAGGAGCAAAATGGTCACTAGCAAGTACTTCGTATTAAAAGCAAAAGAAACTTTTTGTTCATCTCCAATCTTTTTGTTTATCAGCCACAACAGCTTAAAAGGAGGATAGAGGACAGAGTCTCTTAATACTCTCCGAGTTGTTTGGGACCTTTCATATGACTCTTTTAAAAAAAATCTGAATAACAACAGTGCTGTCTGTTAAAGAAGGCATGGTCTTCAGTACCTCTCTCTCAGCTTTCCATAAGCCTGCTTATATAGATTCTCAAAGAGTTATACTGGCATGCAATTAAAATGAAATACGAATTGGTATTAAAAAAAAAAAAAAAAGACTATGCCTGCAGAATATAACTCAGTTCTAATATATTTCACAATACATTTATTTAGTGAAGGAAAGCATTCCTCTAGCCAGCAAAGTAAATCTTCTGATCTCCTAATGGACATTTTATCCTCTTCTGGTCTGATCTTGTGGTGGCATCATGAATTTCACAAACAGCTTTGTTAATCAGCAGAGTACTTCAGAAGAAATCTTTCTTAGCTAAAAGTAAAGTCACTATTTCTCTTTAAATATCCATGTTCCAAGGTCCCAAAACATCCCTCTAGCTCTAACATTCCTACAGTATCACTATATTTAAAATGTGCAAGAAGCTAAGGTAGGGTTGATTAGTTCAGATAATACCACAGTTAGTTCAGACTACAACTCATATGGACTATATCGGGCGGGGGGGTAAATGTTAAATATATGTTACTCTTTTTTTCCATCTCAATGTTCCTGTGCCTTTCCTGTCACTTTCCTCAAATTTTTGCTGATATTTCTGATAGTGTTATGGCAGATTAAGAGAAATTTAAATTGTATTCTAGATGCCAGTGATCTGCAAAATAGCAAATGTTCTGAAATATGTTTTTCCATTGATTGCTGACTTTAACCTTTTTTTTTTTTTTTTTACCTTTTTTTATTTCTGTGATTTACTGGTGAATGCTGGCATTTATTCTGGTCTTCTGCTATTAGCTTGAACTAGGCATTGACATTAAGGAGTTCCAAGAGAAACTTTTCAACTTAAAAGGAGGGAAAAAATGTTCCTATCTGACAACACCATGATAAAATGGTTACACATGCTCACATAAAATGAAGGTTTATGTTTTTCAGCCACTAAAAATTTGGTACTTTTGTAATTGTAACAAAGGGCAAGAAAGAAATCTTGTCAATTGTTTATAGAACAAAAGTAATCTCAAATAGTTTGGAAGCCTTCAGTGACATCTGTGTCGCACAATACAATAATGTTGTGTGACAGGGCTTAAGGTATACAGGTAAGTTTGTCTTCAAAAGTAAGAAAAAATTAGAAGCAAACAGAAGTTTGGGAATGACTTTTTAGTTAAACGAGGAACCTATTCTCAGTTAAAATCTAGACATCCATAGATGAAATCATACCAGGACTTCAGAAGCTTATGTTTCATCTTCCATTATTTTTATTTCTTTATTTTCCCTATTTTGGATGGAAATCAAGGATATATCCAAATTTTTCTCTGAAAAAAATTATATTCATTTTCAAAACTTCATATCCAGCTTTATCTGTTTACATATTAAACAATATTCTTGTTCCCTTGTCAACATTACTGGGTTTATTTCTACCAATACATCATAACTATGTACTAAAAAGCATAATCTGTACATTGAAGTCTATGCATTATGTAGACAGCAATATTTATTTTGCAGCGTTGTTATTTGTTGGTTTTTTTTTTCTTTTCTTTTCTGTGAGACTCGAATAAAGAACGAACAATTTAGTTTACAATCTAATTTTGCGGGAAATGAGAAGTGATGAAATGTCATGAAAAGAAAAAAATCCTGAAATAAAGCAGAACTGTTTCACAGCACACATAAAATAACTCCTTCTCTGTAGCTCACAAGAAACACAAATGTCCATTGCTTATTATTCACTTGTTTGCAAATAACTGACATTATGCCTGTGCTTAAAGTCAAGCATGTCACTATTGAAGCAGCGTGGGCATTTGTTGCTCCTTTACCCATAATTCCTATGGTATACGGCCTTGTAAAAGGGATCCTGATTCTTTTGTCTGCCTCACATCAGCAAAATGCTGCCACAAGTTGGGTGAGGAGTTTGCTGGGCAGAAACATCAAGGGCCACCCAATTCACATTGACAGTAAGGCTACAACTGTCAAAAGAGAAAGGGCTAGAGCTGGCTCATGTCCCCTGCCCTGTGATCTTTTCCTGCAGCGTGGCTAGTGCCTTTCCAGGCAGTGGGGTAGAATGGGCAGCTGGGGTTCAAGTGTGCTCAAAGGATAATGCAAATATTGCCAGTGTGGGGAAAACTTTGCTGAAGCTGACACTTCTCCAGGCAGATTGCTCAGCCCCGTCAAGAGTCAGCTGAAGAATAAGAAACAAAACTCTGTAACAAGATCTCTCTGCATCACATCAAGACAGACAGAAATCTGTAATACTTTTAATTGCAGTCACACCGTTATAACAAATAGCATCAGGGAGCAATATCCAAATCTTCACAAACGCAGTTTTCAATGTCTATATCACACTATTGCAATTGCAGATAACTAATATAACAAAAAGGGAAAACATGGGGGTTTATACATTGAGGTTGTAGGTACCTCCTGAGTAATTTTGTTCTGGTTACATGGATTTCCATGGTGTCAAAGTTAGCCTTGGAAATCATAATCCTCGCTAATGGGAAAGGGAAGGAACTACCTACTGTACTATTGAAGCAGGGCTTGTTAGAATACTTTTTGCCTTTGAAACTCCCCTAAATACATTTGCATTCTCTCTCCACATTTTCATCTTCTTTGGTATCTTAAAATGTACTTGTGTTTTATTTCACAGACAATTATTCCAAAGTTCTGTTCTTTTCAAATCAGCAGTAATGATTTTATTTACTTCATTAATGTAGTGATTTTACCCTCAAAAAGATAATCATTCTACATTTCCCCAACTCAACTTGTGGAAAGAATTCCTAAGCTTGTTTCTTTTTCCTCAATAATTATTTCAGCAATGGTTTCATAATAAGCATACTTTCATAACTGCAAGAAAATACATAACTGCATTAATCTTTAATACAGAACTCACTTTCTGTCCACTGGAAATTGTGGCACTGATATCCAAAACTTGTGGTCTCTGTGATTTGGGGTCAGGTTTTTTTGCATAAGTCTGTTCTCTTTTTTAAAACATTAAAAATAGAGAGCTATGTATCAGATGAGTTGTAAGTACTTGTGTCTTTTGGCAGGTTTTATTTATTTTTATTTATTGAGTAAACACATCCAAAATTTTCTGCTAAAAAAATTTTATATGTGGAAACCAGAAAATTTGGCCAATTTTTGTGTGTCATGACTTGAATTTATAATTGCCTTTTAAGAAGTACATTTATAACAAGATTTGCCTTTACTTTGTGATATTTATTTTGTGGACTGTAATTTTATAAGGTATTTTGTTATAAAGCAAATTCCTGTCAATAAGACTTTTGCTTAAAAATAGTAATAACAACCCCTTGTGTCTCAGTCAAATTGATTTTTCTGATGAGAACATTGGAGAAAGTTGTTACTATTTTTTAATCCATCAGGCAGTCACTACATGAGAATAAACTATTCAATGCTATGGGTTTCATTTATTTTATGTCTCTTTGTCATGGCACTACGGTTTGTTCATTCCCCACCAAAGAACAATCAGTCGATCAAAATTTATTACCTAGTGTTAACCTATCTGGATCTAGTTAGAAACTGTGGTCTCCTATGTTGGTCTTTTAGTGAAATTTTCTGTGTAGCTGACCAGAAATACTGTTATGTTTGAGAATTTGCATCTACTTTAGTGTTCCCCTACATTTAAGGGTTTAAGAATAAGTTTTGGACTTCCTGTCTTGCTATTAAAGGAGAATGAGGGTCCTGTTTAATTTATTAAAGAAGATGGACTTGCTTTATTATTAGAGCAGTAGTATTTTATATAAAAGCCAAGGAAGGATGTTCATTTATAAGGCAACTTTTCCCAGAATTTAAATTGGTGGTAACAGATAATGGACAGTTAAAATGTGGTGTTAGTCACCCCTTAACATTATGAGCTATGGCTGAAGTAGGTGAACACCTCTGAGTGCAATGTTAAATGATCATTGGAGTAGATAATGGAAGAAACACATACTCAGATAGGACTCTACAGATGTCAAGATATGTCTAAATTTTACATTCACTTTGAAATAATGAGGCAATCCTACAAGTGGATGATTAACAAATAATTTGATTTAACTCCATGTGTTATGAATGAAACGCAGGAAAAACTGAAAAATATTTGGCCTATCCATCAGGGAACTGAAAAAATCCTTGTATTTTCCTTGACTCCTACTGACTGATTTAGGATGATTTAAAATCTGCTGTTCTCAGACTAAGCTTAGTTTTGTCCTTAGAAATAACTAAGAACATGTAAATAGGTCTTCACAAGGAGATTAAATAGATAAACTATATTAATAGTGTGTAGTAGATATGTTTACCATCTTGTAATTAGAGATCCCTAGCTGAAAACACTATTAAACATTGTCGCTAATTGAAACATTCTGTCTATGAGTCTGATAAGGGCTCTGTCTGGCTCTCCCACCCATCAGATGGTACCGGAAACACTTACCAGAAGATGTAGTATTTTGTTCAACAGTTCAATGAAGCCCTTAAAATGTGATTAAGTGTATCAAAACCACCATGATTACTTGTGTTCCTCCAGCCTCTTTAATTAATCAACTAACTTTAAGAGTGGAGGATGAGATAGATAGTAAAAGGCAGCATGTCTTGCACTTATTTGCAACTATTATTGTCCAAATCAACAGTGTGAAAGTCATTATGCTTTGGCAAATTTGTTACTAGAATTTCCTGAGCAGCCTTTGTATTAAAGCCTAGTGAAATCAGTGGGAGAGTCCTCAAAACTGCTTGTTTTCCAAAAGCACCATTGAAATTTCACATGGAGCATAGCTCCCTCCACTTTTCTAATAGGCAGAGCTGTCATGTCTTATTGACTCAATACAAATATTTCTGAAATAGAATAGTATTTACTGAAATGGCCCTGATTTTTAGAAATAAATTATCTAATCTGGTCTTAATTTGATGTATGATTTATTAAATACCTTGTTAGGTTGCTCTGTCTGTAGCTTAGTGTAAACTCATGTATTTCATAAAAACTGCTTTTTATGCTCTCATAGTGCTGCTTTTCCTTTCTTAAAAATAGCGGGGAAAAATGCTATCATGCAAGTGAAGTCCTGAAAATTATTTCTGGATGTAATTGTGACTTTAGACATTGTTCTTCACACACAAACAGGAGAATTCTCAGCTCATAATGATCTTTAAATCAGATGATAGATACCTCAAGTGAAGACTGAGTTTTGCCCTTGAAAAATAATTATATTAAAAATTATGCATTGAAATTAAGAAAGAATAGGAAAGATAAAAGAACAATTCTTTTTATTTTAAAATAGCTCCTAAAATGACATGGGGAACATTGATTACTTCTCAAAAAAATTTGCTAAAAGCAGAATACCTTGCAGTTTTGCCTGCCATAAGTCTCTACAGATCTCCAGTCGGAGCTCTGTGTTCCCAAGGTTTCTTTCTTTCTGTTATTATTAGGGAACTATAATTCTATTAATGTTTATTAATATTTGGAATAAAGGAGCCTGGGAGACTCTCCCATTGAACAGTCTTGCATCTCTAACTTCTTTCTGGTTTTTGTATCCTTTTCTCACCCATAAAAACATGTAGAGCTCCTTCTTGTAACATATCAGCTGCTAAATTTGACACCATCATTATTATTAGCTAAACAAAATGTTTCTTAAAAAAAAAAAATCTGATCTCACATCAGATCTGTATAAAGTTCATCTGCATGCAAATGAGCCAGATTACTATATGAAGCCTGATTTTGTTAACAATATTCAAAAGAAAAATCTCTTTCCCTTTAGGTAGACAAATGCAAATATTGTAAATGTGTAATACTGTACAATGCAATATTAAGTATAAAAGGAAGAGCTAATGACTGCAACTGTTTGTAAGTATGTGGTAATGAAGGTTCACTTTCTCCTGCAATATAAGCAAGATGAAACAATTCACATCGTGCAGTAGGTGCGTATTCCAATGTATATTCACATTTCCCTTAAGTGCCCTAATATGATCCCTTTGGATGCTAGCAGTGACATCTGTTTTGGTGTCATAGTGGATAACTTTGCTGTCATGTAGTAATGGAGGAGTATTGGCCTCTCAGGGAGGAGCTGCAAGGAGGCTTGAGCAATGCCTCCATTCCCTGCTCCTGTCAGAGGTTCTCACAGAGGAGTTGGGCTCGCAGCAGGGCGGGAGTAGAAGATTTGCACCAGCATAGCAAGGTCCAGCCTGGCAGTCTGCAATCTGGTCATTCCTGTAGTCTGTGCCCAGGGACAGCACCCGCATAATCTGAACGTCTGGAAAAATATCACAATAAATAAACATGAACCCTCAATAAAAATGTGAACTGAGTTCCAAAAGGTTTGGCTGTTTGGTTTTGTGATTAAGTTTTTGTCCCTAATTATATTTCTTATAGTATCTCTTTAGTATGAGGCATCACAGGAAGTTTGACAAGAAATTTATTTACTCAAGACTTCAGCCCTCATCCTGCACCAGACCAGAGAGACCAAGCAAAGTCAGAAGTTTAACAATTTTATGGTTCCTATCCTAATCAAATGAGCTTTTTGAACTTCATTCTTGAAGACTAGCTAAAAAACCCCCTAGGGATAGGAAGAAATATGATCAAAAGTAAGCAGGTTGCTGTGAGAGACTGAAGGAGGTAATGTCTCAAACATTGTGGTGGGGCAAGTTCTACTTAACCACTAACTCTGCATAACAAGGAACTCTGCCTAGCAAGGAACCACAGGTGAAAAGAAGCCAATCAGCGCCCATCAGCAACAGGAGGGGGAAGATATGCTGGAGGGTGCACAGCTCCCTGTTCTGATAATGTTCTGTTATGCTGAGCAGAACAGCTCACCATGTATGGCAAAAGATCACATCTGCAGGGAAGGGAAAGTTACCTCCCCCCTTCTCAGGCCCACAGACCTATTTCCCAAAGGCTACCTAATTAGCCTAATGAGTTTGGGTGCCCTCCTGAAGGAGGGGCATGGATAATAAAAGGACACAAACTGAAGCCCCAGGTGTGCAAGCCCACTGGAACTGGACCCCTTGGCTGACTGAACCAATGCTGGACCCAGGACTGGTGAAATCTCTCTCTCTCTCTCTCTCTCTCTCTCTCTCTCTCCCCCTCTCTCCCCGCCCCGTAATCCCTACACCTCATCCCTTCAGACATAAACCGTTGACCAAGTCTGGGATTAGGAGTAGATCCAGCTGCCTCTAGGGTCCTCACTGAGAAGGAGTCTAGAAAGCAAGGGAGTCCACTCTAAATCTTGCGACTCAATGGGAGAGATCTCCTTATTGGCTTCTCTGAACTGATTCCCAAATAAGCAAGGCCTGCAGTATATGTTTGGTGATGTAGGGTATAGCACGTTACACAGTTTACTGACATAGTTTCATGCCAATTTTTGTTGCAAGCATACCGATTTTTGTGGTGAGCATGCCAATTCTTGTTGTGAGTGAATAAAAATAGAGTTTTGTGAGCTAAAGGATCCCTGGTGTCGTTTCACCTTAATCCTGACCTGGGAATCAGCAAACCTGAGTCATCATCCTGAGAAACTGGGATGTGACAGATGCCTAAAAAATGTGTTTCTTATTTCTTAATGTCAGCAGGACTGATCATTTTCACACAATGAGGCCTCAGTTCCAAGTACAGTGATACTTTTTAAGGACAAGATTCAATGTTGGTGGGTGAAACACACCATACTCAGCTCACTCTTGACCCAGCTGCAGTTGTGAATAAAGTTACTGATAGAGGATCCACAGCCTATTTTCCAGCTGGTAATTTGTTGGTGAATATCCTAAAACACCTGCAAAGCTGTTGATTCTTTGGGGTTTTTTTTTCAGTCTATTATAACTATTTTTGCTAACAGTATGACTCTCACTCTTTCTGTAGCCTACAAAACTTCTGGCCTCAGACACATCTTGTGGCAGCAGGGCTCAAGGTAGCTATGCACTAAGAATATAACAACCCTTCCTAATTATTTCTAAAAGTCTTGCATTGCAACTGAATCCCAGCTAGTTCTTGCAATAAGACAGTAAGTACCAGGATCAGATTTGCAATCTGAATACAATGTATTATTTTATGTACTTCTTTTGCTGCTGTCCTTATATATATCCCCTCTTAAGTAAATTGCATCAGTAACCCCCTAACTGATGTGAAAATTGCAAGCTTTTTACAAAACTACTGTACTTTCTATGCATGAATTGATATGAGTTTGTGAAGAAAGTAATATATAGATAAAATGGCAGCCTGACTCCAAAATCCACTGGCACTAAATGGTTTTATACCACTGACAAGACACTAGATAGAGTGAAAGAATATATGTTGCTCTGCTCTCCCCCAGTCGCCAGTTAATTTTAAGGAATAGTTAGTGAAGGTTCATAAATCAAAAGAAAAATAACTTTGGAAAAGAAAGCAAAAAAGTTTTTGCTTTGTTTTGTTTTATGTATGGTAGAATTGCTGAAACTTTTAAAATGTCCTGAAATAACCATGAAAGAATGTGTCAGAGTTCCTCTGGCAATGGCTCAGAAATGTGAAACTATTGTCATCTTGACATTCGCCTCTGATAAACATGTTATGCACATTAAATCAAAATTGGTATAAAAGTGTGCCATGTGACAGGATAGCCTTTGCCAAGTGGGCTGACCTGTAATGAAAAAGTCAATCCTCTTTCCCTTTTTTTTTAAACTAAAAAAAATATAGCAGCAATAACATGGGTAGAAGGCTCAATAAAATCTGTCAGAATTGATTTCTAGTGACACATAATGTCTGGCAATCTAAAGCTTTATTTTGCCAACTGTTTAATCTGTACTACAAGTAAAAGTGTTCCATATGCATAACTTCCCATTTCAGTGATGATCCTGTTTAAAGATTTGTTCCAGCAGCATTTATTTAATGACCTTTATAAAGAATTTTCTCATTCTTCTGTGGGTTATATTTAAACTAGGGTATAATAAAAATAAAGTGCACAATGGGAGAAAAAAATCTCCATTCCCCATTACTTTTTTTCAAAAATATAATTACTTCTTAGACAGCATTAATGAGGAAGCCTGGGAATATAGGCATCCAATGTTAGAAACAATAATAAACCAATGGTCATTATTTACATCCTTATAACACCAAATCGTATGGGGTTTTTTTTTCACATAATACCTGTGAAGAAATCTCACACACGCTGCAATATCCACAGCTATGACTCCCTTAGTCTATTGATTTAAATATCCTTTTGCTTCTCCCTCCTCAACAGGAAGTATGAGGTCATTGCTATAGCTCAAACACATCTTGATAGAGCACTATTCAAACCAGATATACACCATACTTTATATCATATTTTGAATTATTTATCTGTCATGGGAAATAACAGGAGAGGAAGGAGTTAGCTGGGTGCTTGAAATGAATGTGGCAAAAGCATTAATGTGCAGGTCCAGCTGTGCAAAATCAGATGTCAAGTCCTGGTACAAGGGTTCAGAGTCAGTGCTGGCGGTAGAGCTCTTGGTAATACCAGAAGAGCAAAGAGGCTCATAAATCCAGAGAAAGGCGATCACATCCAATAAACTAGGCATAGGTGAAACAGAGTACTAATTTCCAATGGGCCAGGGAGGATGGCTGCCTGAAACATATGTTTAAAACTGACATGCGCACGCAGCCTTGCCATTCAAAAACTTCCATATATAGTACTGCGGAAAAGGTTAATCAAGAGTGCTGTATGGCTTAAGGAAATGCATAGGGTGGCTGACTGGTTTGATTCATATGTCCCGGTGACAAAATTCTTTCCTGGAGATCCATAATGTCTGGGCTCTTAATTATCTGGTCTTTTTTTTGGGGGGGGGTGGGAGTGTATTAAAAAAAATGGCCAATAAAATGTCAGCCAAGAAACACACTCTTCATTCCTTTCAGGTTTATTTTAAACCTATTGCACTTAGGCTCCAGCTAAATCAATTTTTCATGAATATCTACCCTAGTAGATTACACCTCAAGCCAGTTCAGATCTCCAGAGAATTAAAAAAAAAAAAAAAAAAAAAAGAGATTTATCAAGTAACAAGTAACACCTCAGGAAAAAGAAACAGGGTTTTTAATTGCTTTGTGCGCTCCATAATTGAAGGCAGGCACCTTCTTGAGGCACTCACTGCCAGGAGGAGTGTGACTCCACTTGGCCCTGCCTAATTAATCCTGTGATACAAACCTTCTGGCTTCAATTTTCACATTTCTGTCTCTTTTTAGAGGTGATAATAAAACTAAAAATTTATGTTGGTTACTGTATGACTATAACGGTGCCAGCGGAACACAAATAAAACCATATGGATGAAAGAGACCTTGTCTTCCCATCCCTGGCTTCTCTGTTTCATGAGGTGTACAGGGACACACTTTGTGCTAACAAGAAAAGGTAGAGAAAGATTCAGTAGCAGGAAGGAAGTGCAGGTCAACTGATTCTTGTGATAGTTTGCTCTGCTCAGATGACTCACTGAAGCATATGTCTTATTTGTTTATTGACGAGATCTCAAAATAGAAGTACACACTCTGGAAGCTCAACTGAGCTGGCTACAAATCACAAAACTGCACAACAGCTCTTAATGAAAGACAAATTGTGCAGCTTAGCCTTTAAAAAGCAGTCAAGACTGTGCAGATGCCTTCAATCCTAATAGCTTACATACTGTGAACTGTGCTCACTCCCTACCAGTGCCTACTGAAAGTAATAGACCATCTTTATTTTCCATGGAATGTAAGGATCCAACTATTATTATTAATATTATTATTATTATTACTACTACTACTTCTACCATTATGAGGCAAGGATTTAATTCTTGGGCATGGAGAAACTGTATCTACATACACACAGACACATACATGGCAGCTATAAAATATAGCAGGACGAATTCTGCTTTCAGTAAAATTATGTCTATTTTCACTGCATGATATAGAAAGTGGACCTACACATTATTATATTAAGGTGGGAGGGTTTTATCTTGTCAAGTGAACTAGAGGAATAATCTTCAAATAGAGCTGTCACTCTTATTTGGAAGTTATTGATAATGAGTACACTGCTGGCTGAACTCAGTTCATCCTACTCCCAAGACCCAACAATACAGTTCTGTACATTCAAATTCCTTTACGCAGTTGAGCACAGTAGGATTCTACCATGGATTTTATCATTTTTCATGAAGAGGTGTACTGGAAGAAGAGGTGAAAAAGAAAAATTATCTTAGTTTTGCTGCTACGTTGTTCTCATTTCCTCACCATAGCACAGTGGTAAGAAGAGAAGCAAGTGGCCTGGCACCTTGCTTAGGACAGGACTCTTTTACCTCCTCCTTCATCTCATCCTTGCTACAACTCTGATGATGGCATATTATTTTTTCGGTAAGTTAAAGTCAGTGTGCCAACTTTCCTTACAGGAGAGCCATTGGTGACACATTTGTAAAATGTCACACGTTTCTAGGGATATTATTTTAAAATAAGTATTATATTTTAGGGTAACAAAATGCCTCAGCTCTGTGATGGTGTGCAAGCTGTCTGCCACACAAGAGTTGGGTGGATCAGTGGGATTGGAAAATTAGGATAATTTTGCTGCCAAACTCTAACAAAGTGCTACCAAGCATCTACAAAGTAGGTTTTTTTCCAGCTTCACACTCGAATGCATTGGTGCAAAAATTCTCTATGGATGACAAAAACCATAGCCCTTTGTGATTCCTCAGAAATTTCAAGTGCTTTTTCCAAGACAAGGTGATGTTAGATTTTCTCATCTGAATGCTTTTAAGAATTTGCCCTTGTCTCTGTAAACCCTGTTTTTTGGAAATGGCATTACTATTACAGCTGAAATTTTCACCCACAAGCAGAACACTGAGTACGGAAAGCTCAACCCAAATACTTGTAAGCAAATGTAAGGAGAAACTTATAGCATCAAGCACAAAGCATATGTGACACAGCTGAATGTCTAATATGAGGCTACACAAGAAAGACTAGGTGGGAGATATTATCAGAAGCAGAGAGACACTTACCCCACATTCAGCAGCTATGACTGGGCAGATCTTCCTAGGGAACAACTGTTGAACTATTCCGCCAGTATATTTTGAAGAAGAGATAGGGTTTGTTTTGTCAAATGTTTAAGGAGTGGAGATGAAGAGATGGGTAGACTGTGATATATTTTTTTTCAGGGCGTGGAATCCTGTATCAGTAAGAATATGTAAAAAAAGGGTTGGGTAAAATGGAAAAAGTTCTTATCACATTAACACAGGATGTTCTAGAGAAAAGGCTGATATATGTTGATTATCTTATGTATCATCTCCTACTTTAAGAGAATCCAGATGATTTAACCACTTTTTTAATAACAGCTCTGAAGCCAATATAGAGTGTTCTACCAAATTTTCATGCAGCTTTGTACATAACTGGTTGATGATCTGTATATAGCAGACAGACCAAGTCATGTGCCTTGAGTTTCCTTTTCCCTTTCTTTTTTTTTTTTAAATAAAGTATCAGAAGTGTTTCTTTTTAACTGACAGTAGTTCTATGTTAAAATGTATGTGCCATCTGATTGCCAGTTTAGTCCCTGTGAATGGGACTGCCCTGCAGTGCTCTTTCCTCTGCATCCTGCTGAAGGAGATACGTTGAGCTTCATAAGGCACAGACACTGCCTATGTTATCTCATGGTGAGAACCACCACCCTATTCACTCCTGTCTTCTTATCCCCATCCCCAGGCCTCAGGACCTCCGTCAGCTCTGGCATTTATTGCTAGAAACAGAGCTGTCATGATAGTTTCTGCAAGATCTTCTGGTGTCTCCTGGAATTAAAAAAAAAAAAAAAAAAAAGTAGTAAGTCTTAGATTCAGGCTATTTAAGCAGCTCCAAAAAAATGCCAGTTTTGTTTCTAATTCACAGCAGCACATGCAGGAAGTCAGGGACAGTTGGCCCTTTGTTCAGTTCTTGAGATGGCAGGATTAGGCCAATACAGGGTCTTCTGAATGGAGACTGATGCTCCGTCTCCAAGGCTGCCTTTCACAGCCTTCTCAAGAATAATGCACATTCTTCGTAGGCAGTGTCCCGCAAATCATTGCACAAAGAAGTGGGTTAAGCCTGGCTTTCTTGTTCACTGTAATGTCTGGTCTCCAACATTCTGTCTAAACTGCTCTTTTGATGGAAAAATTGGGGATTTCTTTTGAAGCCAAAAATTGTGTCATTCAATCTCCATCTCCCATGAGGAATCGTACTATTTCTAAACAAAATATGTCTGTTTTCAATTTTTTTAAATTTTTCCAACCAATTTCATTTCTAGGCTCTTTAGTTACATAGGCATGTGGGATTTTATTTGGCCCTGGTCAGTGGCAGATTTGTTACCACAAGTCCATGGGATAAATTTTCAGTCTTCAAAAAGCATATCAGCTAAGTCCTCTCTTAGCTCCAAGTCCTGCTGTGGGTAGACCCTGAAGCATCACACTAGGGGTGTGCTGGGAAGCCCGGCAGCCCAGAAACAGCAGCAAAATGGGTCAATTAATCTAGGGTGGAAGGGAATTGGATCCTCTTGAAAAACAGGGCTATTGGTACAACTCCTGTCAGCTGAAGACTAACAATGTCTTCAGTAATGTTGACGTGAATGTGTGAGAGGAAGAAGCAAAAGAATGATAAAGTACATTCAGTATACTCGTTTAGTCCTCGATTTTGAATCCATCCTGTTTGCACTTTGATTATATGATATATCTGAGCTACTCCTACTACCACTCTTTGAATGGCTGGACTCTATGTAACATCTTATTTCAAGTGAGGGCTCATATCCCATTCTAATTGCGCTTCTGTTTAATATTGTTACAAAATCTTTCCTTTTATGCCATTTAGTAATATGTCTAATCAGAGAGGGGGCATGTCCTAAAGTAAAAATGAGAAGTATAAAACAGTGCCTGGCCTACAATTAGCATTTTCCATGTGGGTATTTAAAAATTTTTTGAACATAGTTTTTCTTTTGTATTAATGTAATTTAAATAAATGAACTGTTTTAGAGGCTATGGTATATATACACTTAAATGTCTGTCAAAAGTGTCATTGTTTCAGTAAACAGTTAAGGAAGCTATATTATGTCATATTAATAAAATAAAATGTGGATACCATTCTGAAGAAAAACTACACTCATATAAACTTAAAATTCAGGATACATATAGTAACTTATAGCAAAATGTATTACAGAAATAATGTAAATAACCTAGGATAAGATGCAATGAATCTGGCAAATCAGAACAGAGGTTAAACTTCAATGTAATATGATTACCTTAAAGTATGAAATCATACTGATTATCTCAGCCCTGATAATGTTGCTGTGCAGTGACACACATGCAGTAAATATGATTATAATGAAACCATTTATGGGTTTTGTTCTACAGGCTTAAAAAAAAATGGAAGACCTATTCTCTTTGCACTGCTCCCTCCCTGCCCTCAAATAAAATGCTTTCAAAGTTTATACAGTTCTGGGCAGGTTGAACGTATGTA
Organism: Haliaeetus leucocephalus; assembly: GCF_000737465.1. Taxonomy (NCBI): domain Eukaryota; kingdom Metazoa; phylum Chordata; class Aves; order Accipitriformes; family Accipitridae; genus Haliaeetus; species Haliaeetus leucocephalus. The sequence goes on along the minus strand of NW_010973002.1, from coordinate 7,013,318 downwards.
GATTATAAAGTGTTGCAGGGATCCACAGATGTTTTACAAATTATAGTCCCAAATTGTGACCCAGTTTGCATGGCTTTGCAGGACAGGAGGGAGAATAAAGGAATAAAACACTCCTTTATTACTAATACCCAGGGGAGCTGTAAGGGGTGAATAAAAAGAATAACCACAATAGGGAATCTTGCACTGCATGACCTAGTTGCACCAGCATGTAAGAACTCATGCACTGAAAGGGAAAACCAGGAGACTCATTGTATCTTTGAGACACAATTTGCCTCTCCGTTTACTTTAAGGCAATGCAAAAATATGCTTGGCTTTGTTCAGGGCTCAAGAGCAGTCAAAACCCTGCAGCAATTATTTCTGTGAAAAGTGTTTGATTTCTATGAGTAGTATTGGTATTTCTTTGAAAGACTAAGTTAGTACTAGTGTGTTATCCTTCTTAATTAAGCACGATGTTTTTGGTGGTGTCATGTCTTCAACAATTAAGCCCAATATACAAACTTCATTCTTTTCCATGTAGTACTCAGAAGAGATTGGATCCATTTCCTGACATGTCTTTCTCTTTTATTACAAACAGTTCCAGTTTCAGCAGAGGTTTAGCTTTGCAGATGAACAAATTACTTCCATCACATTGTAATGCAGCTACCTCAAGCTAAAATGCAGACTTGTGAGCACACTATGTATCAGATTATGTATAGAGCAAGCTATAAAAGCAATTAAAAAAAAAAATTACTAGTTGTTATTGGCTACATAAAGGAGGAATAGTCTCCTTGAAATGTATAATGCAACCCTTTTTTTAAACAGAGCACACACTTAGCTAAAGTTTGGTGCCCAAGAGCTGTGCTATATGCAGTCGAAAATGTTGATAAAGTGATCTTACAAAAAAAAAAAAGTACTTTTTTCCCCTAACCATAACAGGAATCACACCCAGGTCATTTAGATGATGATACTTAATCCTTAATCTTTTTCTTTTACCTTGTCTTATGTCCATGTTCTCTGTGTTCTGCTGACAATATTTTCCTTCTCTCAGCGACGAGGGGACAGCGGTCTGTATCTGTTGTGCGCTTTTCTACATCACTTAAATATGCAGAGCTTTAATCATGCAATACCCGATGAAAACCATCTGTCATTACTACTCAAATTCTTAAGTGATGTTAGGAGCATTTACTTTTTTTTTTTTTTTTGATTGTGAAAGGTCTCTTGGTTTGGCTGGAAGCTTCCTTTGTTTCAGCTGTCTGGCTCCTCTAAGGAGCATAGTGGTCTCTTGCAAGTTTCTGGAAGTTACTAGTGGTGAGACCCACCAATTTCCATTATATTTAGCTCACCGTTTAACAATATACAGAAGGTTTAAAAAGTCATCCTGAGATTAACTTCCAAAAGCACAAGTTCTTACTAATTTTACATCATCTTCCACCCACTGTATTCATTTGTTTCATAAAATCATGAATGTTATCATGTCTTAGCACTAATGCTTTTCAGTTGGACTCCCACTAACAACAGCTTTTAAACCTCCACTGGATTCAGTGGGATTTTACATGCTTTAGTGTTTGTGGAAACAGTACCCTACACTGTATCCTGTCTGGTGTTCAGGCAGGCTTTCCCATATGATGTTCTTGTATTGTGATTATTGCAATGGTTGCTCCTGTCCTGTTGGGACTTCTAAATGAACTGTAAAGCATACTATAATAATAAATAATCATGTAGTGACTATCATAAAATCACAGCATTCCTCAGGCAAAACAAAAAGTCAATCAAAAAAGCAGAAAATATCTGACCCGCATCCAAACTTTAGCTGTGTTTCTGAATTTCTGGTTAGAAGACATAATATATTAATGCCCTGCAACTTGCACTGTGCTCACTTTAAAATTTATATTAAGTAGATTGTTACATTATGGTAATGTACTAAATTACCTAAAGCAAAGTAATACAATGATTAACTGACCATAAACATTGGTTTATGGTCAGTTTATAAAGTATTACAAAGATTAACATTATGCATTTTCATAACAGAAGAAAATTGCAGGATGAAATATCTCTGGATTGACTTGGTGCTATTAAGAATAATAAAATAGTGGTATAACTCACAACAGTCTCAAGTTACAGCTTGCAAGTAAACTTTGTTTTAAATCATTTTTGAAAACAGCAGAGATATTCATCGTTTTAAAAAATGCCCAAAGCTTTCCAAGCATAGAATAATGGTTTCCAGTATATGTTTTCTAATATATAATGTATTACCTTTTTTTTTCCCCCCTCTTCGTTATTCAACATATCATGTCAGAATCTGACCTGACATAGCTGGTCTGAGATCAGGAGCATTTTACCACCTTATCCAAGACAAATTTGGGTCTCTTTTTGTCAGATTATAATATTTGTCCTAAAAAGCTAGACACAATCAAAGGTGAATGCTTTATGAGTTAAATTCACTTAATCATGCATGGGTAAAAATGCTGTTCACCTGTTGTTCCAGGATTTCATCTGGTCTGTCTGTGAGTTTAACCCTACACAAACTAGATTTTTGGGGGGACAGAGACCAAAGGTGGGGCAAAGTGAGGGAACATGGGGTGGAGAATCAAGCATGGGACATGACAACAGGGAAGGCTCTTACACAACCTTTGAGCAAGCAGGACCGTTCTGGGCCCATCACAAATGCATGTATATTAATATGTGCTGCTCAGGGAGCAGTAACGTCTGTATGTAGTCACAGATTTACAATGTCATAGGAATTACAGAGATGTGGGGGAATACCTTAAACAGCTGCAATAGCTTGAGAGAGACTCTTTAGGAAAGACAGGGAAGATGAGGAACAGCAGGATACAGAAAAGGCTGAGGAACTCAGTGCTTTCTTTGCCTGGGCCCTTGGTGTCTCTGTGCTCTCAGAGTCCACACAGCCACATGCCTATAGCAAAGCTAGCAGCAAGGACATACTATCCAAAGCAGAGAATGCACAAGTTAGGGCTTACTTAAATGTGCAGACATATGCAAGGCTCTAAGATCAGAAAGGACACATGTGAGGGTACTGGCAGTTGTCTGGCATCTTTGAAATGTTGTGGCAAGGTCCACAGGAAAGGTCCCTGATTACTGAAAAAATATTATTCCCATGATTAAAAGAAAGTAAGAAGGATGATCTGGGGAACTACAGGCTGGTCAGCCTCATTTCAATCCCAAGGAAAAACATGGAACAAGTCCTCCTGGAACCCATGAAGGAGAAGATGATTTGGAGAACTCAGCATAGATTTATCAAGGAATGGATCAACATGAATCTCCTTGAAACTCAGCAAAGACAAATGCCAAGTCCTGCATCTGAGATACAACAATACAGTCTGGGAAACAGCTAGCTAGAAAGGCCAGTTTGCAAAAGCAGACCTGGGGATTCTGGTAGACAACATGTTGAACACGAGTCAGCCGAGCTCCTTGCAGTGAGGAAGGCTCACTGTAGACTGGGCTGCACTAACTAGAGCATGGCCAGCAGCTCAAGGGAAGTGATTATCCCCAACTGCTCAGCCCTTGTAAAGTCAAGTCCATAGACCAGTTTGGGGCTTCCTAATGCAAAAGAGATACTTACAAACTGGAGAGAGTCCAGAGGAGGGTAACTATGATTTAGACAGGGCTGGAGTACTTGACATGCAAGGAAAAGCTGAGGAAACTGGGTTTGATCAGCCTGAAGGTTGAGGGGATATCTGTTTGCAGCATCCTCTTGCCTCAAGGAGAGTTATAGAAAATGCAGAGACAAATATTTTACATGGGTGCACAGTGAAAAGAAAGAAGCCACAGTCACAATTTGCAGAAGGAAAATTGCAATTGGACTTAAGGAAAAAAAAAATGCACAATGAGAATGATCAAGCCCTGGAACAGGTTGTCCGAGAACCGTGGGAAACTGTCCTTGGAGATTTTTCAAAACTTGGTTGGACAAGTCCCTGGGCGACATGATCCAGTTTGAGATTAACCTTGATCCAAGCAGAAGGCTGGACCAGATGGCCTCCAAAAGCTCCCTATAACCTAAATTTTTATATGATCCTATGATTCTCCTTCTGTGTTCCCTCAGCCTTAAAAAATGCAGTTGGCTAACACTGCATTAAGATTCCAATATTGTAAAAGGTAAAACCAGAAGTAATATTCATATTACTCCAGTATAATAAGCCTCAACTTTTAGAGAACCTTTCAAAACTCAGAAAATTAACATTAAAGTCTCCTTTCTTCCTTTTCATCTCTAACTTAAGGTTTCTGAGATGATCAAGTCAACTCAGCTCACTTTTTCAGGCTTTTCTGTGCAATTGTGAGGTCTAGAAATATACTTCATTTTTAAATAAAAGCTAAGTACTACAGGGTCAGGGACTTTCAGAAAAGAATCAGTTATCACAATGCACATAATAAATTTGCAAAACTAGTAAATTAAATTTCTTATATTTTTTATAGTTTTTATTTTCACCCTTTGTCTTTCTTGTGAAGCTTAGAGACTACAAAATTTTATAGTTTGTGTGATATTTGTCATCATCATTATCTTTCCTGCTGTATATTATGGCTTTTAATAAACTTTGTAATACATGTATTTGATAATTTATATAGAAGTTCCACTTACTCATTATTAGTAAGTTATGTTAAATCTGTATATGCATCAGAGGCATCAATAATATGACTTGGTTTAGGCTGGACTCCACTTTCCTGAAGTTCTTGAGTAGAAGAGCTGCTTTAATTTGTGAAAAAGAGACACTATGGTCCATTATAAACCCACAGAATTAAGACAATAGCATTGTTTCCGTCTATATTTTGAATATAGGGATTTCCTCTGGCATTGATTTTACAAAAGTATCATCAAAATGAAAGAAAGGCTTGGCACGTAGATATATGAAAAGACGGGAATAAGAAAACACCAGACAGCACAATAGAAGCAATGACACTATGGTCCTGAGAAAATAAGAGCATACAAGCTTTTGGCTTTGGGGGTTGACTTACAGCTGAAATAAGTTCACAGTAAGAATATAAAATATTTTCTTTCTACTTGATTCTTCCTATGCACAGGGAAACAGGATTATGTACAGACTAGCAAGGTTGCATCCCATTTACCTAACTCCTACCAAAAGAGGCAACATTCCAAGCCATAAATTTGATGTAACCATTTGTCAATATTACAGACATTTTTAAGGCCAGCAGTAAAAAATTGTAAAGTAGTCACAATTTTAGATATACATAACTTGTTGTGTAACAGCCCCTAATTATTTGTGACACTTGAAGTTACAAAACTACTTACTGATCATTTCTTAACCTGTAACTGTAGCCTTAGGGTAATGTTTGCCCATTCAGTTGAACTTTTTTTCCTGCCTGTTGCCTGTTTGATTTTGATCCCAGTAAGAAGTCATTCTAAATAACTCCTTGATTTCAAAGTTTGAGGAAATGAACTGTAGGGTTCCCAAAACGTGCCAGGTGGATTATGCACACATCTCTGAGCATTGCATTATGCAGGGTCAAAGTGTCTGATTCAGAAAAAATGGGGACCCCAGCAGTCTTTAGTGTGGTGGTTCTTTCAAGGAGAGTTAACCTTGCTTAAGTTTGCCACCTAAGTGCCTTGTGTACTGGGCAAACTCTGACTGTAACCCAAGAGAGAGGTGGCATGCAGGCAGTGATTCATCTCATCCTAAGCGAGGTGTCTAATATCAGTCTTTAAGGTTACTCCTTTGGGGTGTCTCATTCCTGCTTTAAATCCCTCTCCCACTGCTGTCAATGTGAAGAACAGGTCAGGCAACTGACTCAGCCTAAAACAAGCCTGTCAAAAAACAGGTTAACTTTAATCCAGATCAGTTCCCTGTTGTAACCCATAGTTAGATTCAGCAACATGAAAGAGAGCCTGTCAAAAGGCTGAAAACAAGAAGCCAGAGTGTGGTAGAAAGCAGGACTGCCTCTCTTAATGGTACAAGCTTGGGTGGCTTCAATCCTTTATGAAATTTTTGCCTAAAATAATTTAGGCAAATCTCCCTCTGAAAGTGCTCCTTTTCCTCCATGGCTATCTTTACAAATATCTGTATTGGCTTTGTGTGGCAAGGTTTTGGTAGCAGGGGGGCTACAGGGGTGGCTTCTGTAAGAAGCTGCTGGAAGCTTCCCCTGTGTTCGAGAGAGAGCGAGCCCATACCAGCCGGCTCTGAGACGGACCCGCCGCCGGCCAAGGCCGAGCCAATCAGTGATAGTGGTAATGCCTCTGGGATAACATTTTTAAGAAGGAAAAAAGTTGGGACAGACAGAAATGGCTGCCGGAGAGAGGAGTGAGAACATGTGAGAGAAACAACCCTGCAGACCCCCAGGTCAGTGAAGAAGGAGGGGGAGGAGGTGCTCCAGGTGCCGGAGCAGAGATTCCCCTGTGGCCCGTGGTGAAGACCATGGTGAGGCAGGCTGTCCCCCTGCAGTCCATGGAGGTCTACACTGCAGCAGATATCCACCTGCAGCTCGTGGAGGACCCCACGCCGGAGCAGGTGGGTTCCCGAAGGAGGCTGTGTTCCCATGGGAAGCCCACGCTGGAGCAGGCTCCTGGCAGGACCTGCGGATCTGTGGAGAGAGGAGCCCATGGAGCAGGTTTTCTGGCAGGGCTTGTGACCCCGTGGGGGACCCATGCTGGAGCAGTCTGCTCCTGAAGGACTGCACCCTGTGGAAAGGACCCATGCTGGAGCAGTTCATGAAGAACTGCAGCCCGTGGGAAGGACCCACGTTGGAGAAGTTTGTGGAGGACTGTCTCCTGTGGGTGGGACCCCACGCTGCAGCAGAGGAAGAGTGTGACAAGTCCTCCCCCTGAGGAGGATGAAGCGTCAGAAAATAATGTGTGATGAACTGACCGTAAACCCCATTCCCCGTCCCCCTGTGCCGCTGGGGGGGTTGGTAGAAGTTGTGCCTGGGAAGAAGGGAGGGGTGGAGGGAAGGTGTTCTGAGATTTGGTTTTATTTCTCATTACCCTACTCTGGTTGATTTGTAATAAATTGAGTTAATTTTCCCCAAGCTGAGTCTGTTTTGCCTGTGACGGTAATTGGTGAATGATCTCTCCTGTCCTTATCTCGACCCACAAGCTCTTTGTTATATTTTGTCTCCCCTGTCGAGCTGAGGAGGAGGAGTGATAGAACAGCTTTGGTAGGCACCTGGCATCCAGCCAGGGTCAACCCACCACAATATCTATACAGTTAGCTTATACTGATGCCTAAGGGTTACAGTGCTGAGATTGGGTGGCAAGAATCAAAAGACCCTTTGAATAGTGGAAAATTTCTCATTGACTGAAATGTTGAGAGAGAGAGAACTGATGGTTTTGTTTGCCCCACGTAAATTAGAAATACGGTAACTGAGAGACATCTTGAAGCTGCTGCATTTATTACTACAGTTGATTCCTAAACATCAAAATATTATACTATATTTATATACACATTTGAAAATAGCATATGGGTTATTTATTCATTAGGGAATAACATATGAACAGCATCACCTGGTGAAAACAGTAAAAAAAAGAAAAAATCCAACATGTAACCTTCTCCTGTCGGAGTAGTTTTGGCTGGCAGCATCCCTCTCTCTTTCCACTCATGCTGGCACTTCCAGGAAGGAATGGAAGATGTGCTTGGCCACTGGGGCATTTCAAATATTTTTATCCAAACTTCTCTGTCCAGCACATGGTTTGCCCAAGAGACACTTGGAAATGCTTATTCATCAATGAAAGTAACAGTGTTCTCCAGCTTTTCTCAAGAGCTCACTACTTTCCAGACCATTTCCATTAAACACTCTACCTTGATACATAATCATTAAAATAACTGTCAAGGATGTTTATGATGCCCTAATTTGGCCCATTTCATATTTCATACTGGATAACTAAATCATAGGGTAAATTTGTCCCTGAAAGACTTAAGGCAAAAGCTGCACACAGTGCAAGCACAGAAACAGGACAGCAGTAAGTAAAGACCAGAATCCACAGAGAATATAAGATGACTGGTTTTAAGCTGCAAGAACAATGAAACGGTTGACAGACAGCTGGCATCAGCAGCGCAGACATACTTGGGCATAAGCACTAAAAGTGGCAAGTACTGGAATTACTAAAAACGGGTATTTAGAAACCAGTATCCCAGTTTAAAGCTGGCAGAAGAGAAAATAAGAAGGAATATTCTAAGGCGGGCTCTGTCTGAGAGAGAGAAGAAAAAAGGCATCAAGGAGACACTTCCATCCATAAGTGCCTCTGTTCTAATACAAGAAAGTAGACCTTGCCATTGGTAAGTGCAGAGTATGAGCAGGTTTGGGGGAATTATTGGCTTTCAGGTTAAAAGTTATAAAGCCTTATTACTATGCTGACTATTTTCCCATCAATTCAGACTACATTTCTTTGTTCTTATCTGGGAATAATTTACCCCACCTCCGACTGCCTCATCTATAGGGATGAGTGGGTGTCTGAAGGGCTGTACTCATCATATTTCATTTCAGTTGAGTGGGACAGATTCCCATGGCACAAAAAAAGTTAGGCACAGATATCTCACTGACACCACAGAAATAAATCCAGGAATAGCAGAGTTTTCAGGCTCTGGAATTGATGTAAACTGAAATTATTCTAACAGTTGATAAGATGTATATCTGAGGCTCCTGAGTACAGTGGAGTTACTGTGAAGTTTTAAATTTCATCCTCCTGGATATTTCATAAGAAGGCTAAAATCTTTCCCATGCATTATCTAAAAGACTTAAATATAACCAGAAAGGGATTTTATTGCAAAAAATAGATGTCATCACAAGTTTTTGAGAACTACTGCCTGTTTAAATTGTTCTTTAAAAGGAAAAAGATTGAACCAAGATTTTTACCAGAGCAAAAGAATGGTATTTGGTTTATGCATGTCCTACCTACAAAACATCATAATGTGTTGACTCTTGTTATGCTGCCGTGAACGTGGATTGATGGTTTCTCTCTGCAGATCTTTAGTTTTAAAACAATTTCATCATTGATTAGTTTAGATTAGTTTAGAAAATAGCCTTGTGTAGTTACAGTGTACACCAGTAAGCATTGGAGAGCCTTGATAAAGCTGAAAAAAATGTTCTAAGCTTTCTTTCTGGCTTGACTTCAAAGGTGTCACATCACTGGCTCTGAAAATTGTCTGGCAACAGGCCAATGCATGCGCAGAGATTCATTCTCTAGGGGACACAAGAGAAGCTTATTAGTTGGCCCCAACAAGACTTATTTTTAACTACTAAAAGTACATGCTTTGGTGACAGGTTATTACTTCTGCAAGCACTGCTGTACTGAATTCTGAATTGCCACTGTACAGAATATTACCACAACAAAAGCAGGAGCATAACCAGTAAATACTTTATGCTTTGCTCAGTGGCATTTTATGCTGACTTGTTTCACATGTTTTCTTAGTGATTAGGAAAAAAAATATTCTCTAACTAATACTTATTTTGCAGAAGGTATTTAAAAACAGATATATTACAGCCACTTTTTTGGCAGCATGGAGGATAGCTACAAAGATGACAGAGCCAAATTCTTCTTTCAGATGAACGAACAAGGAGAAATGGCCACTGAGTGCTTCTTCAGAGGTTAGGCTGTGCAGAAAATTTTAAACTAATGGCACAAGAACTCTTTGGCTTTCACTGTCTGTTGTTCTAAGGAGCAGATTATGACCTGCATGTAGAAAAATATTGCCTCATTCCCTCCACTTACACTAAATTCTTCTTAAATTGAGAGGGGATCTGAGTAATGATGTTTTAAACACTGAAATGAAGAAAGGTCAATACTAAAAGTGCTTATATTTATCTTACTTAGCATTTTCACAGGTATTATTTCCCGGGTTCTAGATTAATAAATGCTATTTTATATCTTATGTGCTGTGTTAGGCAAAATGTCAGCAAGTAGAATATGGCACAATCAGCCATGGTATAAGCCGATACAATTAGACTGAGGACACTGGAGTGCCTGCATGAGTTTTGCCTGGAAAGCTTTCACTTACACAACAATAACATTTACAGACGATTTGTGTGTGGAAGTGCAGTTACCCACAGGCTTCCAAGTTACACCAGGTTAATAGCTTGTTGTAAATTTCCTTTTTTTTTTTTTTCCAGGATTAGCTTAGCTATGGTTTTGCCTACCCAAGTCTTAGATTCCAGTCTCCTCTCCTTTCCTGAAAAAGAAGAAGGACCTTGATCAGGGTTGAGATCTATACTAATATACTAAATTTCAATGAAATTTAAGGGCAGGAGGAGACCACAGGCAGATACACAGAGACAAAGTGACTGCGTATCTTATCTTTCCTTAGCACCGTATCCCTGGAAATTGATTTGACTCCATACTAACATGGTTACAAAATAAAAACTTCATTCTTGATCCCAAAAAGGGACTGTTGTACTGAATGTTCCAGATACAGTCTGCATATTTTGATATATATGTATCTTACTTATCTCAAACAAGGGGATGCAGGGCATATAATAAAGAAAGTTTACAAAAGTCAGATGAGTGTAATGAAGCTGACATATGGCTGGCATAAAGCAATGCACTAACACTGTTTCTTCTCTGTGCAATCAATGCAAAGGAGGAGCACCAACACACTGGTGTAACCATGACTCCTATTACCTTCTCTCATAGCCTCTCCTCTACACGTACGTATCTCCTTAGTCATTTCGTTCTTGCTCTGTGCTCAGAATCCTTCACTGCTGAATGCTGTGGAGTTAGGTTCTGTGTATTGAGGGCTGGAGTTTTCTCATGGTTGTCAGGGCAGTCTGGGATTCCATGATTTTCATACCTTTCTGACAAATATCCATGACTTGCGACATTCTGGAATCCTACGTGAGAGCCAGTGGACTGGGTGCATGGAGTGAACCTAATTGCACAAAGTGGAACAAATGTAATTAAGAGCTGTAAATTTGAGCTAGGCACTCTTTGGGAGGTTGATAGAGAGCAGGAGCTCAGCCTGACAAAGGAGCCCACTAGCCCAGCTGACTCGAGCTGAAGGGCTGCACATGACTGCACACAGTGGAACAAATTTCATTACAAGCCTTGTGATCAACATTTTTGAAAGCTTAGTGAAATGGGTCAAGTTCACAGGGATAATTTTGTTACAACAAAAACACATCCATGACGTTTGACACTTTTTATGCCATCAGAGTACTTCTGTCCTTTAAAGTCCCAGTCCTGCTATGACATAATTGTCCAGGTTCACTCAAGTGTTTACTGTGTTTGACCAAAGCATCTAATTACATAGACTAATGACTGACTCTATTACAGTTTCAACATTCAAAAATTGCTTTCTGGGGCCACCAGAAATAGTAGAGGGGGGGGAAAGCCTTTATTTTGGATGTACTGAAGGAATTAGTAAGAGTTTTGAAAGACAAGCCTGCAACCAAACATTTCCCATTGGTTTTAAGATTAAAAAAGGGGACGATGAAACCAAAATATGAAATATATATATGTGTGTGTGTGTGTGTGTGTGCATGCCTGCATATAAATGGATGCTTCTTTGCTGATTTTTTTCCTTTTCCATTGATTTCCACTAAGATATGAAAGGCTAGGCCAAGAAAAGTTGAAGTCTTTTGATTCAGATTCCAACCTTTCCTCTTCTCCTCTTAATAAATATTTTTTTGCCATTTAAGTGCAACTACCCTGTGACTTTCCTCTTTCAGAGACTGCCTAATCAAGAACATACCCTGGTTTAGGGAACATGAAGGAGCTCAGAATAGCTTATCTTGCACATCTCAGTTGGTTTGGCACTACTGGCAGTAATTAAAAAAAAAATCATAATAGATAACAGAGATACAGGTCAAACCCCCAAATAATTATAGTAACGCAGAGTATTTATTTTTGATCTAAAAACCTACCTCCAAGCTTTGTTCTGAGGTAGATGACATATAAAGAATATTGACTTGGTGGTATTAAAGGATGACAGGCAGGGAAGATTTTCACTGAATATGCCATAGACTTATAGTAAACAGAATGAATATATTCTGCTGAAATGATTTATCTAATAATTTCTCACATCACTTCAATTTTCTTAAGTATGGTAATATGCTATTGTTTACACAACTTGTCAATAAAAAGACGATGACATGTTTCATCTGCTTAAAAGCATGTATGCAGAGATTTGGTGAAAATACTTTGAGCAGTTGCAAAGAACAGGATTTTGAAACTTACCTCTGTTACACACTACCACTTCTGGGAGGCACAGAAATTTAATCACCCCATTTTACAGATGGAGAGCTGAGGTACCAACCTCAGGTTGGCAAGTGGTTACTATCATGACTAACCATATTAAAATCAATGACATAAGTTGTGTATGAAACTGCTCACCAAGCTGAATAAAAGATTTCATAATCTGACTCTGAGAGACAAAGTGGTTTGCCCAAGGTCTATAGCCTGGGACTCAGCAAACCACTTAAGCATGAACTTAATTTGTAGCACATGTTTAAGTGTTTTTCTGCAGCAGAAATAAACAGAGAATCATTGATAGAGTTTAAATCTAGGTCTCCCAAGTGCCAGGTCATTTCCTTAATCATAAGGCCACCTTGGCTATATGTGATAAATGTTAACAGGAATTGAGTATGTCTTATGTCTGCGTATTTGCTGATTTTTGTTTTGTTTAGTTTTTTTTACAAAGCTAACTGCAGGAGGATGAATCCTAAATGCATCTCACTTTTTATGGAAGGATATCATGGCTGAAGTATAAAAAGAAAGCAAGCGGAGGGTAGGACACAGAAATCCCTAAAAATTAGAAGATGAAAAGGTTGCTGTTTATTCCAGCAGCATAATTCATAACCAGGCCTGCCATCTTTGTTAATGCTATGTCATGTGGGGTTCCTACAGGAAGTTAGTAATGCCACAGGTATCAATTTCTTGAAATGTATTCATAACCTGCATCTGGAATTCAATACATTTTTTGTAGCTCCAGCAGTAACATTTGTCAGAATTGCTGTTCTATAGGCAAAACAGTCTTTGAGTATGGAAGATGCTCTGTCTCAGGAAAAATAGCCAAGAACAGTTTCACAGAACATGTACAGCCTGTTTGATGTATGTGAACCAAGAATGGGATGTCTCCTCTCGTACAAACACCTGGCTTCATATTGATCAACCTACATTTTCACTTATTGTAGACCAATCTATAAGTATAGTCTAAAATCCAGTTCCCCAGGAATATAACTGGTATGGGATGAGGAGCTCCAGGAGAGGTAAAGAAGGAGGTATGCTGTACCAATGACAACACCTGAAGGATGGAGCACTGATGTGAACACATCTGATGGTCAGATTCTGTCTTAGGGATTCTTAGGGATACATACATGTTTGATCTAACAGCATTTTAAAAATTTGTTTTCTTATAATGCTGTGGTTTCCTAATCTTATGCTAAAAGACTTTAAGACATACAAAGAAACATTTACTTGTTATTCAAGGTGAATGGTACTTTGATCAAGATATCCAGGGGAAAATGAAATACAGCAGAGGTTGTTCCCAGGGAGTTACTTGGTGCTCTTTGAAGGTGTATTGGAGAAAAACTACACGCTAAAAAGCAGCTACTGGAGTATAAAGATTATGTTGCAAGCCTCTGGGTCTGGGAAAGTTAGTCCTTGCTGGCAAACCTACTATACTGTACAGCCTCCTGCTGAACTGAGGTACCAGCAAAGCAACCCTTGGGGCCCTGGCAAAAGTGGCACATGTCACATAGCAAATAAAAAGGATCTGAGATATACAATAATAGTAAAAAAAAAAAAACAAAACTTCATGTACTTTATTCTCCAATTCATTAAGCTCCTTCTCATTGCATTATATTTGTATCAGAGACAGTGCCCTAAAGCCTGAGTTTTTCTGGTAGAAAGTATGGCTGGGGCATTGGGGAGTTTTGGTGGTTAAGGAGAACTCCCAGGAGGTGAACACAGACTATAATGGGTCTTCTGCATGCACCTTGAGCAAGAGGTGACTAAGAAATGCTATCACCGCCACTTTGTATTCACAGAACTGGAGAAGGAAAGTTTGCTGTGAGATGAGTGGCACAAGGAAAAGAATTCATATTGGACTCAGCTCAGCTGCACATTGCCTTCCATTGATATAAGTATATAGGAATTTATCTTAGTGATAATAAAGAGTAGCTGACCAGGGACTGACCATGCAGGATTGTTCTATGATTGGAATTGCTTCAGAAGGTTACAGTTCACTCCCTGGACCACTGCTTATTGCTGTGTCTGCTATGTCAGACATAGTCAGGAACCAGAGCCATGATATCTTATTTCTTAACAAAAGACAGGGATGGCTCCCACAGACAGTGAAATTGTTTGCCATTATCCTGTCCTTTTTATATTACTCAAGTAAGAAGCTGTTTCAATAATGGGCTCCATCCATCTATCCCCTTCCAGTAGAATTTGTGAATGACTTCATCACTCAGTCTGCACACTGCATGTAAAACCTTCCCTATGGTGTAGTCTACTATAAACAACAAATTATCATAACACTTCTCCAAAAAAACAGCAATTCATGCCCAGAAAACATTCTTTCATCCATTCTTTGGGGACAGAGACACTTGGATAATGTATATGCCTTGCCTGCACTTCTCTCCCTAAATGCAGCAGTTGGAATGAAACCGTCTTTGTAGATAAAGTTGATGTTTTAATTTTTTTACCCTGAAGGACAATATGTAATGTAACTTTTCAATTTTCATTAACTGTGGCACAGGTTGCTATAGGCTAGGCTCTCAGCTATGAATAAAAGTATAGCAATGAAACTCTACAAAGGAACATTTCAGCTAGATGCCATCCTTGGTGTTTTGTGGCAATGCTAAGCTTGGATGGGACTACAGTAATTATGTCTCTCTCCAGCTGTTCTAATAGTAAATTCAGCAGGAAGATGTCCTTTTTTCCCCATGTTCTCAATCCCATGCCTCCAGGTAGCTAGAATGCTGGTGTATCTTAATTGAAAATCTAAAAGGATCAGAATTAATCGATTTAAGAGAAATGGGATGATACTCAAAAAGAAAAGCTAAAGCTGAATATACGGAATGGGAGAGGAATAATTCCAAACTACGGAATTAGAATAGCCTCTAGACATATTGTTAGTTTGGCAACTTAATACAGGTAGCTCAAATACTAGAAAACACACTGACTATATTAGGCAAGACAGAGTCTTTTCTACCCCAGACTTGAATGTTGGTGCCTGTGTTGCATTGATTTCTGAGCCTGTCCCTGAATGATGTACTGAAGTCACAGGCTTTATTACATCACCTTTCAAAATTAAGTAGGTAACACTGTGTTCTGTCAAGGTCTTATTAGAAGCTAGCATAAACTTTCTAATTACTGGGAAGCTGATACTAAATATTACCAGATCAGAAACAGTCTTAATACGTATGATTATGATGTCATCTAATAATTACTGTGCTTGCTCTTTGGGTCAGTTGATTATATAATAAGGAGCTTTATTAACAAGCATAGGGTGCTTAGGAAAATGAAGACCATGGTCTCCATCCAGCCTCCTGAAAGCTAACTTTATGTATATCAGACAAATTTCAAAGGCTCAAATCTGGCTGTCTTTAAGCAAATCTTCAAGCCAACAATACTTCTCATGTGGCTTGCTGAAGCAGAATTTCATAGTTTTTGTTTGCAACCCAGTTCTTAAAAATGTAGCTAGATCTTAGGAAAACATCAGTGTTTGTGTCTTGTAGGAACACACAGAAACAAGGTTGGTTTCCTCATTTCTGTTTCTTCCTTGATAAACTCAAAACTGGGAGAAGTGGAATTCCCTCTTAAAACACAAAAGAGTTTTCAGAACAGACCTTCAGTACAGAGAAATTAGTTCTTATAATCAGAGAAATGATGTTTAGGCAATATCATGTACTATAACTTCTCTTTACTGTTTATGTTAAGAAAGCATGTGTATGGTATAGCAAGTATAACTTTGCCTTTTTTTTGTCAAGCCGTTGCACTCTTACATGGAAAGTAAAAAGGAAATTATGCAACTCATACTTATCCAATCTGGCTCAAACAAACATAACATATTCAACACAAGAGATTTATGCAGCGAACCTGTCTTTCATATGATGTAAATAACATTAATTTATTTTTCTTTATTCCTTTGGATTTTTGAGAATTTATTTCCCTAATGCTTTGAGACATCTCTGTGCTGACAGGGAAACTAACCTGTAAGCTTCCAACAGTGATCAAAATGATACTGACATAAACTGGACACATCTTTAAAACATAAACAATGGACATATTTAACGCTAAAATAAATCTACAAACAAACTTACCATCACATACATAAAGCTTTTCCTAGGCTTCACAGATTTCAAATATAATGTTTAATGGTGATCTACCTTGATCAAGGTACGAGGCACCATTTTCTCCCTTTTCAGTCCAATGTCAATCTAAACTGTATATACTTGCTGACTTGCTATTGCAGGGCTACTTTTGGACTGAGTGGAACTCCCAATTATTGTTCTTACTGTCACAATCTGCTTCGAAGGGCTCAGACTCACACATCACCTTGCCCGTGAGAATGCTCAGTGCTGGTCCTGCCAGTCCACAGCAAAGGTAAGGTGAGAGAATTGTAGTTTAAATCTTTTCCAGACAATCTTCTCCTGCTCATGCCTAAAAGAAAGGTCCTGATGAGCCTTTAGTGTTACAGCCATCCAAAGCCCTTTTCTTCCCCTGGGTTATGAGTCTTCACTGGAAGGGTTGGAATCACCACTCATGCCTGCTGAAGGGTACCCAGCTAGCTTTGATTTACTTCAAGGCTTTCAAAAAGCATGTTAAAATTCTCCTGCTGAATGCTCAGCTTCTTTTCTTGTTGAAAAGCAGAAGCTGTAATCATAAATAACAGTACCTTAATCTATTAGTGGCCTTACTAACAGTTGCATAGAACACTTAATAACAAGATAACATTTCAAGCTATAAATACTAAATCAAGATGCAAACAGATTGTCTTATACCTCAGTATAAATTGCAGATACAATACCACCTAAAATTCAAGCTGAGATTTAAGATGATTCCCAGATACTTAAATTCCAAGACATAATTTAATATGGGTTTAGCTAAAGTACTAATGTTTAATTGCTCCTTACAAGAGCTCTTTCAACAGAAGACTCAATTATGCCTAAACCAGGCCAGAATGATATTAAAATCGTGCTGCAGAGCAATATAAATTTGACCTATCACTGATGCAGTTCCATAAAGAATGGCACCATCTTCATGGAGAGCCATTTATTTATATTTTGTGCAAACTTGATAGCTATTGAAAAAGTCTGCAAAGAAATAAGCTCTCAGGAAAAACAGCTGATATACTGAAAGCCTCTGAATTTGTTTAATCAACGTATTTCTTTTGTAATTAGATATTATGAAACTGAGCAACATTAAATACCTGTTAATAGAGACAGTCCCTTTTAACAAACTCTAACATTCAATTATATTTTGTGTATTCAAGTTGGGGCAAGACAGTAATCACAGTCAGCAAAAAGCAAGGCCTGAGGGGATCTCAGGAGGTCACAGAGCACCCTCCGCTCCCTTGGAGAGGGAAGCACTTGTACCTTCATCATTCCCAAATGGTGAGCATTAGGCCACTACCACTGCATCCCCAGGAAACCTGTGTGGATTTCACTGCTCTTACTGGACACTTAGAAAAACCTGTTTAAACTAAGTCTACCTTGTAGAAATTTTAACCTATCCCTTGTCCTGTCCTCCCTAAGGATAAATTATTTTCTTCCATGAATTAATTTGAAAATTTTTGCCATGGTCCACTTCTCCCCAGACTTCCCTAAACTGAAAAACTCCATTCGTTCTCTCTTTGTTCCCAACTTCTAAGCAGCTTGTCAGGACTCATTTGGACTCCCTCTCATTTGAATTCTATTATCTGAAATTGTACATGAGTAAAGCTGAAGCTCTGTCAGTTCCAACCATGGTGGAGAGTTCACTTCACATATTTTCCATATCAGGGGCAATGCAATATACAGCCTAGTGTGTTATTTTGCTTTTTTCAACAGAATGATACTGTTGGTTAATTCTGAGTCTATTGTTCCCAGATCTTTTTCTGAACTGCTACTGAACAAGTTCTTCATCCTCTGTTTGCACAGTTGATTATTTTTGCCCAAGGGCAATACCTTGCAGTTGTTTCTGATGAATTTCTTATGTTCTGCTTTTTCAAGCTGCTTCTCTGTTTGTCAAGATTTCTTTGGTTTCTAACCCTGTACTTCAGTACACTTACTGCTACACATCATGGTATCATGAGCAAAGGTCAAAAGTAAGCTCTGGTCCTTTATCCAGGCCATTAATGAAAACACTGAACACAATCATAACCAAGACAGATCTTTGAGGAACCAATTCATTACATATCTTCAGAACCTTTGACGACTACTCTCTCAGTGTATTTATCACTCGGTTTCACAACTGTTCTCTAGTAATTAAATCAAGACTATGATCTCTTGTCTAAATAACATACAAGACAGTGTAAAAAAAAATTTGCCAAAGTTATCTACTGCTATTCTCTATTTGTGTTGCCCATTACCACAATGGAGAATATAGGATTTATAAAAAACTATTTGAAGATCCTAAGAAATATCACAAGTCAAATATTTACAATATGCAACTGACTCTTTTTCTTCCCCCAGTCCCCTGCTCTGTTCCTGGCTATTTTACAAAGCATTTTCTATGGGGGGCGGCTTGGGGGGGGTGTTGGTTTGTTGTTTGTTTTGGGGTTTTTTTATTGCTACTGCCTTAAAGCTATAAAATTTCTTCTACATCACAACACATCAGGAAGAGGCCTAAGGAGAGAGTGGTTTTCCCTGATCCATGAGACCAACTTTCACAGAATGAATGAACTCAGTGTCTAGGGGAATACACGAGTGGCACAAGCAGGAGATAACCAAGTGTACTTAAGACTATTCTCTAATATTATTCTGCATACAGCCATTTTGGATTTTCTAGGGCTAGAGGATCAGGACCTTGCTGACATACAGGAGAACCCAAATCATCCATAGGAAAACTATTCAGGTGGAAATCTGCTTCCTGAGCCTGCTCCCAGTGGCCTTCCAGTCATGAGCAATTAGGATCCTTAGGTTTTCTGGTCATAAAATAAGGATCTTTTTTACACCATGACCCTCACTTTGTCTTGAAAGTGAATAACTGGGACAGGTTATGTAAACAGAGGCTTTTATGTATTTATGCACACAACCAGCTACATGTCTCCCAAAAGGTAGATGAAGGCAACCATCACCCAGTCGAGCAATGAGATGGGGACTACAATGTACATCTTGCAAAGACTTCTAGTGACAGAGCATCTTTCATTCCCCTCTTCCCACGGAAAAGAGGCTGTTTTCCCAGGTATAGAAGGCAATGAAGAGGACAGGATAAGAGAGGCTCTATGAGAATCCACATGCCTCAAAGTGACAAAACTCAAAGCCACTAACAGAATGCCATCAGGAAGCCCCCCTTCAGACAGTGTCTAAGACTTGGGTTTTTTCCACTAGTTGTTTAGTGTTTTTTCAGAGGCTTATTCGGCTCTTCTTCTGCCTTGTATCATAGTGAGGTCAAGCTTGAGAGAGAAGTTCCCTTACAGACAAGAGGCTACATGCAGCTGTTTTCACCACTAGGCTGGAGACAAGGTCATGCTTTTGAACTGGTGTGCTGGTTGGGTTAAACCATGACAACTGGCTTCCAAATCCTAACATAATCATGATATTTCCTCAGGCAACCAAAATCTTTTAGTGTTATCAATTACCATGCCACTGTAGCTATTATCCACAATAATTATTTAGAATTGATGCCACCAGTGAACCATCCCATTACTAACCATTTGGAACCAAGGTAAGAACCTAAAATCTTAACCAACATCCATACACTATCCAAAAGGTCCAAATGACACAAGTAATCAGGCTATAGTGGACTTCTGCCTAAGGAGGAGTTTTGGGCTCCAGAAAGAAGAGCTCCTACACGAGCTTTCCCAAGTGTGGTAGGTTTTTTAAAAAAATTGAATAGATTTTGAAATTACTATTTAACTCTGTGCTGTGTAATGCTACAATATAAAAGAAAAAGAAATGGGATGGGCAATATGTCCCAACATTGGAAGTTGTTTAATGACTTTCCAATTTATTATAAATATTAAGAAAATTATCAAACCAAATGGATTTTTTTTTTCCCCCAGACAGGTATCATTTGGAGGAATATTCTGCAGACAAGCAGACTGTGACTTCTGACCTGAATCCAGCAGCAAATCAGCAAGTCCATATAGATGAACCTGGACACACCCAGTCTGAAAACAAGATCAAAGTCAGGGCTGGAGAGTTAGTTTCTTAATTAAGGCAATCTGAGTAAAAATAATGAAGGCGGAAGTCACATTTCTGTAAAAGCAACTTGGCAGAAGGGCTAGCCCTCTGCTTTATAGTACTTCAGATGAAAAAGGACGACACTATTAGTTGCTTTCTTTGTTAAGTGTTTGAATTAAAACCTTGGTACCACTCGTCTACTATTTGCCAGTAGCGCTGAGTAATTCTCTGCCTGTAATTTCTTTGACTAAATTAGCCTCTTTTTCTTCTCATGGACTATCCATCAGCAGATCATGATTTTCTCATTTAAATGTACTTAACAAATATATCTGAATTTTTACCCTGCAAACTGATTGCACATATTTGAAATTCAGGCTGCATTGTTTATTTGGGATTGGTAAATCAGGTCACACTGTTTGCTCTCTCTGACTGAACAAGTGTGGAAAACACTAATTCCCGTGCACACAGTTGTATGTTCCCCCTCAAAATCAGTCTTCCATAAATGCTTGTGTGAAACAAAATTTGCATTATTGCTTTTTATAAACCTTTCTGCTAAAAGTAAAACTCAATTGTTTGTTCTTTCACCGAAAAGTAAATACGAATGGTTTCTGTGTGACTATGGGCAAAGAGAATTCATTTAAGTAAGTGCTTTAATGATTACTTGTGGACATTTTTTGTATTATTCATGCCGTGTTTGTTTAAAGACAAAGAATGAATTAGACAAAAAAAAAAAAAGCCTTCAATCCACAGAAGATCCTTATAAAAGAGAGAAAAGGACCAAAATAAGAAAAAGATAAAAAATAAATACATCCAGTATTCAAAGGGGGGAATGCTGAATTGTACAGCGAATTTGCCAAAAGCAGAAAACCAGAAAAATCCAATCCTTCTCTTGTGCACCATTTATCAAAACCTGCACTTTAACAGGCCAGGAATAAGCTCCAATCTACAGTTTTTGTTTTCTTTCTACAAAGCAACAGGATTCTGGTTAAGGGGGTTCCTTGTAGACCATGATTGCTATGCTGTTTGCAAATGTTGATATAATTTGGAAGTGTAAAATTATTTTCACATGATGGCTCCATGGATTCAGCTAGCCCACTGTTGAACAGAGAACAAACAAGAAGAATAAAAGAAAATTCCCAAATGTGGTTGTTTATTTTTACAGGGGTTTAATTATCATAAACATAAGCATGAATTTTCTCTCTAAGTATTTTGATAGTTTGGAGAAACAAATAGATTTTCTGTGAGAGCAATGAGAAGGAAAGGAATGATTATAAGAAGCCAGTGAATAGCATCATGGAAAAGCTCATAAATAAATAAAATAAGCACAGTTCCCAGCTTCTTAGATGTCTCTTCCTACAGGCCCTCTCCTCCTCTTTATCCCTCCTGACCTAGGTCAGCTCCTTCCCTTACCTTTAAATCAGCCATTGCTTAGCCATCTGACAGACCAGCTTAACAAAGACTGTAAGGAAGTGCAGGCTGACTCGTACCTCAGTGGCTTGCCCCATGTTTTGGGCTCTGTCCCCCATTGCCCAGGTTGTACATTTTGCTTCCTGCAGAGCTCAGCCCCCGAGAGGCTGCGGCACACACCCTGGTGTTCTCAGAGCCAGAGGCACAGTCCTGCCCAGGGACCAGCAACTGCAGAGTCGTTCGGTTAATACATGAGGGTGCGTTTAATGAGCATCCTTACATCTCTCCCTTATAGCCACAGGGGCAGGCAGCCACTCCAGTAATTGTACTAGGCACACAAAACCCATATAGGATATGTACTTTTCAAGATGACAGTCATAAGGAACATTCAGTTTGCTCTACCGAAATGCTGACCTGACATAGACTCCCAAGGTAAAACAGTATGCGCCGAGGGTATGCATTTCAGCACCCTTCACACTGAATTTCATGGGGCCAAAAAATACTCTAGTAAAGAATTATAGGTTTTAATTCTTTTTTAGGGACAAAATCTGCCCTGTCGCTCAGACACCAGCCATCTCTGACTTGCTGGTATCATTCAGGCTCTGTGCAGCTTAAGCCACCCATCTAGGCACAGATCATTGCATGACCTTTGTCTTTCAATATTTTTATTAAAATCCTTGCTACTTAGTTGTTGACACCTGTTGCATTTCAAAACTGCCCCATTCTGAATCCCAACTCCAGAAGCATCAACACAGATATCGAACAAAATCCACACATATTCAACACCAAAGCAATTATCTAAGTTTAAGTACTTAAATGAGTGCTTTCCCAAACAGGGGCTTGGAAAAACATATAGGTTAATAATAATTTAAAAAAAAATAATAATATTTTTTGCAAGTTATCTTAAGCTGTGCTAAAAAAAAAAAGTGAAATCGTAGGTTTCCCTCTGCCTATAATGTTAAAAAAAATTACCCATGGAAATGCAAATAAAACCACAGAAAGTCACAATGAAAACATTTTTTTTATATATCAGCATCGCTGGCTTTCACATGTTTTTGCATAATGATAGGGCTAATATAACATAACAAATCCTAAACTGTTTTCACAAGGAGTGGAAAAAAGATGTGTAAAAGTATGCTCTGTCTTGCTTCCTTCTGTTCACAATGTATCTACATACAACAAATGGTGTTCTTGCTCTTTCTGTCTGTTTCTCAATCTGTTTGGAAAGTAGCCATCATTCTGCAGCCAACCACAATATTTGACACTTCCTGACATCATGAAAGCCACCATCTGTCTATCATTGAAGCCCTGTACTTTTTAAAGACTGCTTGGCCTGATCTTTAATGAAGCTTCACTGTGAATGCACAGATCAGTTTGGGTAGAAAACTGGGGACGTCTGACAAAAGGAATCTGTGCAAAATCACGTTTTAGTTAGATTCAGCCACAAAACAAAAGGAAATATCAAGACCTTCTTGCAGACAGCAAAGAAAAAGTTCAGTTTGCTTTCAATTAGTCCGAGGTCCAAATTCATTGTAGAAAGTTTGGAGGACGAAACTGAATCCAGAAAAAACCATGAAACTCAAATTCAGCGGAAAGCATTTTTCCCTCCTTCACCCAACTACTGTTTTGAAAGACAAATATAGACACCCTTCCAGTGTTTGTAAGGGTTATAAAGTATAGAATATACTATTCATTGGAAATCACTATGAGATTTCATATCTAGGGATTATAACTATTTTCAAACATCAAAAAAGCAGGTTTTCTCAATACATAAATTTGGCTTGATATATAAATTTTCAAGACTCTTAAAAGACCAAAAAGTTAGAAATCTTGGTCTATTTTCAAAATGTATGCCAGAGGGCAAGCACGCGCTTTTTTGCCCAAGATGTATCTTAACAGGGAAATGTATTCCCTGTGATATTTTAAGGCTTGCGTTCTTACCATGATTTTTGCACAAAGCAGTGACTCAAGCTGTAACGGCTCTGCTTGGTTCACTTAGAACAGATTTGGATGCAAACCTTTAGTAACCTAACTTGGAAAATAATGACCTTTGAATACCCCATGCTCCATTTCCTTCATCTACAAATTAATTCAAGTGTCTCTTCATGGCTACAGAGGCATAACGCTCCTTGCAGCCCTCAAGTCTGCTATACTCCTACCGGGCTACAGCTCCAACAGACACATAAACCAATTCATGGATGGAGAGCCAGGACCCTCATCCTCTTTGGCTACCACCCCTCCTTTCCTCCTCCTCCGTCAGCCTGCCCTCCTCCACCGGTGCGAGAATGAAGATGAAGCATTTCCTGTGCTTCTCTCAGCATGGTGCCGGTAAATGTGGCTGGCCCCTCATCGGACAATTCAGGTCAGGAGAGAGTCCTGTGCACAGGCTGGGCTGCAGGCTGTGAAGAGGCCAAGTGTCCTGCCACTCACAACCAACCTCACAGGGTGACAGTGAAGATGCAACATTCGACAGGCCAGGAAGCTGACTGAGGTCTCAGAAAGAGCTTCTAGAAAAGAGCTGCATCTTACTTCTCCCCACTGCAAAGCTGGCAATACATGGCAATAATAATAATTATTTCCACTTAGGTAATTATCCCACAGCTAGCCATTACAATTTCCGAAGCAAAAATTGAAGTGGTTCTGTGTTTTGTGGTAAGAACAAATAAGGACCCCCATGGTCTGAGTGCCTGTCCAAATGCCATCTTCAGTCCTATGCTTCCTAGTTTGTGCACCCTCCCACCCTACACCACAGTGCCTGGAATTTGTCACCCCTCCCCCTGTCAACCCTATTCAGCCTATATTTCCTGCCCTTCTGCCACACCTTCCCAAGCCACAGCTGCAGGATTTGGTCTGCAGGACAGCAGCTGTTAGGTGTGCCTTCAGGACAGGATCAGGCAATAGGAAACAGGATTCAGGAAATTACTTTTACCAGTTTCGGGTGGAAAGTACAGACTTTTCAGTATTTGAGGGCCACTTTATGTAAGGTATGCTGAATGCCCAGGAATCCTCCAAACCTGCAGACACAAGACCATTTGTAACTGAGGCAGGCTTTGCATGAGAGCTTCTCTGTTGCTCATTTGTAGTATATGGCCACCAGGATTCTCTCTTTCACTCCCTCCCTCTCCTTCTGGCCTTTCCCCATCACCATGCCACCTGAGTATTTCACGGTCTTTTGTTAATTTACCCAGATAAGATTCCTGTGAGGCTGGGAAGTGCTGTTGCCCCATCTCCTGCTATTATACCTTGATGGTAGAGAGACAACTAACTTGCCCAGCACCATGTCAACTCTCGGTAGCAGAGCAGGGAGCTGAGTCCAGCTTTCCCAAGTCCTAGGCTAATTGCCCCATCACTAGTTCCCATTGAGTCTTCCTATTCACATGAGTCTTCCTCTTTATTGCTTTACCACCATCTTCAAATTTACTGCTGTAAAGAACTATCTTCTACAACTTTCATGATCAGTTTTTCCCATAGGCATTTTTATCTTTTCACAGCTTTTTCTGCTACATATTTTTAGGTTTATAAAAAATGGCAGCTTCTAAAAATAGTCTCTGGTTTGCCACACAAATATAGAGCAATGAAAGTTGATTTGGTTGATTGGAAGACTTCACTAAAAGCAGAAGTGGAATCAGTTTAAAGCACGATAAGCAGCAGAGTGATTGTGTGTTGTAAACTATGGATAGGTATAACCATACAGTGTGGAGCAGAGATGGCTTTATACTACCCAGGATGATACTGATGTAATCATAGTACCATTACATTTGATACTATGGAAATTGCCTCTTCAAGCCCAAAATGGCATTCAGGGAACCCCCTCAGGCACTCTTTACATGTAAGCCTGAGGACAGGACCATGTACACCGGCTTCATCCAAATCCTGTACCCAGGGAACTCTCTCCTTATGTGCTGTACACTGTAGAGCAGACAAAAAACACAATCTAGCTTTTTACTTTTCCTTTGTGAAACACACTGAGTTGCTCAATAAATGAGGTATAACAGCATTTATGTATCACTGAAATACAAGAGAAAAGTAGCAGCCATTTGTACTGTCTCTTCATGGTAGAAAAAGGAGACTGAAGAATAACAATCTCTAGCTGACATTGCAAAGCCATAACAAGACAGACTTTATCCTCGGCACCTCTTTCTCTCTTTGGGAATGTTACTGGATTCCAAATTAGCAGCACTGATCCAGGTCTCTGTTTTGGATACCCCACCAATGACGCCAAATTCAAAACTATCCATATCTTGTCTCATTACTGGGTAAGAGAGAAGGATGCCATCTACTGCATATACCAGCATCAGACACTTTCAAAGGTCTTCATGGCTCTAGGCTAGGAGTAGTGAAGTGCAGGGAAAAAAGGGCAGGTCTGCAATCCAACAAAAAAAGAGAGGTGAAGAGGACCTAGAAGCAGCAAAGGTAAATGTGACTATGTAAAAAGCAAGTCAGTCATCCAACCACATACATAGTAAGTACACTCAACCTCTATACATGCTTCATTCCTATCACTCAGCAAAACATTTAGTTGTTTCTAGGTTTTCACTTACAAACCAAAAGTGAGACATGATTTTATATAGTACTTCCCTTTACTATGGAATTAAGACTAATGCCATTAAATATGGGTATTACAGCTTTTAGAACAGTAAGCTGCATGGAAAAATGATGCATATTAGTTAAATAAAGAATAAATTATTTGGAGCAGCTGTTCTGGTTTGAAGAATTATTTTTTTTCAATATTGATTACAACCTCTTAGTTTGTTTTGTGTGCCCAAAACCAGGGCAGACTAATCAGTATCAGTCAAAGACTATTTTGTGCTAAGAATTAAAAATTATGAGGACTAACAAAGTTAGTCATGGCCATGAACAGCTAGGATAACTATAATGTATATTTTGATTATGCCCTTGACCATGAAGTTATTCAGATTTATTCTCTCATGCACGCTTAAAAAAAAAAAAAAAAGGTAAGCCAAGCAACCCTTGCTGCAAGTAAGGGTTGAAAGGCTGATGTATTCAGCCTTTGAATCTGGAGGCCATGAAAAATTATTGTCAGTCAGTAATGGATGCCATTTGTTAATTTTTAAGGAATTTTGAGGAAAATTCAGAATATAGCTCTGCTGAAATCATGTTGCATGCCAGCAGTGATAACAAACTTTCTTGTGCAAAGATCTACATCCTCAGTCTACTATCAGACACAGCACAGGACTTTTCTGCTGGCATATTTTTCAGATGAAATGAATAATTTTAGAGCTGGATTGGATGGAAAGTCAGGAGATCCAGTTTAAATCCTACAGCTGCCACCTATTTCTGCATAGCCATGTGCTGAATGCCCAAAATCTCCATGCCTTGCCTTCCATTCTCTCAGATGAGGATGCCAATATTTCTTTTTCTCTCTTTCTTTGACTATCTTGTTTCCTTAGAGCATAAAACCCTCATTGCAAAGACTGCTTCTCCTGTATCAATTCAATGCTTGCATCCTTGGTAGGATATGCTACACACAGTTGTAAGATAAATAATCATGTTCTAGTTCCTAACTCAGCATTGCATCTATCATAACAATCTAGGAAATCTTAGCTACTTCTTGAGTAGCTAGTGTCTGAGTTCCTTCTGGAGTTCGTCCAGTCACAAACTATTGCTCTTCAATTCAGTCCTGCAGTTCTACTTCACTGTGGTTAGACAGTGGATCAATTTCTATGCTCTTTTTGTCCATTGTCTGTTTTTCTTCCTTTCTCTGTGTAATTAAGCACCTGAAAGACTCTTCTCCATAAAGTGGACTTAAAAAATGATTGACCTGATCCACAAAAGCAGAAATTGTAAGGACATACTACAGCTAGCACAGCTATCTTCACTTTGCCCACACATTCAGTGGGATCGGGAGATGCTGCCAGCCTGGTGCTTCAAAGGATCAGGCCCATAAAATGCTCAGTAGTTTGTATTTATGCAACAGAAGTTACATCCTGAGCTAGCTAATCTACTATATTCCCCATGGAGACATCCCAGCATCAGCTACGTTTGCTATCTCTATTCCTGTTTAAAGGTGTCAGCCTAAATTCAAGCAGCTGTCAGCTACCTAGTGGGCTTGGCTCTTTTCTAGTAGTTAATTGTGCAGACACCATTGATTGGGGGTATAGGCCACTTGCGCAGTCTCTGCTTTGCAGGAAAACAGAGAGAAAGAGGAAAATAAACCATTCATTATACATAAGCCAGACATAACAAATATAACCTCAAAGCTATTTGTAAAATTAGCTAAGCGTACATGCTTAATGTGCAGATTATTTTCCATATCTTGATCGTGTCATGGCCAAGATAGGCAGCAGAAACAGAAATGACATGTAAGCAGTTTCCTTTCAAACTTGTTTCTGATTCCAGTGAGTTTATTTTATAAATAATGTTCTGAGGAGACCAAAACCTTTCAGAGAAAATCAGATTCATAAAGTTTGATGGCCAGAAGGGAGCATTAGTCTGACTTCTGTAAATCACAAACCATTACACTTCATCCAGTTAACCCTGTATGGAGCTCAGTAATGTGTGTTAATGTCTGATCATGGCAAGCATTCCTTAAACACACCTACTCATTTTCAGAACTGGAAAATGAGAAGCGTACAACATAATTAGCAGAGAGTAAGAAGAAATCTAGACTTGTTCCTGAAACTTTCCAAATAGAATTAAGTTCTCAGCAAGATATATAAAGATTGTAGAATTTTTCCCTGCTGTTGTAGATGTGTGAGACATATTCTCCTTTTCTATGTCACATGTGAAAGACTTCTATCTGGAGATAAGGGATCCCTCATCCTCTTTGCTGAAGTTGTAACCAGAATATCTTTACAGGCTGGCCTTTTGGGGTTCTGCTTTCATGTTCTGGCATAGATTTGAGTGAAGACTAAATGAATGAAGTGAAGGCTTAAGGTACTGGAGTTTTAAGGATGTTGTTCTGTTAATGTGCAGTGCAAACTTTCCAGCATTTATTCTAAAAGCCATACCACAAAAACAAGCTCTTTTTTTTCTCTTTCTCTGTCTACTGTAAAATAAATATGTACAGACATGTATGTCTGTGCAAACTAAATCCTAACTTAAAATGTTCAGCCTAGAGTCACAACATTTCTTGCACTCATTGTGAAAAGTATAACATACACACCTGACAAAAATTCATTGCAAAACAGGTTTTAAAATATTTACTTTCATCAGCAGTGTGATACTGAGAAAGACTTATGCTCCCTCAGATTTCAGAAGTGACACATGTGTGTGACACAGGCAGTGGACGTGACAACACGCACCCGGGCCCTGGCAGATGTGCTCCTGCAAAGCAATGCGCACCCCTTCAAAAGTCACTGACCCTCTGTGGGATGTCACTCTTCCCTCAGCAGTGACTAGGTAGTCAAACTCACCTGACCTGCTCTGGGGACTTAAATCCAATAATACTGAACTGGATAAGGCAGTGATCTGGATGGCGACTTGAGGAATGGTGTTTTTGTTAAATAGATCAAACTCAGCAACAAGATTCATCTAACTCTGCCTCCCCTCACTTTTACCAGTGCTGACTTTCCTACTTTTTCTTCTCCAGGGTCCCTTAACGTGTGTTAGGTTCTGATGCCTCCAGCAGAGCCTTAACCTGTGTAATTTCCCACTGCCATCACCCAAGTGTTTCCCACAGATGGGTGTTTCTGGTACAAGTTTTCCGATATCCAGACATCTGATATCAGAGCATGGTATTTGCTTGCTTCTAGAAAGATTCAGAAGAATTTGGGTGTGCAAAAAATTTTAGTAAACTGAAATTTCCTATCCTTAAAAGCTGACTAAGCCAAAAGAAAAAGGTGTAACAAGCTTAAGTGATCCGAGAATCATGCTCCTCCCCCATCCCAGTTCTTTTTTATTTCTCCTGGAGAGGAATATGGGCATTTGTTTTGGTACACACAGAGCCTTTTTGCAAATCTGACTGATTGCATATTGAGCTTTGTGTGCAACCACTTTGATTTGAAAGAAACTGCGTTTTCCAAAATAAAGCAAGGAGAGCTGAGAAGGGAGAGACACAGCTGTATGAAGCTCTATGTCCCAGCAGTGGGTGTGGTGGGTCCCCCCGCCTCCACATACTTGTTTCTTGGCTTTTATGTCTTCAGCAGTTTCCTAATTGTTTCTTTTTTAAAGTTGGGGCAATTTGGGGGGAGTTTCTGCCTTATGGTTGCTGACTCTGCCTAGCAATATTTTTTAAGAATTTTTTTTCTGTCTGGAACTTTGTCTATGAATCATTTCAAAGACCATATTTCTGGTGATACTTGCTATAAGTCAGAATTAGCAAAATTTTGCCTGGCGCAGACAAACAATGTTTGAACTAGGTTGTGGTATCAGAAAGGGCACCCACAAAGAAAGTGTCACTTCTTGTATTCTCTCAACTATCCTTTTAAATCTATAGGCAATTGGCACCTAGGCCTCTTGAGAATGGCATCCCACCTTTGCAGTGGGCACAGTGCCATCCTAGCAGATGGGCATGAGTGTTGGCATGCTGAGAATCAGTATGTGCATCACGTTTGAGTACAATAGGTCAGCCTCTCATCCAAGTATGTGGGAATGAGAGTGTCTGTGCTGAGCTTCTGTGCCAACAGTTAAAGGAATATACCATCATTAAGCTAGCTGAAGAAGAAGATTCATTTTTTTAAATTAAGCCATGTTTCCTATAGCTATCTGGGAACACCATTTCTTCTGCAGTGCTGTGATTCTTGGATCACTATTAGAAGGTAGAATACATATATGTATATGTACACATCTATAGCCCAGCCAGGGACACACCATCTTGTTTCAACAAAGATGCATTTTTTCCCTATTTGGTCTCCCTGCTGAATGGCTCATCTAGGTACAAAAGCCAGATCTGTAGAAGCCAGGGTGTAATTTCAGCTGAATAGATCCCTAAGAGCACTACAGCATTTGGCATGAAATTTGCAATGGAGCCCTTGAAGGGGCTTTCCCATTCTGGAACCAACAGAGGCTAATTTTGATTCAGTAACAAAAAATGCACCTTGCTGACATAACAGCATGGACTTTTTCAAGCTCCTTTTTCCAATCACATGTGGAAAGTAACTGATAATATTAGGCACGCTTTCTACACTGTCTTCTACCAAAATGGTCAAAATGCTTTCCAAGCAGTATGGAGGCTCAGGGCATTTGGACTGAATAGATTGTCTTATCACAACTGTTTTCAGTCTAATACGTGGGTAGCAAGATTGTCATTGTCAGTCAATGGCTTCTCTAGCAGAGGGCATATACTAACAGCAAGCCAGCAGCATTTGATTCTCTGGAGAGATGATGACCATTCAGACTTATTGATGTTCTTTGGCCTTATGCATTTGAAACTGCATCACAAGGTGCATTGTAATTCATCAGATTTCTTCCCTATGTCACTGAATATTCTGTTTGTGCTTTCAAAATGTCAATCCTACTGGAAAAGTAGACAGTTTAGCCCAAACTGAATGTTACTCCTGTTGTCATCAACTTTAAGTAGAGCTATTGAAGAGATGTTTTTCTGGATGGTGGACAAAAACATCTATTTTTTTACCTCATATATAATCATAGCATGATATTTTTACATTAACTTTATGACAGAGTCATGAAGAATAATTCTGAAACTTTTTCACTACCATTCTAGGTATTCTTGAGAAAATGAGAGACAGACTCTAATGGATAAGTGAGCAATTGACGTGGAAGAGCCAGAGTCATATTTCAGGCTTTACCTCACTTGAAATTGTATGAATTATTAAAAATAATAATAATCAGCTGAAATCAGATAAATGCAAAGAAAGGACTCAAGTCTATGTTCAGCATCTGAGCCACCAGAATCTGAGCTCTATGAATACAGACCTGTTCCCTGGAGGGAGCGCTTTTAATGAAAATTATCAAAATATTTTACATTTGGAAGAAGTATATTCTGGATTAAAGCCAATAATAATCAGGTCTCATAACAACATGGCAATTACATTTTACATAGGTAAATCAGTTGTCCTTATATCATCAAAAGATTACTAAACTTTAATAGTATGATTTTCAAATCTACGTACGAGAGTTCAGTAGATAACCTAAGCTGTTCTTATCTTACTTCTGAAAATATCCCCAAGATCCTAGCTAGTAGCCTAGACCTACAACACATTTACCAACCATAACTAAGTAGGGCAAGGAATTACTAGTCCTACCACGTCTGCTTAAGGTAATAGGAAACGCAGTTCCTAAGTGGCCTCCTATATGTCTTGTAAGAAAGGAAGGAAGAAAGCATGAGAGACTAGTTACCATTAATCCCTACACTTATTCATATCCATGGTCTAACAATTTCATTAATAAAAGCTAGAGAGGGATTCACAGGGAAGGAGATGAAGTTTGTGAGTACATCATGCCTGCATTTAAAGGCGGGGAAATAATTATATAAAAGAAGAAGAAGCAATTACATTTTAAAAAAAAGTTAACATTTCAATTACTGTTTATAATAATATTACATATATAACATACATATAATTTATAAAAATATATAATGATATAATGTAATAATATAGTAATATAATATAATGTATTCTACCATATAACAATTATAATGCTAACCCAAACTAAATGTTTTGTATTATAACTTGTAAAACTAGCAAATTCTTTGTGATTCAAAACCATACTATAACACTGAAACATCAAATCCTTGCTGAGAAGCTGAGAAAAGAATGTCTCTTTGTGTGCTAATTATGCAGTGGGCAGATTAGCAGAATGAAAATTAACAAGCTTTTACTGTATCATTTACTTAAGTCTTTGTATTTCAGGCTTTACTCCAGTGAAGAGCTCCATCTGGCCCTTATAGTTTTAGTAGTGCTAACCATGCAATAATTATTTCTTCATTAAAAAAAAAAAAAAAAAGTACCACTACATTGTATGATATCATTGGTTTGTCTATAGTCCTTCAAAAGATGACTGAATCTTAATTCATTTTTAAATACTTAAAATTTTTATCACAATGATATCTTTAAAAGTATCTGCACTAGTTCAATACACAGCTTGAGTTGTTTTCTTTTCTTTTTTCAACATCTTTCCAATACCTTTGCAAATATTTGTTTTGTCACTTAAGACAACTCATTAGAGCAAGAGATGACTAGTTCTACTATGTCTGCACGGGACAGTAAGAAACATGCCTCTATGTGGCCTCCTACATCTTGAGAAAAGAAAAGAGAGGAAGGTAAATTCATATGGCTGGACCTTCCCTTACAAATTATGCCAGAGGCTGGAAAAATGGGAGCAGTTCTGACAGACATTACCTCTTTAGTGCCCACAACAGGATGGTAGAGGAAAAAATCTTGCTGAGGTGGGAAGACTCCTTGCCTTTTTCTTGTCTCCTGGGAAAAGAAGTAGGAGAGGTAATTTGAGATGTTTTGGATCACAGTTCTCATCTCTGTTTGTTCCTCTGCTACTGTTTTGCCTAAAACAGACACATCTGTAAAACACTTTGAAAACTTTTAAAAAGGTGGATCTTACACCTAGAAGGACATTGTGCAACAGAACTGCTTAACAACGAGGACCATAGAGCTTCTGAGTCAGGAATAACCATCCTCAAAGATGACCATGACTGTGGCACCTTCTCCATAACCAGAAAGAAGAATTCATCCCTGCATCAGTTTTCTATTCATCATTTTATTTTATTATTTTGCAAAGAACGTCTGGATTGAGTGAGCCAGGCCTTTTTTGCTGTCACTGGTAACCAAAAGAAAGATAAGAAAATAAAACCATTTTTAAGCTGAGAGTGTAAAACTTGAAATTTTAGCAATGATAGATGGGTTTTCTTTATTTTCACAGAGAAAATTGTTATTGTTACTTCACGTATTAGCCTAAGTTATAGAATATCTCTTCCACATCTGCTTAGGAATCATGTAAATCAAGTTCCTATGTTAAGCAGCGTAACAGTCAACTTCAATTATGCTTAGCTTTCTTTGAGAGTTATCTACCCTCCATCCTTCCCCAGAAATGAACACCTTTCCTGCTAGGCAGTCCTCCAAAGATTTGAAACAGTTGGGACAGTAACAGAATAGTAGAATGCATTATCGGAAAATATAGCTGACTTAATTAGTAAATTATTAATTTAATTAATATATTTGTGTCCATGGCTAATTTCTTCTTTTTTTTCTCAATAAAGGTGATATGATACAACCTTCAATTAAGCCCATGACACTGCCAATGTTTTTTGTCATACTAAGTTCTGTAGATGCTAAAATTAATTGCACCCCAGGGCTATCATGTTATACATGAATAGGCACCCAAATGAATGGCAGTATTTGAGAAAGAAAGAAAAGAGATGTAGATGTATTCCCAATGATTGCTGCCAGTAACATGATAACTGACATGATACCCAATTACAGGATTTCTAATCAAGGATATCAAAGAGTCAGCATTTTTTGTCTGTCAAGCTTTTCTTACATTTTTCTGCTTCTGAAAGTTCTTCCATGGTAAAAAAGGTTCTCTTTCAAAGTATTTTTTGTAAGAGTAGCTGGGCCAGCATCACAAAAGGTGATCTGAAATTTGAATTTTTTAATCAGAAATGTTATTACAAAAATAGTCGTTCATGATTCATCTTATCTGCTGTTCAAGACTGAATTAGTTAAGTCTGTGGAGGATTCCACAATGAAGCACATGGTGCTACAAACATCAGACTGATATAGAGATACCTTTACGTAGCTTAAGGCAATCTGGCTCAAATACCAGTTAAACTAGACAAGGTAAATTAGCCTAAACTATTATGGGCTACACCGTTTCCAGCAGCAAGATGAAATATTATTCTAGGGCTTAGCTTTCTAGACCCCAGCTGAAATGTAGTGGTAGCCTCAGGTTTAACACCATGTGATACTCAAGCCCACAATAATAAATAAAATGTAGGCATCCCACTGGCTAAGAAGATGCCCCCTCACCCCAGGAGGGTAAGCCAGGGCACATATGCAAATGCCCAGCTCCCTGTATCGTTTCTGAAGACAGGCAGGTGGTTTACAAGGCAGGGGACTATGCTCCTGCAAACTCAATGCAGAACCAAGACCTGGGTGCAAGGGTATGGCTCAAACTTTCTAATTTTTACTTCTGAACCTTTCAAGATCAAGAGGCCAGGCGCCGCTGAGTTACAGCAGTCCTCAGAACTGCCCTTCTGGTTAAAACGAAATTACTGAGAAGTGTCTCCCTTCTCACAGCACAGTGCATCTTTTTCATAACAGTCCTGCCTATAAGTCAATGCAACTGTGTTTCAGTTCCCACTGCGGTCTTTGAGGGGTTCAGGTGTATATCTTCACCTCCAAAAGGAAGACCCCATGCAGAACAGAAGAGTCCCAAAGGTGCCGGGACCCCCCCCCAGCAGCTGTGCTGCCCCGCTGGAGCAAGCAGCCCCTCAGTAGCCGCAGGACTGGACAAGCAGCCTGGCGCTGCAGGGCAGTGGTCCTCAGTGGTCTCTGACAGTGCCTATCCGAGTAGAAGACCAGGGCCTGCTCTCACAGTCTGGTCTCATTTGTCTGTTTGTTTGTTATTCACCCAGACCATTGAATTTAACAAGGCATAAACAGTCCAGTGAACACAGATCAAAATCCAGATCTCACACACACCATGCCAGTGTCCTTAATCAATAAGCTAAAGATTTGCTGTCCCACTTATCTGTTTTCATTCTGGCCATCAGAGTTAGGCAGTGATAGAAAGTAGACTGTCTGACTCCCTCTTTTGAACTGAGAGATCTACGTTTTATCAGATGAAGTGGTCTTGTCTGTACAAATGTCATTAACTGTCCCTGTTCATTGGGAGCTATGATTTCCATATATGCCAATGATGTCAACTAGCATCCCTGAAAATTCACTCAGGCTGGTGGGGGCTTCTAGGAGACCTGCCTGCCTTCAGGCATAGGTGAAAGCAATTCTCACTTCCAAGTGCAAGATCATTTATATGGAAAGAGTGAGGAATGAAAATCCACTGGGATTTTGTAGTTAATGCTCCTACTTCTGTGAAAGTATCATGGGATTTATTCAAGTGACCAAGTCTGTTTGATTTTATATATATATATATATATATATATACTTTGTCTAAAGGAAAACATTCCTTCTCCAGTAGTTTTACAGTATTTTATTTATGCCTTCCTCACACATACATTAACTTCACAATAAAGACTGGAATACAAAGAAGTGAGGGTAGCGAACTGAACTATCTGCTGTATTATAGGTCTGATTTAGATCTCATCAGATCAGTATGTATTAGAAGTTACTCCTCAGAAGTCCAGGAAGTCACACTGGCATAAAACTGGTGCAACGCCTCTGGTTGGAGATTTCTTACACATGAAATTACAGTTTTGGTCCTCTGCCTGCTTTACATAAGTGCTGCATATTAAGGAGAGGTCAGAAATTTCTGAAGTCAGTGACTGCTTGGTAAAGACTTCAGTTGTCAGGGTAAGAACCTCCTGACGCTGTCTAATAATAAAGCTGAAAAGTTCCCTGTATCCTAATGTCCTCTTCCTGAGCCCTTTGGAAAGAGTCATATTTTATCAGATCTGAGATAATTAACAAATCAAAGTGAAGGTAGAGAGCACGACCCAGGGCAAGAATCTGTTGCTACTATTCACACTATTGCTAGCGCCAAGCTCCTCTAATGCCCCAGCTGGAGTCCCGAGACCTGAGTTAGATGCCTAACCTCTCAGAGCCACTTACGTGAAAAGTTAGGCGTCTCCAAAAGATGGTCCCAAAAAATCATAGAGTGAAGGGAAGCTTCCTAAGGAGCTGGGAATCTCGTATGTCTAGATAATAGGAAATGACAATCACGTCTGCAATCCCTTCTCACCTCTGGAATTTCGATTCCCAGGTCTGGGCTGTGAGCAGACAGACACTCCCTTTCCACTCAGGACCCTCAGCCCCAAATCCTCTCCTGAGGGAAGCTTTAGCAATTGCTCTTTAAGCAGACCTCATTGTTTTATTTCAAAAATAAATCCAAAGGAGGAACCACAGGTAATAGCTTAGTGGTTAGAGGCACTCCCCTAGGAGAGTGAAGGGGGACCAAGCCCTCCTCAGCCTGAGGGGGCATCAAATTAGCAGCTCCAGGAGCTGCCTCAGCCTCCAAGCCCGAGGGGTGCCTGCTTCCTCCTGCCTCCCTTGATGCCACGGGCAGCTGAGCAGTGTGCGGCAGAGGGCAAAGCAAACGCAGCTTTTACGGCCAACGTGGAACAGCGGGCTGCTTAATCCGACTGTAACCACCAAAGTGGTGACTGGCCACAATCTGTACTACCTTCTTGTTTCAGCTTCCTCAGAAGGAGAATTTATAATACAACATCATAGTCCTACCTGTTATACTGCAGCAAGGATCCCCGTAAAGACACTTCTTACAGCAACAGTCAAATCTGATTCATCCAGTAGTATTGTGAAGGAAAACATTGAAATACTAACATCTCCAAAACTGACACATAACATCTGAACAGTAGCACCTAGTCGCTGCTAATCATTGTTACTGTGCCAGTACCATCTTCTTTCTAATAGTGACCATTCTTTTTACTTTTTGCCAAAATTGTTTTTGCCCTTCAACCTTCTTAACTTTTGTAAGAGTTCTTTTACGGTGCATCAGCACCTGAAATATTTCTCATACAATGCTTAAATAGAGAGGAAAAATAATGCCCCACTCTATGGTGAAACAATTAGCAATTTTTTTCAGAAAAAAACTAAGTGAACCAAACTAGCTAGGAAAGAAAACCTCACTGGTTTGTGAATAACATCATCTTGTGGTTTGCAATTAAATTAATATTAGTACTTTTTTAAAAAAAGGTAGCAATCTCTCAAGAGTCCTCATATAATTCTTTTTATTTATGTGCTGTATATCTGAGCACTCCAAAGACTGATGTAACTACATTTCATCACATTCTCTATATTCATTCACTATGCATTATGTCACATCAAAGGTCAGAATAACTTTTTTTCCTACTCAAGAACAGTAGATTCTAATATCAAATATCTGTTCAAAGAAAAAGCAGATAATTAGTGGATAGGATAAGCAGAAGATTTTATCTCCAGAGAATTCTCTCCTCACAGATCTCTAATTAAACCAGAAGAGATTGCATGATGTGCATATGCTGTTAAGCATTAGCACAAGCAAACCTTGAAGAGGGCTGGTACAAAGTGATATAGGATATTTTATTTGCTTGTTTTTCAACACTTCATGCAGACAAGACCTCTACTTTCACTTCAGCTGCTAATCAGCTTGTTTGGTAACAGGATGGGGTTTTGTTGGCATTATTAGTAATTATTTGCATTGCCTTCATACTTAGGAGACCTATTTAACAAACTGAGGCTACACTACTCCCGCCAAAAAAACAGGCTCTGCTTCAGCGAGCTTACAATTTAAGGACATGTCTATACAGTACACGAGCCCAGTCCTCATGATCAAACCATTCCAATTAAAGTTGCTTCAGGTATTTTCTCTCTGTTCTGCAGCTAGCTTTGTATATATTATGGAGACGTACCTGAAGCATATTATAAGAGACTACAGATACATACAGACATACGGGGGAATACGAGGAAAAAAATGAGACAATATTGGTCACTAAGATTGATAGGGGTCAAAGCACATTCACATCATAATTGTTGTCAGCTGTTTGCTAAGATTTATGGCCCCAAAGAAGAGGTTTTGGAGGAGGGAGTGAAAGGAGAATGATAAAGTAGCTGTGCATGTAGTTACAGGGAGATCTTCCCCAGCATTAAGAGCAGAGGGAGAGAAAGAACAAAGGTGATTGAAGATACAAGAAGTGAATAGTGAAGACTCAGGTGTGAATAGGGAGGATATAGAGGGGTGGAGACAGGCTCTGGAGTACCTTAAGGGTAAGGGCAAGCAGTGCAGACCTCACACGACAAACGTGGGAAAAAATGCAGAGAAAGGAGCAGTTTGATAATCTGAAGGATTGAAGAAGTGAGTTAAGAAAATAATCTTAACACCATTTTATATTGAGACCAGACTGCGTTGTCAAATTTGGACTAAGACATGCTGTCATTAAAGTCTTAGATGACTAGTGCCTGGTATGCAAGTGTGAGGAGTGGGCAGCATGCAGAGATATCTGCTACTTGTCTAGGACAGCTGAACTTTCTTACCATATGTCATTGTTTGTGGTTATTAAATATCCACAGGAGTTAGATTCACAGAGACCTTAAAGTTATATTAAGCCAGTGGACGAAGCTACTTCTACAGACAGAAAAGTGAGATTGGCAGCTCAGGAAGATAATTCATTTTCTCCTATAAGAAAGCTGATGTGAATCTCCTTTCTACTAATAGACACAATCAAAATCTTTCTAAGCACGTTTTTGAATGACTGTGTTGAGTTACATTTTTTTTTATTCCATTTTTTTTATGCACTGTCTCTGTTACATCCAGGCTTCCTGTCTCTTCCTGTTCTCTAAAGGTTATGAAGTTAATTTATCAAAGTGGTTTTAAACATGAAGTGGTAATGAATATTTACACATGCTATGTCTCTCTTTGATGAGATAAAATGTAAGGATTTATTAAACAATTTTCCAATTAAAGATAGTCTGCGAAGAACAAAAAATACATCATTGGGCAGAGTACAGCAGGACACGTGGAGATGTTAAAAGCTTATGAATTTAGGGAGTATTGACCTGCAATAATACACTATTCCTGAAAAATCCAGCACTATTTTTTCAGATACTATTAACTTTTGATGCGACTTGCCCTTTCTGTGAGTCTTGGTGGGTTTGTATCCTGTGGTGCAAATTTCTTAAGACACTTCCAGCTGAACATCTGTTGTAACCTGCGGATGGTTTTTCACATGAAAATGTACTTTCTTGCTGCTCTAGAAGTTATAGCATGCAACAGGAGGACAAGTAGAAAAATGGTATTACTTCACCGGTGCTTGAGACGAAGGGTGTTGTCTCATGGTGGTGGTGGTCATATATAGAGATGTCAAGAGCTGAATAAACAGTTTAAATGCAAAACAACTTGTTTTACTGGCTATACAAAACCTGGGCAATGGTACTGTGAAGTCCTACATTTTGCCTGTTTTATATTGAACAAAATACTTATGTACACACAAATATATAGGACTCTTGGGTCATTCCACTTCTTATAACGAAACACGAGTAATGTCAGTATTTCTGAAAACCAGTGGGCAAGTTCACAGCATCACTGTCAAGTTGAAGAGTTTGCCCAATATTTCCCTTACATTATTCCATGTATCCTAAATATGAAGGGTCTGTCATTTCCAGCTTACTATAACATTCAGCTCAGCTGCTGGTAGGAACAGGGGAATGGAGAGCCCACATTCCTTTCTTTGAACTCCAAATTATGCTCATGTTCAAGAAATTTTTCAACTTATACAATTATCAGATTTACCCAGATCTAAAGCATTTTTGTAACTCTTTAATAAATGGTGAAGAAATAATTTTTCTTTGTCCTCTTTCATATCCAACACTATTCTTATTATTAAGAGGGCTGCAAGTGCTAGGTCACGTTCCTGAGCTATTAAAATAAATCCGGCAAGTACAGTGAAAATGAGTTATTTGTCAAACATGACTAACAAATATATACAAGGGACAAAAGGCATCTGTATATTTTAATTTTTTGAAAAAGACACCCACTTATTATTCAAATACAATGAGCAGTAAATATAATCAGATTACATTCAAATACTCCAACTTAACCTGTAGACACTTTAAGCAACAAAGCATGTTACCTCATATGGTAGCCTTCTTGCTCATGGGTAAGCTACCACCCACGTGTGAAGGCTTAAGAATATACATAGCTGAGAAGTTACTAGGCATTGCCAATGTACATTGCTGCTCTAACTGAACCCTCCGTAAAGCAGTATTATAGTTTTTATACTTCAATATCAGTTCCAAGACATGCTTTGTCTTCTCAAAAGATGATACGACATGTCAAAAAATAAGTCAAGATCAACTCTCTTACAAATGGAGCAAGAATTTTCTTCAGCAAAATGAACACCAAGAAATTAGGATTTTTCTAAAATCTACTGGTTTTTTTTTCCTTTTTTTTCACCTGCCTGTTTTCAGTCAGGAAAGGCAAAATCCTAGTGTCAGCTTCACACATATTGTCTGAAGCTGATGCAAATGAAACTAGTTATTAGCTTGGGATAAAGGAAATATATCTTGACAAATAAGATTTTTTGTCGACTGTGTATAAAACCTTTGACTGATATATATTCACAACTGGGCTTGAATCTAGATGCACTTTTCTCCTTAAGCACAGGTGGTAGAGCACAAAATAAGGTTATAATTTTTAAGGGGTAATTTATAGCAGAATGAACAATTGATGTGATTTTACCTTCCAAAATATGAGGGTGATATCAGACATTTGACTTTATCTGGTCAAAAGAAGTAAGTAAAATTCTTTCTACTGTTCTTGTCAATGAGAAGACAGTTGTCAGCCTATGTTTGTATTAATGTAGTTATTAGTGCATAGATCCTAGCATGAATTTCTGCATTTAGAAATCTCCTATTGAGCAGGATTGATCCTTGCAGTAGTTTGAATAAAAGAAAATATATGTTAAACTGTGATTCAGTATCATTCTGACGTTTCAGACCAAACACATCCAGTCTGGTGAAATCTCAACTAGGGCTTATAGCCTGGTGCATAGTGATAGAGATTGCTAGCATTTTGTATCAGGCAACCCTCTGAAATCTGTTACATGACAGCTTTTCAGCTGTGGGATAATTTCAGGTTGCATCTATCATTGCGAGTTTCCACAGTATATTTAAGAGGCAGATGGGCAACATCTATTTCAATGATATGTGGGCCTCAAAATGTTTCACTGCCACTTTCTTTAATAAACTGCCTTTAATACATGAAGATACTTACAAAATAATAAATATAAACATGATTTAACATTATTAATTAATCCTAATTAATGAAGTCATAAACAAATATAATAGTAAAAATGTGTTTAATGTAGAGTATAGCTACTGGTAAGTACTTTGTAGTTTTTCATAAATATTAAACAAATGGGAATCATAACACATTTCAGAAAAAAAAAATTGGCAAGTAAGTTCAAGAAGGGATTGCCTGCAACTTTACTCACTTCTGGCATTTTGGAAATTATCTCTACTAATTATGTCACAATCTCCCAGGTTCTCCATGGAGATCCTAGTTGGCAGCGGAAAGATAAATATGTACCAGATAATATTAGTCTAAATTAAAACCCCTGTCATTGTAATTGAAGGAAATGTGAACATAGGCAAATTCAGCTCCCTGAAATTCAGAACCATCACCTATTCAAGTCAATCGGTCAGCATTAATTTTGATTTAGGTTTGTTTTGCAATAGATAATGAAATTTTAAAAACCAGGAGAGATAAAGACTATATGGTTAAAGTTTTAAATCCAAACAGATATATATATCAAGTCCAATCTCACACCATCCCAGCTCCCCCTCCCAACTCTGTCCACATTCTCCTAGAAGCATATACTCACTTTCTGCTGCCTCCAGTGCCAATACCCTGGCAACTGGCTGGTCTTTGCACATAGTCCCTCCTCATACTTGTCTGCACCCCAGTTCAGGCCAGTCCATAGCAATTGCTGACACGACACAATCCTAGGAGTTCCTGAACAGATGCTGACATCCCACAGCACCTTGAAGGAACTGAAGGATAATCTCATTTACACACTCAGGACTACTTTTTGCATTTACAGGCTCCTGTTCAGCTTCACACACCCCCTCCATTCTGACTTTAAGAGAAAAAAGTAATAATCAGTTCAGTTAACCTTAAATCGATTGTTTGTGAGACTGGCTATTGGAAAACACTAACCATGCTAGTCATCACTGTGTTGTTCAGAAAAGCCTTCTCATATCTAAAGAGGGTACGAGCAGGATCAATTCAAAACTTGGCCCAAGCTGAATGGGAAGAATGCTGCTTGGTGAACCTACGTGCACAAATGTCTGATGGGGGGGGTCGGGGAGGGGGGGGGGTGGGGGCCTTTTCTTAACCCACAACAAGGACACTTAGGCCAGCCAGCCTAAAGCTGGCATTACATATGAAGGACAGGACTAAGGCTTCAGTCACTGTGATATAGCAGTATTTTGCCCCTGATTTCTTGTTCTGCCACAGACCTCCAGTGGGAGTGTAGACAAATTCATGGCCCGAACTCTGCCTCAATAGCCTGTTTTTAGACCAGAGGCTGTGCTTCATGCATCTGAAGGGGTAAATCATTCTCAGCCACGTTATAGCTGTAGGAGAGACAGATTAGATAGACATCCCTCATTTACTTTTCAGAGCAAAATAAATTAGCCAGCATGCAACTTGAAGCTATTGCAGCTGGACTACTCCTAATTCCTCCTTTAGAGGTAGCTCAATTTTCTCTACATTGTGCTTTATGTTCACAGACATTCTTACACAGGCTGGTGAAAAACGTCGGATCTATTCTCCTGCTAACAGTTTATCTCTGTCCAGCTGTTTGCTTTTTTCCAGCACACATGACACCCATGTGTTTACATTGGTTCAGAGAGGACTGACCCCAAAGCAGCAACAGTGCAATCAAATCCAATGAGTTCAATGGAAGTATTCCTGTTTAGGTCAGTGAATTTAGGGTCAGACTCTTTTATATTCAAATAAACAATTAACAGGCAAAGAATAAACTGACACATGTTCCTGAAGGCTTCAAGAAGAAGAATAAGAAGGAAGAGTCTCTTACAGCTCAATTATCAAAGGTTAAAAGCTTAGGACATCTCATTGCAGGACTTCTAAGCCTCATTGATCCAGGACATACCTGCACTTTAAGCAACGAGAAATCTTTTACTTGATCATCCCTATTATACTTGAAGCATAGGGCTGAGCCAGGTGGGCATTGAGGTCTGCCCAGGCTGAAAATCAGAAGTTATGTCTAATTTAAATGGGTTTTTTACCTTCTGCATTTTACTTTCATATTCTGTGTTCATCCCTATCTGCCAAAAGTCTTAGCTGCTCTGCACGCTAACAGCTAGATCTCAGCATCAGTCATTCCAAACTCAGACAATGCAAAATCAATTTTGCTTCCAATATTTGCCAAGCCCACAGACTATGTTTGTGTCAGCTTTTTAAGTCATCTGATTTTTTCCCCATTGCCCTGTTTGCAACAGTGAGGGTCTCAGCATTTTTTTTTTAGGCAGGATGTTTTTTTCTTTGTGCTAGTACAATATCTTTGATGCAGACATCTTCAAATGTTTTACAACCATGCAGTTACCTTATTTCATGACAAGGGGGTTTTGTATATTTATCTATCTGTATAGCTACATTTATACACATTATATATAATCCATATGGCACCAACATGCATATGCATATATGTAAAATAATACAAATATTAGTATACTTTTGTATTATATGATTATACAAGTCTATATCTGGATGCCAGCTAGACATATGTAATCCTTCAAGGAAGTTATGAAGCAAGATAAATGCATGGTTGTAAAATATGTGAACGTTTCTGAGTCAAAGATCCTGTATATACAAAATCATCACCTTTGTCCCTACTCATATCTGGATAAACTACAGCACATAGTAACTTTCTCAAGATCATTCATAAAATCATGAGCACAATTGGGAATAGGTGAACCTAGCCATGAGACACACTTTATTTTCAGGGCTGTACATTGAGAGATGGAGGGCATTAGAGAGGGTACTGATACACCATTGTCAAACACGTCTGTTTCTTTCTTTCCCTGATTTCCTCATTTTTTGACAGAAGCACTTTTTTTTGAACGTTTATATTCCCCTTGTAATATAGTGCTTCAAAACAAGCGTGTTGGAAAGTTAAAGT
This sequence comes from Haliaeetus leucocephalus, assembly GCF_000737465.1. Lineage (NCBI taxonomy): Eukaryota > Metazoa > Chordata > Aves > Accipitriformes > Accipitridae > Haliaeetus > Haliaeetus leucocephalus. The sequence goes on along the minus strand of NW_010973002.1, from coordinate 6,968,953 downwards.
GCAGGAAGATCAATGAAGCTTTTTAAATGGTTTCTAAAAATGTGATAAATCTTTCTTCTAGTTTCTTCTATAAAAAGCACAATGTTTAGCAAAGTAGTTAAAGCAATTTTGGGCTCCTGTAAATCTGACTTAAGCTGTTCTAGCATTAATATGGAAAGGAACATTAAAGAATTAGAATCATATGTCTTAGCAACTTTGACTCTATAGCTGAAATACTCTCAACCAATAAGCACATTCTAAGGCACTCAAGGTATTTCTTTTTTGTCTGATTAAACCACAGTTAAGAAAACATATAGTAAAAATAGTTGTAGCCTGTGATTCTTAATGTTTAGTAAAGTAGCATAGAGATTTCTAATGGCAAGTTAGGTACATATAATGCTTTTTTAGCAGAATGTTAGTGCATATTAAAAAAAAAAAAATGTTGTCATATGTTGGTGGCTAGGGATTCACCGGTCTGCATTACCGGCTCTTTGCTATGTTAGTACTACAGTTTTGCAGCTGTTCCAGCTCTCTTTTGGTCACTGCATGCACAGATGCTATTAAATACAGTTCAATTAACACTACTTTGTGGTCTATGTCACATGGTCTCCATAACATCTCCTAAGTAGTATGAATTGGTTAACATATTTTACGACTGAGCCACATTAATGAATATTAAATATATTTTAATAAAGTAAAAAAAAAAATTCAACATGTTAGATTTAATAGGTAACTGTTGGAAAACTAAAATGCTTTTCTGTGCTTGAAAACAGAGGAGTCATCTGCTTGTTTGTTACTGTGTGAATATGAATATTCTGATGAAACTGGTGTAGCTGTTGCTTTCTGTTGCTCTCTGTTACTCAGTGTTTTCGGAGCTTGGGAACAGATGGTGCACCACCTGACTCTGCATACTCTAATGTAAGATTCATTGTGCTTCACAGGAAATCAAAGATCAAGCAACATTGCAGAAGGTGAAGCAGCACCTAAGCAACCAGCAACACAGTATGATATAGTCAAGTGGTGGAGCGAGAAAGTAGAGAGAGAGAAGGGGAGAGAGAGAAGAGAGAGAATAGAAGCCAGAAAGACTTAGCTTGGTTTCTGAGGTTTATTTTGCATTCTTCTCTCTCCTTTTATTCTGTTTTTCCTTTTTTTTCTTTCTTTTTCTTTTTTTTTTTTTTTTTTTTTTTTTTTAATTTAGCTTGAGTCTATTCTCTATTCTTCGGGAAAAGGATCAGCTGCTTCCAAAGAAGAAACTTTAATCCTTAGGTTATCAAAAGTTCAGACCTGCCAATCAAAATCTGAATGTTTAGAAGCAAGAAAGTTATTTGATATGCTTGTTTGCTTCAATTTCACTGTAAAAAATACCTGTTTGTAACATTAACAGCTTTACAAATATTTAAAAGTTCACTGAAATTTTCAGCTGATTTTATAGCTGTAAAGAATTACAGTTATTAGTCACGTGCCTCTCTCCACTTCCCAGCCACTCACAGTAAGTTACCCATCCTTCCCTCCCTTTGCCCTGACTTTGCCTAGACAGCAGACTTAGGCCTGGCCACTCCTTTAAGGAAATCCAGAGTTCACAGATATATCGTTACATGCAAAAAAGTCAACCACCTCCCCTAGCCCTAGGCTATGTGAAACCAAGAGGGGGAATTAAGCACTGAATTGAAGGGCCTTCCTTCAAAACACTTGCTGTCCCTAAGTATTTTGGATGCAAGCTGGGAGCTCTTGTCTTGGGCACCTCCACTGATGTCAAATGATACAATTTCAAGTGAAACCGAGTGTCATCCTGATGCACTTTACAAACACATGTTCTTCAGGAACGAAACCCACCACCTAGCCCAGCTGGCATTTTCAGGTACCCAGTACGGCACCATGCAGAACACACAGCATCTTTCACATCACTCATAAGAGGCAGGTAACTATCTGAAAGGACCATCCCCTACTTTCTCATTAGTCAAATGCAGGAATTTTCATAACTCTATATCCTTAAGATATATATGACTCCCCCTCTGCCATCTAGACCTGACCTAAATCTAAGTGAAGTCAATAGGAAAACTGCTTTATGCTCAATTTGAAGTTTGCCAAAACAGACCGTGCAGTAAAATACCCTAGGGCTAATCTGTTTGAAATGTGTAAACACTGCAGCACAACACATAGCTGAAGCCTGTACCATAGTGAAGAAAGGAAGGAAAGGCAGGGATCACGTGAAAGGGATGCCCAGCAAAGGGTAACCAGCTCAGTCCTCAAACCTATTTGTGTGCCCAGGCTGCACCTAGGTATCTAATGCTCAGTGAATTCAAAGTGAGGTGGCACATAAATGCCTCTGAGGATCTGGTCAAGAAGACTAGCAGGTCAGCAAAATTATCAAAGGCATCAAGAAATACAAAAAAGGTGATGTTATTACAGTACTCTGTCACTGTAAAGAAGATCATATCTAGGCATAAAACTACAGCAACAAACTGGGGCAGCCATGACTCCACTGCCTCTTTTGTTTATGCTGAGTCCCAGGAAAGCCAGGCTTGTACCTGCCACTTAGAAAGAGTTTGGAGTATATGGGTTGTGACTTCTGGAGGGGAGGGATCCCTGGGAAGCACAAGTCCTCACCCTATCCTTTTATTCCTCCAGAAACATCACAGGCAGCTAGTCCAATTTTCCATAGCCTGTCTTGGTAGCTTTCCCCTTTGGCCCTTCTAGCAGGAGAGTCCTGAACCTTGTCAGGTCCCTGCTCCTCTTCCTTGGCACAACCAAGGAAGGAGGTAAATATTAATTTTATTTATGAAGGCTTAAGACAGGTCTACCTAAGACCTATCATGTCTGGACACTGGTATGAAGAATTGCATAGCTAAAGGAAAAAAAAGATTGTCCCATAGAGAGGAAACGCATGTGAAGTTCAGTACATTGAATTATCACACAAACAGAAATTACACTAATCTTCTTAAAGACAGCTTAACATCACAGAAGACAAAGACCACAAAACAGCACATCCTGTGTTGCATCAGTGTTTCAACGTGCTGCATGGAGAGGTGATGAGAGGACCAAATCTTATACTCCTCCTATGGCATTCACTTTTGAAACAGCCTGATTGTCCCTACACATATGCTTTCCAGCATAAGCTTTACTTCATACTCCTCTTTTACATTTCTAACAGCCCCTATATTTACAGGAATGATGCATAAAGTGGTGGTTTTCCTTCAGCTATAGCAGTGCAGCACTTGTGCAGGACTGAGCACAACCGATGCGCTGTCAGCTTCAGTTCACTGCAGGTAGGTTGTACCTGAGGGGGTTAAAATGGTATAGCTGGAGAGATTAGTGTAATTATTCTACCCGTTTTCCTTATATGAATAAGGTAGTACATAGTCCCCTTGGTCAGACACACAGTGAACAACAGCTTAGATGATTAAGCCTCAGGATTTATAGAGTATCTGGTACATCAGGGGGATGCAAAGACAGTTGTGCTGTTGGTGTGCTAATCATAATAAGAATTTTCATTGGTTTCATTGGTTCAAAATGGCCCTAAGCATAATATCAATAATGGAAGTTACAAATTTTATTTTTGTTATCAGTTTTTGGATGAAATCTTCACATACAAGAGACAGCTTAAAGCAAATACTTATTTGCAGATGGATTATTGCTCTTCGACATACAGTAACTGAACCAATATTTTTTTGCTGCAAAGACAGTAGGCTTGACACTCTGCATGTAGAATCAATTTGATATTACCAGTATGCATTATCTTACTGCAAGCTTTTTTTTTTTCTTCCTTTTTTTTTTTTACTTCAGGCAATTATACTGTAAGCTTTTCAAGTAATCCTTCACAATCACTGCCCATGTAGGGCTCTACAGTGAAAAGTGATGTGGTTGAAATAATGATGTTTCCATAAAGAAATAACAGGTGGAGAAAAAAATTTGGAATATACATGGCATGAGGGAAGAGATACGTAAATTTCTTCTGATAAAATCCAAAACAGCTTAAAGAGCAAATTCAACAATCACTTGAATCTAATTCACTTTTATATTCTTACAACGTTTGCTTACTTACATTAATAACATAATTCGTTACTTCTGAAGTCACTGCAGCAGCTTAGTTTGACTCTTGTAGCTGAGCATGACATGGAATGAGAGAAGATACTTTAGCTTCAATTTGTCCATGATTTATGAAGAAAAATACTTAACCTCTTACAATAAAAACCTAAAGGTATTAACCAAAGAAGATAGTAAGTTTGGATAGGAAAGACCTAGCTATTGATATGATTGCCATTATTACTTATACTGTGTTCTACTTTACCCTGCAATTACAATAGACCATTTTTAAAATTCAGTAAAGATACTTGAATATTTGCTTTGCTTAGATGCCAGAGGCACTTTGTGGACTGAGAGAGGAATCAGCTCTTCATCAGCATGTACCAAGATGAGAAAAATCTGTACTTCATCTTTTTCTGTAGTATTTCAGTTCTCCCTGTTATGTCAAATGTATGGGACTGTTAAGACATACTCAGATACAAACTACCACAGTCCTGTCTCCCCCTCATCTCTGCCCCAGCCATACAGTTTCAATCCCTCCTTCTCATCTATGCTGGTGGTTCTGTTTGACAGTGAGCTAGTTCAAGGAGGTGAGCCAGCAGAATCTCACTTTCTTTTTAAAGGCTGGGGGAGAGATAGGCAGGCCTGTAGCCTTGGCTTGCTGTATACTGCTGTGAAACAGCACCGTGAGTGATGGGGTAAATACACGCTTGCACCAAAGCTTTTGAGTCTACTTGTGAGTTCCCAGTGATTCATTGTACAGGTTAGTGTACAGCCTGCTGCTTCAATAACAGGTACAAAGGGGAATGGGAGGAGCACTTTCAGAAACAAAAAAGTTAAATTCAAAATTTAATTAAATATTTTCATTCTTGGAGACATTCAAAAGCTGTCTGGACACAGTCCTGGGCAACTGGCTCTAGGTGGTCCCATTTGAGCAGGGTGGTTGAACCAAATGACCTCCAGAGGTCCCTTCCTACCTCAGCCATTCTGGTCTTGTGAAAATTACCCATACTCTGATACTGATCCTTTTTCCAAATGTGGTGCTCATAGCACCTTGTTTCATTCCAGCTATATATCTGAGGTCACACCTATTGGGGTGTCTCATGAATCAGTACATGCTCTTTAACTAGCCTCATTAAAAACCTAGGGATACAGTATCTTAAAGAGTCATTGGTCCTTACTCACCTTCCTAGAAGCAACAGAGTTTAGAAAGTTACTGTATAAGCCTGCACTGTTCATCACCAACCTCAGCTTTCAACAGGAAATTAATTTACTTTTTCCCTTTTTACTACAAATAAATTTATTACCACTGCAAAGCTATTTGCACATATCAGCTTTGAAATGAATACAGAGAGGACTGGGCTTGCCAGGAAGAAGCTGGGCAATCGTCACAAGCAGGGCTATGTATTCAGTCCAGAGCCGTCCTTTCACATCACCTTTCTTTGTGCACATAGTAAAGCTGAAGCACAGGGTTAATGGAGTCCACTTTTTAAAAATGTAAACTGTACACGGACAATAAGATAAAAAACCCAATATATCTAAAGTGGTTCTTTCTTGCCACAGGTATATAGTAAATATTTCATCTAACCTTGGTGCCAGAGAACTGACTTTCTTTGGTTATACAGTTCTTACTTAAGGTACCTCTGTAGAGGGTGAAGCTAATTAATGAAGAATTTACAATGAGAGGATTTCAGAAGTTTTAGAAAGGAATAGTATCCAGTTCTCCTAATCTAAAAATATTACGTCATCTCTAGAACAACATAGCTAAAACTCAGTATAAAAATGAGTGGATCAAAAAATGGACTTTCTGTATTTCCCAGAGTCTTCAAAAAATGAAATTTCTTCAGAATAGCAATGTGAAAATTCATCTCTAAATGGCTTCTCTGGGGAAAAAAAAAAGCATTATTGGAGTCATGTCTATCTTTTTATCAAATAATTTGCAGGAAGATAGCTTGATCAGGCACAACAATACCGTCCTCCTCTGGCAACTATGACCTTTTCACTCCCAACAGAGTTACAAATACTGGAAACTCCTGAATCTTCACATTCCCTTCCCTATAAAGATTTTCACTTGTCCTCTTCCCTACCACTATTTTATCTTCTCTGTCCTCCCAACTGTCAATTGGTAACCGCTTTTCTTCCACTCTCCCTGGCCTACCCACTGGTCCTGCATGACTTACACAGGTTTCCTATCTTCTTTCATACGTAACTCATCATCCACACCCTATTTGTCTCTCTCAGACAAGCGTTATCTCACTCCACATATTTGTCTTTCACTCTGTCAAGACCAAATAGCCTTTCTGTTATCCTGGCCAAACCCAGACAGCAACAGCAACACCACGCCACTACTCTCATTCAGACTGAGTTGAGCCCTGTGGGTCTCTACCCCTGCTTCATGTCACCATCCAAGTTAGCTCTGTAGTCCATACCAGATCCGCTCCTGTCAGGTTTTATCATCTCCTTGTAGCCATCACTTCCTCCTTCCGAAAACACCAACCAAAGAGAGGACACACAGCTTCAGGACTTGTTTTGCATCAATCTCCCAAGAGATTTGGTGCCACCTAGGCATTATCAGCGAGCAGCAATCTCTACCTCCTTGGAGGAAGCTGGGATCCTGAGCACTCCTGGTTATGATATCTTTGTGTTGTTCTTCATATTAAAATGCCAAATGAGTGCAACCATGCTACCAGATACTAGATGGGGCATATCCATCATTCCCGGCTCATAAAAAAAAAAACTTTCGACGAGGGCTCGGCTGCCGAAAAAATTTTCAGTGAGGGCTCGGCTGCCAGGGACCTTTTTTTCGACTAGGGCTTGGCTGCCAGGGACCTTTTTTTTGATGAGGGCTCAGCTGCTTGAACCAGGACAAAGGAAGGCGGGGATTTCAGAAGACTGTTCTGTGCATTTTATTTATTTATTTACTTATTTACTTATTTACTTATTTATTTTGCAGGCAACACTGTCTCTCTTCCACATTTTCCCTCCCAGGAAGAACTTATGGTAATTGAATACAGGGGCTGTCTGCCAGCAACAAGTAGACCAATATTTCAGGAGCCACAGGAAAATACCTGATGTAGCTACATATGAATGTATACAGACTGAGGCCTCAAAACCAGAAGACGGCAAATGTGGAGGAGTTGCCAATTTCTCCGACTCAAGATTTCTTGACAGACAGCTTGGAAGCTCTGTCTTTGTGAAGGTGGGGAGAGTGAAGGGCTGAATTTTATCCAAAGAGAATTAATAGCAATCACAATACCAAAAAAGTAAAGAAATTAATACCCTCACCTCCTTGAGAAATGGGAGCTTCTTCAGGATAAATCCAGATGTTAGGTTCTTGCTCCAGCTTCTTTTCTTTCTGAAATGTTAACAGCTTTTGGAATCCTCTATTATTCAAGAACAAAATTGTTCAACAAGGAACTTCTGCTTCGTGAACTCCAAGACATGGCAATACTACGAGCCTAACTTGCCTTCAGATTTCAGACAGATTGTTTGAGCTATAGACAATAGACATAACACATGCTTATCGGTCATGGCAACTTGTTGGTGTTGTTGCTGGTATTCTATAAGTCATTTTCATACTGTCCTGGAAAGTTACAAACAGAAAATACTAACCAAGAAGACATTTTGCTGGAAGATTTTGTGCTCTGAAAATCATGATTTAAGCCTTGACTTTTCTTGTTATAGTGTCAGTCTGTTCTCAGAGCAGAGTGGTGACTTGCCAACTTTGCTTCTTGGAGAATAATGAAGTAAAGCAGCTGAACATCAGAAACAGAGCTCATGATGAGCTTGTCATTTGAGTTTAACAGCAGGGGCCCCGCACTCGGTAATCATTACTACTGCCTAATCTACTGCATGTTTTCTTAGTCAGTAGAGATTAGAGCAATGGTGCTTCAGACATCTATTGGGAATAGAGCTAAAAAGGAATCATGAAAATTATGTGTAAAAATAAGAATGTATAATATACACATGTTAATGTTTCTTTGCTGAATGTTATTGGCCTAGTAAAAATGCTGTTTGCTGCTATGCTGGACTCCCACCTTTGGGAGTTAACTGTAGACTCTAACAACAAAACATAGAGACTATGGGCTTTTGAGGCTTCTATAAATTTAGAAACTCATTGAGAACACTTGTCCACACAGGGGGAAGTTTTCTAAGTTACGTGCTTGGGATTAGGCTGCGTGATTGCCAACAATGTTAATGGGAGTTATTCTTGCCTCTGAAAATATCAGCCTAACTCTGTAATAAAGTAATTTCCTCCACTATTGGTTTAAGCACTTCATGCCAAATTTCTGACCTCAGTTACTTATTTGAAATCCACGGTTGTTTTTTGGATTGGGTTGTAATGAATCAGTGCCTGCAGGCAAGAGAAACAATTGCTCAATAAAATTCAGAGACAACCAGCACGTCTAGGACTAACATTGTCTGCTTCTAATACATATTTTTGTACCACTATACTCCACGAATAAGCCACCAGTAGGGGACATTACATGCATTATAAATAGAAAGCCTCGGAAATAACTTCACGGACAAAAAAGAAGTATCAGCTGAGGGAACTGCCAGATGAATTAACTCAATGGTTAATCAAGGTTAATTTCTGGTCCTTCTCCTTGGGGCTGGCAGAGCTGTTCAGCGCAATGTACAAGAAGGCTAAAATGACAGATGCCAGCTTTGCATTCCAGAAAGTTCAGTATCTCTTGGGACATTGTGGCTTACCACTGCATTGCAGTGAACCAGACACTGGCCCACCACAGCAATCCAAATGGGCTGTGGGAGGCCATTTTGCTGGTTTAGAAAATGTTCACTAAGATGCAACGGCTCTGACAGACCAGGAAGAAAAAGTTTTGAGAGCTAAGTAGGAGTGGGGAGATGCTGTATAGGCAATAGCCATATGTCAACATTTATCAGGATTCCAAATTGGGGTGACAACTTCAAACAGAACTACTCATAGTAGTAGCAAAAAAAAATATTTCATGATACTAAAGGTGAAGAAATTTGCTTCTGGTCATTTCAGCATCTAACAGTTTCATAATGATACTTCATTATAGTGAGTAGAAGTGAAGCTGGCAGACATTTTTTTTCTATGAAACTGTCTGTCTAGTTTGATTACGTCTCACAGAGCTACGTAATACTGTTCCACTCTTTTTGGATTTCCAAAGATGCTGTAAGCAGCTGGGATAAGTGGAATCCACTTTCCAACATGGACAAGACAATGCTCTAAACCACCTGAGCCATGTAAAAGTGAGTTGCTTGAACTATCATTCCCATAAAGCTAAAACAGAAAATGCTGTTTAATATTAAACTTTTTCTGAAAAGAAATTAATTTGATTTAACAAAATAGAACTTTGTTAAGAGATTATAAGAGTTATCCTACCATAATGTTATATACAGTTTTGATTGTTTTTCCTCATGCAAAAAAATTACTCTTTTTTTTTTTGAGACATCTGCATTTTTCAACAGAATTAACACGTTAATGGAAAATAGCGTGACTAGATCTAGTATAAATGCTGTAAGTGCTTTGGTTTTGCATAGTGCTGAGCATCTTGGCTTTGGTCCAGTAAAGCACATAAGTATATTCAACTTTAAACACAAGAACAACCAGCATATATACTGCACCTGCATAGTTTGCAGTTCACTGTGGTCTCCAGCCGTCTCTTTCCCACCAGTGGAAACACACTCAGTGGGCCACCACAAATCCGGGTCTTCTGATTATTTACACCAAAGGATCTTTTTGGAGTCACAGATGCTCTGTTATTGCCTGCATATCAGTATTTCTTTACAAAGAAATCAAGGGCCCACACCTGCATCCCATCCTGACATGTAGTCAGAAGTATGTTGACTAAGGCAAATGTTTGGGAAGGAATTCAGTTTGCACCTCAGAGAATGTTCACACCATAGCATAACACATCTGTGTAAAGAAATGTAAAGAAATTTTACAACCATCTTCAGCACAGCTTTGTGGTAAACTACACTAGCATAGGTGTCCTTTTTGATTAGGAGAAGCAATAACGGAGACTGTCCCTGCTGCAGTTTTGCTTATGCTGACAAAGGTCACCCCGGTGTTCTTGCAAAGGCCAGGAGGGAAAAAAAAAAAGGCAGGGGGAGACAGACAAAAACCCAGACTGTCCTAGTCATAATGCCACAACTAAAACTCCCAGGTAAGAGCACCACAGCTTATATAGCAGTGGCAGAGACAGAGACGGGCTTTTAGGCAATGCAGCAGATATACTGCAGCCCTTCGTTCCATTGCAGTGCTGGATTATCACTATTTTTTAAAGTGTTGCTTCACTTCCATTAATCTTCTGCAGCAGAGACATATTCAAAAAACGTTCATTTTTCCCAGCAAAGTGATTTTCGGTCTTTGAGTGTGTGCATGCCTGCATGCATGCATGCGTGTGTGTGTGTGTGTGTGTGTGTCCTTTTCATCTCTCTTCCCAAACCTACAAGACCAGATCAAGAAAAGCAGTGAGACTCAGATGAGGAGGCAGAGATGTGTACATTGAAGAGAAGAAACAGTTAAAGGTGTCATGTGGATTATAGATCAGACAGGAGAGATTGTTGTGGTGTTCACAGTCACTGGGAATGGAAAGAAGGTCCCATATTTATTATGCTGTTCAGCAAAATGTCAATTTGAGAAAATTAGACAATTGGCAAGAATTAGAGTTAGCAGCAAGTTAGCAATACTAAATTTGTCTGCTGGGAAATTTGCCTTCTGTCAGTTTCCCAACTAAAAACTGTGAAAATGCAAGTTGACTAGATTGAGCAAAGAAGAATCAGCATTTCCAAAGGGGGATGTTGCCTTATATCTGCTGATGAAAGACTAGATCTTTGGTCTTCAGTCTTTTTACAGTATGTTATTTATGGTGTTCTCTCATGTCAGTCCTTTTATCTCATCAGGTTTCACATGAATTATTCACTGAAGCTCTGGCTATATGATTTGATTGCTCTTCTAGAATGTATGTTAAATTTAGTTATGCTGCACTTTTCTTAGTGAAGCCTTATTACTGAAACTCACAGTTTAGCAGGATACAATCCCCTCCTCCCACCTTCCAACTGTGGTTTTTGTTGTGGGTTGTTTTTTTTTAACAGAATGCTAACAGCATAGTGCTAGACAGATCATCCATTTATACTCTGAGGCTGCATTTTCATCTAGGTTTTCACCTCTCAGAAAGGTCTTGAATGTCTTGAACTGTGTTCTATTCAAGTGTATTTCTTGTACGATGCCAGCTGCTTTCCTGGCATTAAGCATGAACATCGCTGCTAAATTATGCTCTCTAACACTGCTGCTGACATCTTGAATGCAATCTTTATAACCCTGACCCCCCATCTGAATTGAAAGGCACGTTGTGGATTATTCCTGTTCTGGCCCATTCTTTCTTGCTTTCACTTGTATTGTGTTAGATAACTGAACTAATTGCTGTGACTCAAAAATGTCACAACTTTGCATGTAGGGGCTTGCTATCTTCCTCCCAGACAACTGACATCATGAATAATGTTATATCAGCACAGTTTTGAAGTAAGGATGATTTTTAAATATTCTTTCTAACAGTGAAACAAGAAGATTATTTGGAAGATATCTCTTCTATTGTTTGCCTAATGAAAATTTTATATAGGCATATAAACCCTGGTTATCTCTTACTGCAGATCTTACCCGGACTGCAAGCCAAGGTCTGAAAAATCTGCCCTGTGAAATCAGAAAAGGCTTTTTGCATAACCACCTGTTGAAATGAGGGTGGCCGATAAATCCTTTTTGTGTAGCTACCGCTTTAGTTAAGTGTCCTCACCTCTGAGAGTATCTGTTTCCTGCATACCAAAATTCTCTATGCAGGCATAGCTCTGAGCTTCCCTTTCTGACCTAAGCAGTGTGGAGACTATGGCTTTTTACAACACCCTCAGATGGGAGTGACTTGGAAGAGTACAGAATATGACATAGAAAAAAACTGAATGATTGACATTAATTGCATAAATGCTTCAAGATTTTGATGAGGCTTGAGTGCAAATGCTTACACTGTCCAAGATTAGCATTATGAAGAAACATACAATGTTCATATCAGGAATGCCACCTCAACTAACTTTCTTTTAAATGATTTAATACAACTTTCTTTTGTTTATAACTCCAGTTTGAAATCAAGAATGTCTACAACCCCAAGCATCAATGCTCTTCAATATCTAATTTCACAGTTTTCTTAACACGTATCTCATGTTATTTATTATAGTCAGTGTCATCCCAACACCTTTGTCTATTCTTGCTACATTTTAAATGGTTTAGCTGGCAAGCCATCAATCATAAATCATGAGACATATTTTAACTTCAACTAAGATCAGTTTAGAAAGAAAACAAGTCTTGTATGGCCTAATTGGGTACATTACTCACATCTATAAGTGATAAATGCCTGTTCTGGAAAAGACAACTCTGTTTTTTCAGAGATTTGGTATATATCTATAGACAGAAACAAAATTTTCAGTTTCTTTATGGCCAGGAGCAACATTGTTATTGATAAATCCAGAGCTTTTAAATGGGAGAAAGCCTCTTCAGAACTAAGTTTCAGTTTTCAGAAAGACATCCATTGTTTCATTAAACACAAACATTTTTTTCCGGTTATATTTCAGTCACTAGGTAAATGAAGGAATGATATAATTTTAGGAATTACTGAATTTCCTCTTCTAGGTACATAAAGAAGCCAGAATCGATATTCTTATTTACTCAGTGTATTTTAAAGCTTCCCCTCCTGCAAGTTATCATATACAGACTGGTTCTTCAATTGTACTTCTCTGACTAACTTCTGATGCTATAAAAAAACACAGCTATTTTTAAAATATGAACCCATATCTGAATTGATCATGTGTTTTTCTCTGCCTGGTGTTAAAGAACAACATTACAGCAATAACAAACTCACAATAGAAAATTATTTAAAAAAAATAAAACATTCAGTTTTATAGTGCAAAGCAAACAAGTATTTGGGAAAGATGACAATCATTTCTATAATGAAATTTTAATTCAAAAGAAAATAGATAATTTTACTTATTCTATCAGGTCAATTGTACTAGCCACATTAACCAGGTGATGCCCATTTCATTTTACAGGTAATTTATTGCAACTGCAACACTGACTCTGAGACAGTTCACAAAAATAATTTACCTTAAGTAAACACTATTTGCCATTAATGATGGGGCAAAACAAACTTGCAGAGCATTTATGAACAGTAACATCTCTCTCTTTCAGTACACATTTGCAAACCGATCTCTGTTGTTTGCAGATGAATTAAGCATGGCTTGAAAAATCATTAAAGCCATCTGCTTTGATGAGAAAAAAACTGCTGTGATCACTTTATTGCACTGACAGAGGCTAGGGACCATTTTACAATATTTTTTAGCATCATTTACCCTAAATTTGACATCCTGTCTAAAAAATGAGCAGTATTATCAATTCTTGTTGTGCCTATTTAGAACTACATTTACAGAGAAAGCAGCTTATACAGGTAACTCAAGGTATTTGTTTTTCTGGTTTCCAACAGATGGATGAGCCTGTTTTTCAGCCATTAAAATCTGTAGTTACAACAAACTAAATCTTTATGGGTTCTGTGGAAAGCTTAATCTTCCTCTGAAATAGTAGGAGCTAATAAGCACAAAAATATCATCAGTGTTTTAGTTACAAATTAGTTCCCATGGTCCATTTAAATAACTTCTTTTTTTTCTTTTTCCCAGAATGCTCTACAGTTATTCAAAGTGTAACGAACCAGTAGGTTAATACTGCTTGTTTTTTACTTTCCAAATACATACTTTTGAGAAGGAATCATTTAGCTAGCAGCAACTTTTAATAACTTTCAGAAGCTCCATACTTCCCTTTTTAAAATCCTATTTGAACTCCTGTGATTTCAGCAGATTTTTGTCTCAAGTAGCTTTCAGTATTTCACTGACTGGATTCCACCATGACTGACTCACCTGAAAAACATCATGCACAATTGCAGCATTCTTCCACCATTAACACTGTCCTACTTTGTATTTAGCTTTTGTACAACTAAATCTACTGCATATATGGAAGTTACTAAAATTTGCTGATGATAAAGCCAAAAGCCTCCTAACATTAAATGAGTCATATTATGGTGCTTTTTTCAATTTCGCAAGCAGAGTGGTGGATGCACCACCTAGAAAATGTCACTTATTCCATCGGCATCCTAAATAGATACGATGGGCCATATAGGACCAGAGCTAGGAACCAAGGAACAAGAACCAAGGAGCAGTTCGAGGCACTAGTTGCTGCCTAGAACCACAGAAAGTATTTATAGATGCTAATCATATGCCATTTTCCTGTAACCACTGTACTCATTCAAGTCCTTTGGCACATAACAGACTTTACAGTCCCATGACCAATCTAGAAAAAACAGGCCCTGAGTATTCCTTTCTGTGCATCTATCGTAGTTACAGGTCCTTTTGGAAGTACATAACCAACACAGCACAATGCAACAATGGGACTGATGGTTTCCAATTTCTGATGGTGGTAACTTCCTTGATCCAGTCTAGAACCACATTTGCTTTTTCATGACCACATCACATCCTCCTGCAGTAGGTAAGTACTTTTTTGTATAAATTGCTGCAAGGCTAGATGGTTCAGAAAGAAATTATTAATAAGGAGTCTTTGTTCATGTGTATCATCTGCCTCTTTTTCACTTATGACTCTCCAGTTCTCTCTATTCTTAGTCTTTTCTAGATATTCTCATAACCTCTGTTCCTTTTCCAAAAATCCTTATTCTTCCTATGGCTCTAGTCACAGAACGATCCTTTCCTCCTTTTCTTTACTTTCCCTCCACTCCATTTTCTTTTTCCCTTTGTTTCCCCCTTGATAATCTCTAGGGAAATGTAGATGTTCCTCTGTTCACCCGCTGCTTGCCAGTCCTCTGCCTTTCCCTTGTGGTCATACACTTACATGTGTTCTACAGATGTCAACAACCATGCTCCAAAAATCAGTCAAGAGCTTAATAAAAGTTATTGAGTTTTCAGTACTTCTTGGATGCTTAGGTGCTCTTCCCTCAACCCCCACTGGAGCCATTTCTGGAAAAACCTTAGTCTTTGTAGAAGGCTGTATAATCAATTGCTATGCTTAATAATAATATTCTTCATTTGGGAATATAAAATCAATGCAATTACTCCCATTTTGCAGACAGAGAACTTCCGCACAGAGAAATGAATATGATGGCCATCCCCGTAAAGTGCGTCAGGTAAAGATTAGAATGAAAAGACAGGTCTCTGGGCACAGAGCACTGTGGCTCATTCATTTTTCCTAGCTGTCCGTAGTTCATACAACAAATATTTGACAACAAATTTTAAGCATACATTCCCCTAATAAACATTAGAGAAAAGTCACCTATCTAAATTCTTTCATATCAAGGTGAAAATGCATAATCTAGGAACCAATTCCACTGTTAAGTATGAAAATGTACTGCATCATTGATAACATCATGCAACCAAAGGAGTTAAACTGGCAAGGAACACAGCAAACCAATCATATGTGCCCATGTTTCTGGGTTAAGAATTGAGCCCTTCAGCTCATTCATTTCTCATCTTCTCTCAGATGGTTGACCTGTAATGGTCATCACTCTACTCTTCCTGTTGGAGAAATGTATCTGCTGATACACAGGCAGATCTTTGCAAGGTCCTACAACCACAATCCAGCTGTATCTCTAATGGTGCAGAGGGACTAGAAAGAGATCACTAGGGATTTCTTTGATTCTGTACAAGACCACACAAAATGTTTGATGACTGCATAAGAAAAGATTTGACATCTGTCTCAGACATGCAATAGTAGCTGTTAAATACTATGGAGTATCAACTATACACACACAACGACTCATTACCTATTCCACACTAATTCTAAGAATAAAACAGCATACTTGCATGGGAATATTTTCTCAGTTACTCAACATTGTTTTTAAAGGCAGAGTTGGAAGTTAGTGATATTTTTAAAACAGTAGAATGCATATTGTTTAAAACAGTCACATAGCTGAGAGCTGGGTGAGATAACCCATGTACAGTATTTTTCTGTCTCTAATTAATGATATTTATATGCTTCTGTGATCAGGCTTCTGTACTCCTTGAGTGACAGAATTATGCAGTTGATCCCTGAACATCTTAACCTGACTTTTAAGATCCACTATTTTAATTAGGTAAGGTGCTTTGGATCTGACTGCTTTTATCCCAAAATGTCAGCATTGTTCTCACATTGCATCTTCCCTTTAAAAACTTCTTGGGTTGTGTCACATATATAAATATATATATAAATATACACACAAAACAACAACACAGGCTTTCAAAATTAACTCTGAGGCAGAATGTTCTCATGCAGGGTTTGTATGGGGAAAAACGTCATCACTTCAGTACTCTTCTACTGTTCAGCTAGTCTCTTTCAAATGAATTTATCCTTCCATTCCCCCAAAAAACTGCTGAAGGAAAGATGAAAACCTCACTGTAATGAAAGCCCTACCATAATCTTACATTAGAAATCAAGATTCACATGCTTGGAAGAGATAGTAGTTGTTACCTGTGTACAAGATGAAAAATATAGAATATACAACTTACAGTATATAAATAAAGAATTTTATATATTAGCTCATCTTATAATTTCTTTTCATCTTCAACCAATTATTTAATATATTTTCTTTTTTATTCTGCTATCCTATAGAATATAAATATTCTCTATCCAAGCTTACAGTCAGAGCCAACTTTTTCCAGCTGGTTAAGAGTTTAAGGAGCACTGCCAATACTTGCTGATTCACAAAGTTGTGTTACTCATTCTCTCTTTGTCTGTCTTCCACATTTTCTCTACTCTTTTCTCTACTTTTCTGATCAGTATTGTACAAAAGAAGCAGTCTTTTATTTGTTTGCATATTTATTCTCGAAAAAATAGTGTTGATGGTTCTGATAATGACCAGAGTATGATTTGTCTTGAAATATTCCAAATTTCTATTTCAGTAAAAATAAGACACTTTTTCTGTCCATCCTCACATCTTCGATGTTCTGTACAAACAAGCAACTAAATGAAGATTTATTTGATTTATTTTGAATAGAAGCCATCTTTATTCTTAAGAACTATCCAACATTTTCTATCTTCTCATTTCTTTGCTCTTTACTTTTCCCAACACTTAAGCAATTGAACTTCCCTTGTGTGAATATGCAGGGAGAGTTACAAATAAAAGTTACAAATTAGAAAAAGTCAGAAGCTACAGCTGTAGGTTCCACAGCAAAGCTCAGTATTTGCAAAGTACATTACATCACTGCTATTTTTAGTGCAGCAGCAGTAAAAAACAGATTCCAGACCCCACTTCACAAAATTCTGCGTGAATATACAGTAAAAGAAAGCTTTTACTTCAGAAATCTTATTAACTCAGATCAACCTACTATGGACAACAGTGGAAATAGTCCTATTAATTTTATTTACCTCCATGTTGATTTGGGCTTAATCTGTAATTTGCATTATAATGGCTGCAACTCACTTATACACCTCCAGAAAGTTCAAAAGGCTTTTGTTAGCACTGTTAAGACAAAACAAAAAATAAAGCAGCAGAGCATATTTTCCCTATCTGACTTTGGGCAACTAATTTAGGCATATGCATTGTCAGTGCTGCTTATAAAAGCCAAATCAGAACAGCAAAGATAGGAAAACTGCACTACCAGTTGGCTCTGTGGCAAAACCTTGGTTTCTGTTCCAGGCCTATAATAAGGCACATGAAGTAAAAAGGTGAGAATTACAACTACATGAGGAACGGAATTAGAAGAGAATATGGTATCTGGACTGGCATGTAGCTGGCACACAGGGCTCAGCACTTCATGGCATGCACCATGAGCACATTCATGACTGAATGATGGCACCTGCAGCAGCCAAGCAATTCCAGCAGTTACTGCTGACTCAGGGAGGGGGCATCACCTACCATCATGAGAAACCACAGATGCACCACTTACTGTTTGGAGCAGCTGTGACAAGACAACCAGTGCCTCAGTTCTGCTAGAGCAGATGTTTCACAGCAGCCTGACAGAGCTTGCGCCTGATGGTAGGCTGGATGTGGACTTACGAACAAAGGATTTCCTCACGTTAAGAAAAAGCCCGATAGAAGTGAACAGAAATTTTCTGACACACCCTTTGAAAATTGCTATAGATATCCTATTATTGAAAAGATGTTTTTTTTTAAATCTATACATAATATTTCATGCTCCATTACATTCAAACTTCTTAATATGACATTAAAGTCAAGAGAAACCTAATGGTTTCAACCCTGCTAAATTCTACAGTTTTCCATATGGAGAACCACTATTGTATTGATAGTAGTATCATTGATCTATGATAAACCTTTAGGAATATTATAGTCATTGGACCATGCCTACCTATATAAGGCATGAAAACACACACTCTCTTCAGGGCTTTTTCTGCCCAAATTTGAAAAAGTTAACTAGCTAGTCATTTCTTCTCTGTGAATTTTTACCTCAGTAAATGATAGAGGCATAAAATTTCTGAATAAAGAAACAAAAGGAAAAACTCTAGGAATTATTTTCTATCCAATGACTCAAATGATTGCAATTAACAGCTTCCACATTTTCATGAGTTTAAGAAAGAATTTGACCTTCTTAATAAAGAATCAGAAACTGAGTACTTTTTCTCTTAATCTCTCTCTGAAACTGAGCTAATTAAATTCCTGGATGGCACTGATTTCTTTGCTATTGCATGAGTGCAGAATTTGACCTTATAACTTATAAAAATGGGTTTTCAATGTAACTGCATTGGAGATGGTTTTATACAGTATTAATTGATGCTTATTGGAGGCTGAAGGGCTGATCATTTAAAGTTGTGGTATCAGACATGTCTTGCTTATGGGCCTTTGTGACATGACAGCAAGTACAAAGACTATTAAAATCTCTTTGTGAAAACACACAAAAATCAATCCTCTTCCACAAGGAGGTGCCCTCCAGCACAATCAATACAAACTGGTACAACAATATCTTATGACTCTTGTCAGCTGCTTTAAACCTTTTTGCTCGGTAAAGCTCACAAAGTGCTACTGCCTTTCATCTCTGCTGGATCATGCCAAATGAAGACGTATTTCTAAATGAGTTGCAGGGGCAAATGCTGCCATCAGTTACCCCCCTACAGATGGCTTTAAATTCAGCAAGGTTGTAGAGGACGGAATTCAACTTGGATTTTGTCCAGTAGAGTTAAAGAAGATGAATTTGTTTACAGCTTTGAGACTTTTCTTTCCTCTACTTTAGTTATATTACAAGTTCTTGACAGAAATTTTTGTTCTACATTTTGATTCTTGCATGCTAGAATGCCCAGAACACCAAAAGAATCTGAGTAATGACAATCAACAGGTTCTTTCACATTTCTTCTGTTATTAATCAATGTTATTAGCTCTAATTACAAACCAACTGTTAGAAACTAACTTCTTCAAGAGCTGTATGCCTTGATCAACTGCCTATCTATCAACTACTTTAACTTTGTTTTGTCTCGTTGGGGTTGTCGTATGCCTGTCACCACACTTTTAACACATGGCTGTAGAAATCTTCTGCAGTGACTTTCTAGCAATCAAATATTTTCCCCAGATAACTACAAACCCAGGACCTGATAAGTGGAACTATTTGGTTCCTACTGCCTATCATCTAGTTCAATCAGTTCTATCTTTTGCTACGTATTCCTTGAAAATAAGCACCACAAAGACCAGAGTGATAAAGAGCTCTAGGTTAACATAATGTTGCTAAGGGGTAGACACAGGAGAATACTCCGCTAGCCCAGGACAACATACCTGCACACACATTTAATACAAAACAACACTTGATAGGCTTGTTTAGTGAAAAATTAAACAGTATTCTCTGTCCTTGTGCTGTATTTCTTTATGCAATGAGACATCAAACACCATGACTGAAACCAAATCCCATAAAATCTTGTCCAAACAAGCCCAGTCAAATCAAAATCCCTTTTATGGAAATTAACCTTCTGTGAGAAGAAAAGAAAACTCAACCAAATAGGCAGCTGCATGACACTAAATTAGTACATTAGCCTTTCAGCCTTAGGAGAACAGAGTTTAAATTCTGGCATTAGGTGCAAAAGCAAACAAATTTTGAGGTCTCATGTGAGCCATGCTCATGCTGTATTTTCGACAGCTCATGTTCAAAGAAAGGTCATTGTGATTTGGATGGATCACATAGTAGATCTTTAGCCCCTGTTTTTATTAACTATTAAATTTATTTGTTAAAAGTGAGAGTGAAAAACAAAGAACTGTCCTGAATTCCCCCCCTTCATGAATAAAAACTATGCAAGTGCGACAGATCCTGGTTTGTGAGCCAAGGAATGGTAGTAAAAATGTTACTTACTCAGTACTGCTTGATCATTCCTTTGAATCTACAAAATACCTTAGGGATAGATGGAACTGTACAAGGACAGAACAACCTCCTAGTAAACACAGAGTATATCTGATGTGCAAGCACTCTGCTTGATCTTTTCTCTTATTAAGATTACAAAGCCTCCAAAATCATCAACTTGATTCTATTCTTTGCAGTTGAGTGGAGCTGTCATTATGGGTCCTGGTTAGCAGGAGATGCCTCTCCTGACAGCACTCCTGCAGAAATCAGGGATCAGCCCATTTGCCAGATGCCAAGACATCTTGTGGGAATTTCACACAGGAGTAGGACCAAAACATGACAGTGGAGTACTTGGCTCCCAAAGCTCCTTGCATCACACAGTGGCATGAAATTGCTGTTCAGCCAAAACACAGCACTGAGCTTTCCACAGGACCTGTATCTCTCCCTTCTCACCAAACTCCTGCCAGCTATCTTGACCTCCAGTCTAAGAAAGAACTGCAGTCGGGGAAACCACTTCTGCAGGGCTTCTAAATTCCACAGCAGACAACCAAGGTGGGGTTGGGATTCAGTGCAGGAGTTTTGCCTGAATGCACTGTTCCTTATGAGGGTCACATAGCCTCCATCAGAAGAATTCCTTAGAGACTCTGTATGTGAAGAAGTAGGAAATTGCATCCACTGCACAGCCGCTGAACTCGATGCAGCGGGATTCAGATCCAGATCAAATGAATCCTTGTGGGGCCGTTCCTCACCCATATCTCAATATGTACCTATAAAGCAGGAGATATACTTTCTGATCCCAGTTAAGAAGCTCATAACTACTTAGGAATATGGAGAACGTCAGGTAATTGTTTATCTTTTTTATGAGGCTGTATCTCCAAAGTACGCAAGTGACCTCGACTCAACTGAGGTTGAGTGACTTTTAGTGAGGTAATGTCCTCTAAAATAACTTTGTACATGGCTGAAGGCTAATCATGTGCTGAAACACATGCTAGGAAAGGAATCAGCTTTTCCCACAGTCTCTGATGCAAACATATTTTTATACTTCTCTTGCAATCTTTATAATGTATTAGGCACAAAATAGATACTTAATATTTCCTTAGGGAGCTGCTCCCCAGTAATATTTTAGGTGTAAGCAGGACATGCTTCAATGAAGAAACACTGTTATGGCTTTATCAATAGGTAAGAAAAAAGTGAGTTGAGTGAGGCTCAGTAAAACTATTTACATATATAAACTATATACTTCAATTCCTCTCAAATGCAATTGCAGGTGGCCTGATATCCCCAAAAATCTGAGACCTGAAATAGAATGTTAGTTTTAGATCTTTTAGGGTTTTCTTGTATTAAGAAGAAACCTGTGATCCAAAGGTTTTAGACAGGACTGAAAATTTGCAAGTTGAACATCAAAGGCTGACATAACCAGTCAATGGCATTAATTCTTAGCTGCCACAGAATATTTCTATCTGTAGGTCTCAAAGCATTTTACAAAGGCAGGAGGATCCTGTTTGTCACAAGGGGTAACAGAAAAATACGGAGCTTTGCAAAAGGGCACTAGCAGTGCTGTAATCATAACCCAGGCTGCCTGGGTCACAAGCTGATGATGAACATCCTTCCTCTCGATCTGGCGAACTGAGTAAAGGTGTTCTGTTCATATGTTTCAACAAGGAAGATGTATTTAATAATTCATAATATCCTTGTATAGACTTATAGTGGTCTTTATGCTCAAATATTTCATACACTAAGACTAAAATATTGTAGATACTTGCATTTTGTATTGTTTCTCTGCCACAGTACTCTCTGTAAGATAGGTTAAGCCATCTCAGTAAGTTGATATGTCTGCCTTAGCTTCCTGAAAAGGTGATTTTCACAATGAGAGAGTGTAAAACATGGAAGAAGAACCCAAGCCAAGTGAAGTACATGGGATAAAAAGAAAAAAAGGATTTTTCTCATCTGAAGAGAAGAAACAGATTACAGTGTTCTGGTGGTGACAGAGATACAGAATAAAAATAAGTAATAGCCTGTTACATCTCAAAAAACACCAGAGAGGAAGAAAAACTCTTGGATTTGCATGGAGATGACAGCAAACAACTGGATGCCACAGCCCAGTTCTTTACTTTTTATCTTCATTTGCATTTGTGCTGATTGGTTTGACCTTGCTCAATTCACACCCTCTATAAAAGAATAAATGTAAAAAAAAGGGGCAGAGGCAGAATGAATCGGTGTGCTCACAGCAAGTAAACACAAAAAAAACCAGTAAGGCATACAAGATTAGGTTCATCCATATGATAATGAGGTAGAGTAGGGATATTTTGGGTCCAGTCCTGTTGAATTCAACAGACTTCAGGATTCTTGTTTTATCCAAACTGTACAGAAAAATTGATAGCAGCACTGTGAAATGCTGGAGATCTTACCAAGCCATTAAGTGGAGTTCTGCTGCCCGCAAATGTTGACAAAAACTGATGCTTCTGATTATGTTTGGCCCTTGATCTCTGTCCCTTCACAGTTCAGGCTTCCACCTGTGCAGAGAACGTTCACACATTCAGGAAACCATACATCACATATGAGTGTAAAAAAGGCAAAGGGACATCAAGTCTGTAGACCTTAAGGCACACTCAGAGAAAGCATTTAAACCATATACGTTGAAACATTGTGACTAAATATTCTTCCCTCTAACTTCCTTTGACAGAGTCGATTATATTTGCAATCCTAAAGTCTCTGCTACCTGTCGTAATTATTATACTTAACCTTAAACTCATTAATTATTATTCTTTTTTTTTTGAAGTCTTGTGAAGACATTCTGTTTTACAGTTCTCAGGGGAAGCTGAAAATTTTTCCATTGTTATGCAGAAACTTGCAGCAAATAAATGGATTATCTTATGGCAGTAACAGGAATCTGTTAAATGTTCTTCCCCTCAGAACTGCTTCTCAGTCCTTCTCTAATTTCCACATCCATTTTGAAACTGGACAAAGGAGAAACAAAAAGTTTTATCTTTTTTACTCTGAATGTATTATATATTGGTGCAGTTCTTCCTCTAGTCTGTTACTAGAGATCAGACTGTTGCCAGTTTATTTTAAGTCCTCCTTGATCTACTTCCATATCTTTCCTACTTGCCTCACCAAAAATCAGCCTGTGTGCTCCCTTTCCAGGGCAATGAGACTGGCTGCTTCTGAAATATTGTACAGTTTTATTAGTACATTTTATGTACTGGGAAGAATTTACTCCAGCTTTTTTGTCTAATTCTGACAGACCGGAACAAATGTCTTACGGGGATCACACTGAGTTGTATCTTACAGTTTCAGGATGGCAGGATCATTAATGATATCTCTTAATAGAAGCACTTATATATTAATAATGTATATATTAATTACATGGCTATTATATAAAGTGCCTATAGAGTCTATGTACATGAATAGTATCCATGTAGTAAATCACAAAGCTATATGTCAACGGTAATTATCCATGCATTTTTAACTTTCTTTTTCCTGCTCCATTGGGCAACCTCACATTCCAGCACCCTGGAAAAATTAATCTTCCTTTTTTTTCTTTTCTGATCAAGTTTCCCTCCTTTTCCCACAAAATCTGGAGTTTCATTCCAAATTTACAACAGATTAAAGATCAAAATAGAATAATTTGGTTAAAGCTCAGATCCTCCTAAAAACAGTTTTCTACATCTAGAAAACCATTCAGAATGTGATAATTGACATTTCAGTAAGCTTTTAGACCCTGAGACTTTGAGATAGGGAAAATAAACTTTGAAGTGCTCAAAGCCTACATTCTCAAGGCATTTTTACAGCTTCCTATAGCCTTATCATGATAAACTTATAGCATGAGGTGGTTATTTCTGAGTCTTTCCACAGAAAATAGATGATGACAGTACAATATAAAAAAGTTTCAAAAGCCCCATTTTTTGCATTTCTTCCTTCCTATTGCCATTCTCTCCATTTCCACAGCCACAACACAACTGCAAAAGGTTTGGACAGGCCTACTGCTGAGGAACCTTTAGACTTCTTCAGACAACTTGGGCCCAGAGAAACCCATGACAAGAGACATCCAAGATAATTTTCATTGTTTCAACAAAACAGAGCAAGAAGACAACTTCAGATAGATTCAACCACATTAGCTCAGTTTCTAGAAGTAGTTTAGGCAAGACAGGAACCATCAACTTCTACCTTATAAATATCTGAAACCACTGATAACTTTTCTTGAAAGAAGCACTTTGAATACATGTGTGAGTGCACAAATATTAGCTAACACATCTGTGCTGCTTCTCTAAGACACTCTACCTTGATTTCCTTTCAAATCCTTTGTCAGGACTTGAGACTTTCCATCACAGTCATTAACTTCATAGGGAGACAAATGATGAAACCTGTGCTATTATTCAAAAATTTCTAAACATTTGAAGAATAGTTTTCTCTCTTTTTTTCAGCATATGAGGCTCAGAGAAAATAAAAGATTCTTGGGAATGTTGCTATAAAAGCCTTTTTTATTTTGGGGGGAGGAGCCGCAAAATGTACTTCTGCCTTCACAAATAAACAGCATGGAAATAACAAGCAGCTCAGGCATGGCAATACATCTCCTTCACATCCCTGTCAATAAAAACATTATACCACATTGCTCCATGATGTATTCTATAATTATGGCATAGCAACAACTGCATTCAGTAAAGAGTGGGTTACAGGCTTCAGCTTTAAATCTGAATTTCCTCTTTCAACAATAAGAATAAAGAAAAAGATTAAGAAGTTTGTTAGCTATTAAATTTTTAGATGGAAGCTTATTTTTCCCTCATAAAGCAGGATCATGCAAAAAAAGGAAGCTACCCAATACCCACATAAACATTAAAAACCTGAGCCATTGGACTGGCTGGCTTTTCTTGGTGTCCTTTTTGCTATGTATATAAGCCCCTCTGAATCCTTTTCTTTCGCAATAATGTTGCTGTCTATGTACTGATTCCCATTTTTTAATCCTATCAGTATAGAGGTGCGGTTTTTTTAATGTGGTCACCTGTACACATCCGGATGAATATTCCAGATGGACTTTTTCTTAGCAAATTTGAAACCACTTCATATAGTGCAAAAATCCATTGGCTTGAGTTACTTATGCCTCTAGATAGAAAGGGGATCCTGCATTTGCAGTCCAACAGAAGCTGAACTCATCTCATGCCTCAGAATTAAAGGTCTCTGAGCAAGTCGTTCTAAGCTAATTTTTTACTTCTCATGAGTTACAATTTACAGCTTGTAGTTGCCAATTTTCAGCAAGACTGAGGGCTATAATCTCCTTTTCTTACGCTTAATGGTCTCAGGATTCTTTCTTTGCTCTTCCCTACTGGATACAGCCAAATGTGACATTCTGTCCTAACGTATGGAACTGCCGTCTGTCCCATTTAGGGCTTGTAAGAGAATTCAGCTCACACTTGCAATGATATTTTAGACTGATACCATTTTGGGACAATGAGTCAGCAGGTCACGCTTCTATGGCTAGATCCTTTTACATAAATTTTCAGAAATACTGACTTCTCATTGCAGTTTATGCACAGGGTCATCTCCAAGTAACACAAATCAGCCAAATAAACCTGCCTTTTGTCTTCCAAAAATACTACTGACTGAAGATACCACATACACAGTATTTCCACAGATTTTCCTATTATTTTACGTGAGAGGTTTGGGGTTCTTGCTGTCTGTGTTTGTCATAGCCATCCAATCATAATCCAAACCATCTTGTCATGAAAAATCTCTGTGGATCCGCACCTGCTTTCAGAGAGTCAGATGCACTGGTCTGTTGATACAATTGATATAAATGCATGAAGTCACCCAAGGTTTTAAGCAAGAGTCCACGTCTGATGAAATTAGGATATGTACTGCTTAATGTTATCTGTTGAGGATGGAACTTAGAGCATTATGGAATATGTTACTGATAGAGTTAGAGGCAACATGAGAAGGGAAAGACATTCATTAGTGTGGTTTTCTCTGTCTCCTTATTTTGGGGGGTTGTAACTTTTGAGTCCTGCTTCAACCCTGTATGCTACTAAATAGCCTTAGCTTGCTACGTGCAAAAACACCACACAAAGAGAAAACATAATGGTAAAATGTTAGGTGTTAAGTGGCAGGGATATAAAATGAGCATATTACTCACTAATCGGTCATTTTTTTGTTTGTTTGTTTGTTTCTTCTTTTTTGAAAGACATGCAGTTCCCAGTTAAACACAAATGAGGCAATGTTTCTCTTCTTCCTTTAAAAATAATTCTGACCCCAATGTCAGCAGCTTAGTAATCACGCGCAAGTTGACAATAACTCTTTGTAAAGGGTGTGTTTGTTAGCAAGGAAAACAAATCCTAGAGGAAAAGGATTCCAGGTTCAAATTTACAGATTTAGTATAAAAATACCCAAACTACTTAACGCAGCTGTGTTATATTCTTTTTAGTTCAATCACAGGAACCAAACAAAATGCAGGATACAGAACACTACCTTGTGCCACTAGAGCGTTGTGCCTTCATTTCAAATAATACTCACTTCCAGAAGATACCAAAGGTCCATCTACCGCAGGATAGACCAGCATCAGTGTTTAGAAAGAGTATGGGAAGAGGGTGACTCTGGCACATCCTCTGAAGGTCTAAGAGTCTCTGTATTAGGGACTTCCTGATTAGGAGAGTTCAACTTCAGCATCATAGTTGAGAATTGCTGTTGGCCATTTCTTCCATGAATTTGTCTAAGCAATTTTTCTTAATTAAAGAGTTGTGCCACCGAAAACAGCTTACGTCAATAAATTTCACAAATTAATGATTGTGGTGTGTGATAAAGTACTTCCTTAATGTTCTTTAAATGGCTCAACTGCTTTTTTTTCTATTGCCCCCCTCAAAAATTCTTGTTGTGCAACTCAGTAAATTTTGATTCCCTATTCTTCTTCAAACAATTCATGATGTTATAGACCTCAATTTATTCCTTCTCCACTATCTGTCCCAAGTTGAATCCTTCTAATTTTCTGCTAATACAAATGCCATTTGTAAGGCTTGCTTATTCTTATGACATCTCTCAGTATCTTTTTAGGTCTCCCATAACCTTAGATGTGGGGATCAGAACTGCAGAATTGGTAAGAGGGGCAAGAGAAGGTTACATGATGTGTGCAGCTGCTTTCCTGGTATTAGCTGGCATAAAGCATTAATAAGCCAATTCAAGGTTCAAGGACTGGTTTTGCCACAGCCAAGTTATGTCACTTACCCAAGGCTAGATCATGATCATAGAAACTACTCAGTTTAATGGATTGCACAGTTCCAGGAACTGACCTTTCCTTATGTGGCAGTGCTTTGTCAGTCATTAAGACTAGATCCACAAAGAAATTTTATGTACTATAAAGTAGAGCATTAGAGTGTCTAAAAGATAACTTGTTACTGAGCAGAATATTGCCCTATGTATTAGGAAGAACTAAACACCAAAAAAACCAAATTCATGAAAGCTTGAATGCTGAGCAGGCACATGTGTGCACTGCATAAAGCCAACAGTCCTTTTCTGGAGGTAGGCATCTATTCTGGGCTCCAAGGAAATGTTTGACTGCCTCAGCTCCTACGAACTCCCTCCTGCAGTGTCACGCTGAAACTCTAAAATAATAATACAAAGGTGTTCTTCATTTTATTTCTCTGTAGATGCAGATCTAGGTCTTCACTCATTTTGTCTCTCCCACATTTCATTCCTGCAGGAAGCAGAGAAGCCCTGGTTCAGCTGACCAGCTTTTGAAAGTTTTTGTGGAGGCCCTTAGGTATCCTAAATACTTCTGGCTGGGCTCACAGGGCCTTGTAATATGGAGCAGAGCAGTGGCTGAAATTCCTTTGCAAGTCTAGCCTTTGTGACTAAATCTGCAATGTACCTGAAATTTGCTAGTCTCAAGAATGGCTGGAAGCTTAGCACACTCCTTAAGAATTCTAAATGTCCACATCATCTTCTTGAACAGCTGGGAAGGCAGCCAGACCCTACAAATCCCAGCCACCTTTGCAGAGACCAGCACGGAGCCACTTGTATAGCAGGAACTCCAGCATGTACAGTCTGCCAGCACTGGTCACAAAAGATCACTGTAAGAATTAAAGGGATGTATAGACCTCCAGCAGAGAGCTTTACAGAAAAATGGAACAAGATGGCTACATCAGTAGAGTTCAGAAGTCATACATTTTTATTTATTTTCATCTTTTATTATTGGTCTCATGCTACGCCCCAGCCCTCAATCATTTGTAAATCTTTCTGAATAATGTAACAAGTAAAAGTGTCCTGTGTATATACCACACTAGAGAGGCATACACGTTACTAAAAACAGGCCACAGACTCTCTTAGCATAAAGCTAGTTAGCTGACTTCAAGGAAACCAAGCTGATTTACACCAACCCACAGTCTGACCCATTATCCTATAAGGTATTCTTTTTGTTGTTGCCTTTTTTTTTTTTTTTAATACAGTGGGACAATAAAGTCAGTACATTTATAGCCCAGAACACTCTCTGCATATTCCAGTATCTTGTTTGCTCTTTTAACAGTTACCAAACACTGTGCAGATGGTTTCACTAAATTATCAACAATCACTCCAAAGTCAGTTCTGATATTCCTGTCCTTGGGGATGTACTAGCAGGGCCAAACACATCCCTGGTGCAGCTCTGTTAGCCTAGCACATCTGGCCCACTGACCACAAAGTGCCCTGCCTCCAATTACTTTCTCTCTCTTGCTCTTATCTCAGTTTACTGACTCTGTACTTATCTTAGTCCTTCCCTTATCTAAAACACTGCAATCTTCCAGGTCCCCTAATGCAGTTCATGATTTGACTCCTGTTGTTCTCATCTAATATTATTGTCCCTTTCTGTGTTTTACTTTCTCTCTTCCTTTTCCTGAAGCACTCCCACAAGCACTGGGGTCTTAAAAATTCACTGCTGTTTACAGAGTTTATTACTTTCCATCATTTCTTATGATTCTCCTGCAGCATCTTTCAAATAATTATCTTTGTGATTTACTATATCGGTCATTTAACCTCCTCCTTCCCCTATTAATCAGCTCTGGATTAGCTAGTTGGTAGGGCCAGATTACCCCTGACAGACTTTCCCACCTCTGTGCGTCACCCAGGTATGCTGGGATTACACTGTCTCTGGCTTTCTCCATGCACATGGAGCTCCTCAGCAGGTCCTCCAGGGCAGGCTCACCCCAGCCAGCCAGGCAGCAGCCTTAACTGCATATTTCAGCAAACGTCTTAGCTCTGAGGAGCTGGCACCTCTGCAAGAACACCTCCTTCTGCCTCTGTTTAGGTCGTGTAGCCATATGCCACTCCCCATGCAAGGCTTTGACTGAAAGCCGCTTTGGAGAGCCCTTTGCAGTACACCTACAACACTCAACTCCCTGTACCTCAGCTTCTACTGTAGTAACTAATGAGCACACTGTTCACTAAAATATCATGGGTTAGTGAAGAACTGGTTTAAACTATCTTCAGATAGATCAGCTGGGTCCTATCATGGAGGGGAGGGGGAAAGAAAACTGAAATCTCCCATGCCCTTTCCTTTCCAGGGCAGCAGCAAGGAACTGCCATACCCTGTATTGTGGATTACCCAGCAAAAATGCTATTTTGGGCCCCAAGTATCTACCTGGTTACCTGGAGTGTGGAAAGAGATACACAGATGTTTCTTCTGAAATAAAACAAATCATAGCTACTCATAAACTAACAAAAAACCCTCAACCAACCAACCAAAAAAACCCCCAAACCAGTGGCTGTAATTACCTCTCTACCATGCAAATAAAAAGCATGGACATGGGCAGAAATGCCCCCAGAGCTTTGCAAGAGCAAGGACACAGAATTATGGCTTACCAGATCCAAATGCTTGATTGTGACCCTGCCTCAGGGGTACCTTCCTGTAACCTCTATTAACAGCAGGAAGATAATTTTAAAAAAAAAAAACCAAAACCAAACCAAAGACAACTTCAGGCTATGCTGCGTATTTTTGAGGTCAGTCCAATGAAAGTATGTAATAAGGATAATACTGCAGCCGTATTAAAGACATGATACATTTCTAGGGTAAATAATGCTATAGTTTTGGAGAACATGATGTATGGATACCTTCTTGGAGTTTATTTACCCCTTCTTCTGGTGGTATTTGTTGTGTCATTTTCACACAAAAATAGTTCTTTGGGAAAATGTCAACGAGACTCTTCATAGGCATTTTCAGACTATTACATAAGAAGATGGCACAGATATTTCCTTCCCACAGAAATTAAATTGGTGTTCAAGGGGGAAACCAATACTTCAACCTCCCGAAGTAAAAGATGAGGTTAACTTTAGCTGCCTACGCAGTCACAAAAGCTGGGTGGTAATGTACAGTGCTTTGTTGAATGCATTTATGATTCTTAGGGATTTGACAAACATCCTCGGGGTAATCTTGTAGTTTTAAAATGCAACTGCCCCTAGCTTTCCAGCCCCCTGCTCTGCCAGATTACCACTCCTGTAAGCAGAAGCAACAGAAGACGATGCACTGTAGTTCCCTCTTCCGTAAGAGAACAAGGAGGGCAGGGCTCAGTTATGTATTGCAGATTCTCCAGTTCTCAGCCTGGTATCTTAGCAAAACACAGAGGACTTTGAACTGGAGTTTCTAAGGCACAGGCACCTGCTCCCAGCTGCTACCTCCTTTACAAGCAGAGTAGCCTCTGATAAAAAAACCAAAAAACAACACCCCACACCTCCCAACAAAAAAACCCCAAACAACCAGGGAAGAGAACTGAGAAATTAATCTGTTAGGCTTTTACAGCTAGATCCAAGTGGGGTATTTCAGAGTGATGACTCTTACAGTGTAAGAAACCATATTAATTAAGAGTCCCCAAACATCTCTGAAGGAGATTATTTGGAAAAGACCTCTGTGCTATTAATGCGAGCACTGAACAGGGCTGTTCACGGGTGCCATTACCTGTAGTATGTGAACTGAAGCTAATGCTCTTCAGACGAGAAAGTGCAACCATTAACAATTCAAAGATTTCCTCATAATACCTTTTGCACACAATGATCTATTTCCTGCTGTTAAAAAACAAACAAACAAAACCACAAACAAGGCAAAAATATTTACTAGATTATATTGTCCTGTGAAGATGGACTTGCAGCCCAAACCAGTCAGATGTCAAGGGCAATAAAAGTCTAAGCACTAATTCGTGGGGAATGGTACCAGGTACCAGAGAATCCCAAAGATAAGATTCTGAGCAAAGGGCTCTTCACAGGGAATTACCGGAGAAAACGCTCCTTAATGTTTCTGTATCCTAATTTCCCCTAGTTACCACAGCAGCCAACTGTAAGTAAAGCAGGCAGATTTGGTCTGACCAGCATATGAAATTCATGCTTTCAGAGACTGTAATGTTACGATTTGCCCTGTAGTTGGTGTGTGGGAAAGTCGGACTGGTGTGATCTTGGAGAGAAAAGGCTTAGGCTGTCATGGGAAGTCATATCCCTAAAGCAAAATCTGTGCATTGCCCTAAACCTGAAATCTTAACTCTCTCGAATGGATTCTGAGGGGATCTGCCAAGTCCTTATCTAATTTTACCTCCATTCAGCTACCAGTCCAACTGAACTGTCACGGCAGAGGAAACCCAAGCACCTACAGCCGTACCAGAGTGCGTGGGTCTTGCAGTGATGCCTCCTGGATTTGCTTCACAGTAGCACTACCCTGGGCTGCCCACTGCTCCGGGCAGCAAAAAGACACACAAACAAACTCCATTACAGCTCCTCCTAAAAACAGAGGTGAAGCCTGTGTTTTCCCTCCACTTGTGGCACAGCTTGAAAACAAAACCAAAAAAACCCCAACCAACCAAATGAAAACCCAGCATCCTCACCCCAGCCCCAAAACCCCCACATTCGAATTCAGTAGGGTATTAAAATGCCCTGTGAAAACATGTAAGTGTTCTTAGTCGGAATCAATCTTTCTCTAAATTCACATATACCATTCTCCTCCCTTTTGTCAGTCAAATACGATGCTTTGGCAATCTAACTCCTGAGCCTGGCTGTAACTTACATATACATACACATGAATTGTACGTACTCCTCACTTCTCTTTTTTTTTTGGCTACATTTTGCAGGAAGCCATTCTAGGCACTGGGAACAGACCATCATCTCCTCTTCCAAAACAAGAACCTTACTGCAGGGGCCTCTCCAGTCCAAATGGTTAGGAATCCAATACACAACAATCTTGCAGAAATCAGCTGCCAGATTTATTATTCTACCTGAAAACCCCAAACAAACAAACAAAAAAAACCCCCCAAACAAACAAAAAGCAGAATAAAAACAAACTTTAAATAAACCTCTTAGGTACATTTTAAAAAGGGTTAATCAGTTCAGTGAAAGACTTTTATATCTTCTGCTGAGAGATCATGTAATGTTGGTCTGATTGCTTGTTTTGTTCAGTGAGTCACTACCGTATACAGATATATATATATATATATTTCTTCTTAAATATTACACATTTGATGCATTTTTTTCCTCTTTTTTTTTTTCCAACCCCCTTCCCAAGTACCTACATCCTGCCACAGGCAAGAGGCGCTCCATGCTGACATTAAAGAACCAAAACCAATCCAAGGACTTTTCAGCAAAGCATGTTTCATTTGAACCTTATTTCAATGGAAACCACATTTTTTAAAACAGTCTTACTCAACCTTTTCCCTTTCCTTTTTGCTAATTCTGCAATTTTAGACTTCTGATTCTGCGTTGATCACTGAAAATTTAAGTGCCATTGAGACTTACGGATGACAGAATTAGTTGACATATTAAGGCATATGTACACTC
The DNA here is from genome assembly GCF_000737465.1 of Haliaeetus leucocephalus. Classification (NCBI taxonomy): domain Eukaryota; kingdom Metazoa; phylum Chordata; class Aves; order Accipitriformes; family Accipitridae; genus Haliaeetus; species Haliaeetus leucocephalus. The sequence goes on along the minus strand of NW_010973002.1, from coordinate 6,935,848 downwards.
TCATAAAATATGTTGTCTTATGGATCTGAGTAAATTAAATACCTGCCCAAATGTTTTTTATGCACCTGTGGTTTTTAGTGACCACTACTTCTTTACTTTTGATTAATTGCATATTAAAATATTCATTAGTGCCTTAACTGACAGAGGATGGAAAATTAACCCACCACCTAGGATTGTCTTTGAAATCCATCCATTATGATGAAAATTATTCTTGTTTTTTTTATGGTTATGCATTCATTTTCCTCCTGCTTCTTGGGAATATAGGAAAATGAAGTACTCCATATAACACCTATTTAAATTTCACTGGGCAAAAAAAGAAATCCAGATCTTACCCCCACTCCCTCCCTTCAAACTAGGAAATACTGTATTTCAGAAACATTGCTTATAAATATTTAAAATTTTGGGGGTTTTGTCAGGGCTATTTTTTTTCATTTTACATACAGAATAGTGTGTGTGGCTTGTGTTCAAGATTACCCCTCTCAAAAAATAAAACAATCTGAAAAAATAACAACAACAAAAAAACCCCCTCAAAATTTAAATTGTCGTCTGAGCATATCTGATCACATTTACATTTAGTGTCCAAAACAAGTTGATTGGTAACATCAGTGCCAGCACTACAACGTCATACAGCGACTTCATGGTATTCTTTGACAGTTTGTCTAAGTCTCCGTTCCACCAAAAATTACAAAAGGTTCTGCAGAGCTTTCCTTAGCAAGCTGAAGCTTACTAGTCATTTGTGGATGCGCATAAAAGCTGCTTATAGCACAGCTATGGCGTAAGCTATTTTCTAAGCAATAAATGGTTCAAGTCATCTATTTTGTCCTGAAATGCTACCTGTAGTTACAGCATTGCTTATAAATGGTCATAGTAAATTCAGCATCAAAGAGAATATTACAGAAAAAGACAGCAGCAGAAGCATTAGCATTATCTAGTATTTATATATGTTATCAACATAACACAGCAGTAAAAGGTTTAAATGCATATTAATGGGTACCATGTCTAAAAATTACTAAAGTACCTATTTAGTGTATTGGATATTTTTCTCAAGGAGTGCTTGCTGTGTCTAAACAGCATAATTAGATACGTGACTTAGTACAGTTAATTCCTATTGATTAAATAACTTATTTATGTACCAAAGGAAATGGAAGGATACAAAATGTTTTCTCCCTCCTGATCACGATCCTTTATTTAATGCTGACATGATCATCAGAAAGCCTACCACATGTAATTACTACCCTCAAATGGATCTTGAAATGTCTAAGCCATCGCATGGGCCATATATGTATAGCAACGTGGCACCAGATATGGCATGCAGCTTGCAGTCTCAAGTCAGGGATTTTGCTGCTTGGTCATTGTACTTATGGCCACTCTGTCATTAAACAAGATTTGTTTTGAGGCCATACCAAAAGAAAAAAAAACCAAACCAAACCAAACCAAAAAACTCTCAAGATAATCTGGTTGTTTTCAGAGGCAAGGTGCAAGGTCTGCCACTGCAAGCTTCTAAATCAAATGCTGTGGCATATGCTTTGCTTCTCTTTTATAACTGCAGAAAGACAGTTAAGAATGGCAAGAAACAAATGCCCTAGGCATGCTGTGTTGCTATCATCATCAAGTGGTTATTTTGCACAATGAGAATTAACTGTACTACGGATACCCAGAGAAAATGTACAATATCTTATGCTGATATGAAACAAAACAGACATGATATAGCTTTTTTTGTACTTAAAACCTGTTCCCTTCCCAAACTTAAGTAAAAAGCAAACCCACCCTTTTCCTCCTGTTACACAGAATAACGTTTAGGTTCCAACCCTCCCCTTTCAAATAAAGTGCGCTGTCCATGGCAGACCATAGGAGTAATGCAACAGGAAAAGCCCCTTTTAGTGTACTATTTAAAAAACAAATTGAAGTCGATTCAGCTTTCCTCTGGGTCTTGTGAAAGAGGAGAAGCCTAAGGGAGGGGGAAAACACCCTCTTCATTGTCACTGTTGTTAATAGACATAGCCTTCATTATAGGGGTGGGTGTTGCAGCAGCCACCGTCCTGCATGTAGACCATGCTCTCATCAAAGTGGGACAGAGGCACAGTGTCCTCCTCATTGATGTGGCGCTCCATGTCAGTCTTCAGTAAGGGGCGCTGGTTGTCTGGAAAAGCCATGGAAAAAAGCGCTTCAGGGTCGCAAACAAACTTGTAGACGTATCTTTCTCCAGCCACCTTAGGACAACAGAGGGGAGAAAAAAGTGCAGTGTAAGGCCTTGTGGTTTTGCAACTCAAGTTCAACAGTCTTGTGAAGAACTCACCTTCGTTACACAATTAGTAACGCAGTGGCAGAACTGGTAAGGCAATCACCTAGCAAAGACAACAGGGATCTGCAGAAGCAGACTGTGCAGAACGCTCTTGATTTTGCCACATGTGATACCCTGTTGGAAGATGGACTAGGTATTCTACTCCTAAACATTTGTTTGTGATCATTTCCTATACTTAACCACAAATGGAACTGCTCTTACTGGAAAACGTAAACAAATTGTCACTACAGTGGCAAAATAAAATGACCAAGTCCAATACTATGTGTGCGAAGTGGAAAAAAGAATCACACTGCACGATACAGATCTGAATTTCACTTTACGCAGATTGATCCATACTTACGTATAAAAGTACTTAAGTTATAGTGCATGCTGATTGTACAGGGACAGCGTAAGCAAATACGCAGGCTAATATGTACTTAGCAATTGCTCATGCAAAGCTAGGACATTTGGATTTGCTTATGGAGGGGCAATTTGTCCAAAGATCCTAAAGTCTTCCCTTATTCAGAAATAGCACTAAATGTCTGTGCTTCATCTTTCTAAAAGCTAAAACAGCTAAAAACAATAGAGAATTGTTGTCTTACTTGAAAAAAAAGTCAACATAGTGTCTTCTCAAGCACCTTATTTAAAGAAATATGTTAAAAAATGAGAACCATGTTGCATGCTTACAGTTTACTAAAATTATTTTAAAATAAAGATCATATTGTCTTCTTGCAACTCCAGCTCGCGTGGCATTGGAAGTGACTGAACGAAGGTGGCAAAAGTGTTGCGAACTTAACTTTATTCTTACGGTTCCAAAATAGACTGACGCACCTCCTTGAATTTTCAGCTTATTTATTCTACAAATAAAGTTTTGGTAGAGGCTGTATCTGTGGTAGAATTTTTTTATCAAATTAATGTCAGCAAGCTTGACAGACTGAAGGCTGCATTCAGATACTGGGCATTTGCATAACCTGTTATCATTGCTTAACTTAAAACAAAAGGCAAAAAAATGTGCATACAAACCTTGCAGTAAAGAAACCTGCTATGAATCTACAACCACCATTAGTTTTTAACATACACTAACTGGCCAGATAGGGTCATCCCAGGGCAAACCTCAAAGATTGCTATGCCAGAAAAATAAGCATCCAAACTAGTTTTTAAAATGTGTGTTAAAGACATTCTTGTAGATAATGAAGTAGTACTTTAGGAGGTAGCAAGCTAGCTGTCAGAAGTACCTGTAAACTTTCCATGTTAAATGGATGTGTGGGTTGGGCAGCATTATCAGCCTTATGGTATTCTCATCCCCACCTTTTCAACTTGTTTCACTCTCTTTGCTACTTATTCTTGCTTGCCTCTGTGCTGCCTTTGAACTGTACCAGCACAATTGCCTACGCAGCTGACCTGTAACCTGCTACGAGGACCTCCTCTGCCTGAAGGACCACCCAGCAAAATCAAGCGTTTCTGCTTCTCCCTGACAGGACCCAGTCTCCAGTCCACTTTGCAAAGACTCAATGCAGTTATGTGACACACAAAAATGGATGAGGCACTGTGCTACTGAAGTACCATAAGCCAATACCAGCCCAGATTGTTGTCCAAGTTGACTCCTGGATAGTGAAAAAGGAGAGCACTACAATGATTCCATAATCAAAGCAAGAGAACTTGTAACAGGTAACTCCAAACCGAGACTTCACAAAACCTACTGGAAAAGTTGCCCAGTAACTTGAGCCGAGAGCACTGTTTCCATTCATGGAATTGGCAAATGGCAGGTTTAAACATGTTAGTCATCACAGGTCACAAAACTAATGTGAAAAGATATGGAACAAGTTTTACAGCACAAGGTGTTCATTATGATCTTTGATCACACCTGCCAGTTTTGTAGATGCAGCAGACAGGTCTCTCCTATTGATTTCTCAGTCAATCTACATAGTACTACATAGCAAGATTTAAAAACATACATGTAAATCAGCAAGCCACAGTAGAAGGACGGGTTGAATACTGTCAGCAAGACCAGACTGTTATATATAAATTATTGTTAAATATTTCTCATAATTCAGCCTATTATAAAATATTAAATTCCACTTAAAAATGGTATTATTACAACACTATTGGTAAAATATTAAAGTATTTGGTATGTTAATAGGTATCATTTTTCTCCCCTATCTTGCACTTACCAATGTACCCAAATGCTGGGCAGCTAATTTAGATCTGCAAAATATTATTCATACCATACTGTACTGTTTGCCTTTCCCAGGTGCCAGGAAGCTCCTTTGGATATTTTTGAATGTTACCTCCTTCCTTATAATCATGACGTGCATTGAGTGAACTAAAACCACAGACGCTTTTTACACAGAAAAAAATATCTTGATCCATATACTGGACTTTGTAGGTGAAAAAGCTTAGTGTTTGCCTAAATAGATGAAAAACCTACCTCAGCAATGCAGTTACAAGTACTCCTCATAAACCGACTTAGGGATTAACATGCAAAACTTTGGTGAAATTTAATATAAAATTAGCTACTCACCTTTTGCATGATTCCCTTCTCATAATAATAGCGAAGCGATCGGCTAAGTTTATCATAGTTCATAGCTGGCCTATTTTTCTGAATCCCCCAGCGACGTGCCACCTGCCACAAAAATGGATTAGCATTGATTTGTTAAATGCATTTAACAAGCAGATCTTATCATCAGATACTTTATTTGGGGATGGAGGAGGGGGAATCCTGCAGGTGCAATGAATAAACACAAGAGAAAAGGTTGCCATGACCTGAATTTCCCATGTACTACTATGATTTTTAATTGGACACACAGTCATCAATTAAACTTGAAGCAGACTTACTTATTTGCAAATGTGGTGGAGGGTTGGGGGTTTTTTTGTTTGTTTTTAATAAAGAAAATCAATTAAAAATAAAGCCATATAAAGAGATGATACACAAAAAATATTTATCAAGTTCCACCAGAAAACTTTCATGAAAGATAAAAACTTTTCTTTAGTTTGATATTGTAGATATATTGTACTATGCCTGTGCTTTCCGTGCTGTCAGAACACTAATTTACATTAAACACACATGCATACACACTTAGTTCATGAACTAACACAGACTGTACTTGGAATAACAGCAATGTTGATATTATTAGGAGATACAAGTCAAAAGCCAATTCCCAGTCTTAAATATTACTTCAGCAAAGAAAATGAATTATCAGAGGAGGCAGGTTAATCACTTGGAAGAACTACATGGTAGTATGAAGGATGGGACAGAAATTTCATAGTTGCAGTTGTATAATTTCCCTTAAAAATTAATAACAAAAAGGGAGTTGCAAACAACTCATGAAGCCATTCCATAGAGAACAATATGCCTTCTGCTCAGACTTATGATTTTTACTTGCCTTTATGCTTCCTGTTTTACCACCAAAGGTAGTTCTGGACAAAGAGACCTTTTGTTTAAAGAGCTTAACTGCTTATTCCCCACCTGAAATTATAATTGGCTGTTGGTGACATTTCAATTACTGGCTGTACAAATGACTATCATGTCACCAGAGGGAAAAAAAGTCAGAGCTGATGAACTCTTTAAAGCACATTTTATAAAAATGTTTGAGAGGTGCATATGCATATAGCTCTGGAAAAAGGAGAGAGTAGCCAAGCAGCTTCTCTGCACACTGCTCTACGAAACTTTCCCATAGGTGTCTGGAGCCTTTTGATGCAAACCATAGATGACATGCAGCACTGAGAATTGAATGGGGACTAAATAACAACAGCAAAACCCATGACTTTGATCTCCATCTGGACAATAATTTTAAAAATATCTTTTGAAAGCATTATTTCCTTTCAGTGGTGCAGCTTTTCAGACTTACGTAAATTATCATGGCTCTGCTAACTTCAGCTATGTTGTAAGCTGTATTGAAACATACCTCCCATCATGTCGATTTATTCTAGTTGTAGATTTTGCCTAGATGCATAACCTTGATTCGCCTATTCATCTTTGTGACACATGCCTACATCACTCTTTGTTTATTCCTACCAAGGTTTTTTCTGCATTGATCAGAGTCCTAAAAGTCCCCAACATAACAGGCTTGCATAATAAACAAACACACAGCAAAGATAACAACAAAATAATGGTTGAGAATATGCTATATTGTGTGGTATTTTGACGCTCCTAAATAAGTGAGCAGGTCCAGAAGTAGTCTTGGTAAGTAAGTCTTCCTGTCCCCAAACTGCACAGCATTTATCAAGTGTCACTCTGTGGAAGGGATTCAGGCTTCTAGCCGTCCACCCCGCCTTCCTTGCTGAAGGTTGCTGTCCCTGTGACAAGGCAGAATAAATGGACCTATGCCCGATTCTTAGCCTCCACAGTTCACAGTTATCTACTTTCTGAATAAACTATGGTGCTCAAGCTGATACATACTTATTTTCTGTTGTCACCCTTTCTACAAGGGCATAAACCTCCAGAAAGGGATGGGATGGGAAGGAAAGGTCGTGTCATTGACATCCTAACCTGCCACAGCTGAACCAACAAGCTCTTTCACTTCCCTTCAATTTACACTTGGCAACCAACAGAAGTGTGCAACCTCCCATAGGCTATTCTTATTTTAATCGACAGTTTCTGTCAGATCCATGACATCCATATGAAAACAGCTTAGGCTCCTTTGTAGTCCCTAAGAGCACACAGGAGTGAGGCAAGTTTCAAGTAGCCTGCCTCCTCCAGATCTTGGATGCAGCACTGCTCAGAACCACAAAGCAACTGCTATAAAGTCAGACAAGCAGATGATCTGGTTAACTTAAATCAGAATTATCCAGTTCTTCAGGGAATTACACAATAAGGAAACCTTAGGGTTTTGTTTTGCTACTTTCCCTTCCTTAGGTAATAAAATGTATAAAGTTTTTGCACCATCTGCTGGAAACCGTTTTTCTATAAATCTGTTCAATCTTGAAAAACTTTGGACATACCTTAAAGGCAAGACAAAACTAAGAGGGTAAAAGATACTGAGACTGGGGCAGGGGGGAAAATTAGACACTTCATTCACCAAAATCAAACAAAACACTTTCCAAAGATTTCACTCTGTTCTGGACCAGGCACACAACCAAGAAGTCCATGTAGCCTGCTAAGGCTGCAGACTTGCCAGCAAAGTTTCGGTATCAAATTGACTAAGATTGTTCTGTGGTCAATCCTCAGATGCCAGGATCTGCCACGGTAACTATCACTAGTGCAGGGGATGCTCAGACAAATGAGAGCCAGCACACCAGTCCTTGCAGCAACCTGCCCGTCAGCCAGACCATGTTGGGAAGGGACATCAGTCCTGACGCCATTCCCAACTACTCTATCATCTCCTTAGGGCTGTTGGCAGACGATGTAACTTAAATGCAGGAAAGCTTTCAGATTGCTCATGCCAGCAGATGGATGGCGAACAGCAGAAATAGCTGGTGGAACACAGAAGCAGCCTTACACCCCCGAACCTTCCTACTCAGCTCTAACTCAGAGGGGATCTGATGGAAAATTTGCTGCAGATTCCTCTATTACCCAACCCTGTCCAAGGGGCAAAAAAGTATATCAGAATGATACTGCTTTTTGACAACTCTAATCAAATCATTCACATCAGAATTACAACAAAATTCACGTACACCAGGTTTTCCAACAGTTTCCATGACTGTTTAGAACACAGGATAAATTATGTAATGTTACCTAGTCCAAAAAAGTTTACGTAATAAAATGTTCAATTTATTCCTGTTTATCACACAAGTGAACTAAGTCATGCTTCAGCAAATATTCATGAATACAAGTAATTTTATCCACCCCACGAGTCCTTCATTGTTCAGGAGAGCTGTGCATGTGCATGAGTGTTTGCAAGTCTAGGATCTAAGTGTGCACTAAACAATCTAATGATACAAATAAGCAGGAAGACTCTAAAGAAGACTCTATAAAGAGGGGGGTTTACATAATTCTGATGAGATTTTACTGCCTAACAATCTTAACCTCCTCCTTTGCCATATGTCAGACTTGGGGTCTTTCACTTTACAGCCTAAAAGTTTCAAGTTCCCACATCTTCATACTGAAGAATATTTGGTGTTGAAAGACTATTCAGGGACAAGTTTTCAAAGGATTTTGAAACACAGCTCTATCCATGAAGTGGAAAAATCCAGGCCCCACAATTAATGCCGAGTATTTTATAACTCTAGGACTTGTAGTATTTTTATTATTTTGTGGGACTAGGAATCAAGTCTATGCTTAACTGCACCTCTGTCCTAACCGAAGCACTTCCCTTGCGGGTCCTTTCTGTGACCCTTCTAAAGTGCTACTGAAGCAAAATATTGAAGGAAAACAAGGCCTAAGTCCGAATGAGCACTATTAAACTGGCAGGATGGGGCAGTGGATGTCAGGACATGCTGTCTGTCTAACCCACCTCCTCTGGTTCAATCAGCTTGAATTCCATGCCTCGGCCAGTCCACGCTATGAAGTGAGAGTTTGATGGGTCATCAAGAAGAGCCACCAAGAACTGCCACAGCTGAAGCGAGCCTCGCCGTTGATATGTGGGTCCCTCACGGTACATGCCTGGCTCCTGTTTGACATCACCTGCACAGAACAGCAACAACGTTAGATGAGCAATGTGCAAAAAGCATCATCACTCGGTTTGTCAGATAAACCAGCAAAGCAGTCATTAGGGTTAATAAAACACAGGGAAAGAATTCCTACTACCCAGCCACCCACAAAGGCAACATTCCCCTGTCTGCTGTTAACTGTAAACACTCTTACAATAACATATTAATATACTAAAAAGTACCTAAATTCAGTCATGATTTATGGAAGTCTCCCTAAGCCTATCCCCATTTCTGACACGTGCAAATCTCGCTTGCAAACCATTTTGCAATATCCTCTATCTGTAAGAACACGAACTATTTTTGTAAGCAACTCTGGTGCCTGAAGTACTGCGTTTGTGTACTTATACTTTGCACAAGCCCCAGTTTTGGAAATGTAATGTAGGCTTCATAAAGCTGCAAAATGCTATTTGAGTGAAACTTCTTTTGCATGCAAATGCTTCTAAGGAAAATTTGACAAAGTATTTGACTTGGACTTAAACGGCATGTGCTTTATGTATAGGTATGCAAATCCTGCAGATATGTGAGTTCCTCTATGGCATACTGGACTTGCATATAAGCACATATTACTTTTACTCATATCTACATATTAGATTGGTATTCCCCCTGAAAAGCAGTAGGTTAATTCTTTTAAAATTTCAAGTCCAGAGGAAGCTTTTACAAAACAATAATAATATTCAGCTAGCTGTTCCACAAACTGCCAATGAAAAACCATCCTGCTACATCCATACTGTGTCTCTGGATTTTTAAATCATATTCATACTAAACAACTCATGCAAAAAACAACAGCTGAAAGGTCTGATGCTGAAGCAGAGAGCATTTTTTTTCTGTACACAATGACAGCAGTCCTTGATATGCTGGTAAAACTCCTCATTTCAACTACCAGAACAGCAATACCCTCCAATAAGCAGTGTGACCTGTGTGACCTGTTTAATACGGAAAGGCAGGACTTTACATTCAAACACAACATGAGGATGCTCTGATGGCCATTACAGAACAGCTCCACACAGTGAAAGTAAGAATAATAGTATTAAAAATGGAGCACTTCCTTTTGTAATCAGGAAAGAAAATTGAGTCAATAGCTGTGGAAAACAAATAAATCAACACAAGGCTTTTGGTTTATGTGAGGCTGAAGTTCCAGTCCTGAAAGGCCATCTTTTTCAAGGACAGGATTTTTCTTTTAATGATAGCTGAGCAATGTGCAAATAGCAAGTGTAGTATTGCAGAGGATCAGATTCTTCGCCTGTGCCGATCTTTGATTTCAAACGAAGCAGCTGAGAATCTTCTTCTGAAGCATCAAGACAGTCCTGGGCTCATCCCACTTTTGCTTTACTGGCCAAAACATGATGACACATCTGCTATTTTTTCCTCAAAAGTCATCATGCTACAAGTATAAACACACCTATTTGTATCACAACATCAGTCTTCTAGAGTACAAGGTGTTCTCTCAATGGACAGTCATAGAAGCTAGCAGCAGACTGCTTGCATTGCAAGCACACAAATATTTCCAAACATTTTTTTTTTACTTTATTTGTATTTCTTTTCCTTTTTCATTCCCTTCTCTGAACAAAACCCGAACAAACAAAAAGGATTTTCAAGAAAGACATAGACAAACACTACTCCTGTAGAGTTTTAACTTCTTGTAGTACAGGGTCTGATCCCATTCCCATAAATGTGAATATGAATTTGCCACTGGTACTGAAAACAGATCAGGTCCACAACCATTTTTGGGGAAGAAAAAACACCTGACACAATGTGCTTTAAAAAGGGGGGTGGTAGCATACATTCCAAAGCCAGTGTATAAAGTAGACTTTCAGTAAATCACCCTTTCAGCGAACATGTCAATCCAGTGACGCTGCAATACTAGATTGAGCAATCTTTGCTAAGGTCTAATTTTATTTAAAATCCTCTATTTATTTCTTGCTATTCCTTACCAACCCTGAAATGCATGTGATCCCTCTGTTTGAGGAATGTGTAATTCTTCAGGTTACTTTCATTTTAGTCTCCCATTCTTCAGCAAACACAACAAATGCAGCCAGACATGCAATAGTTTTGTAATCCATATAAGTTATTCTCAGGGGAAAACAAACAAAATAAAGTAGGAGAAAAACCCCAAGAGTTCTCCAGCTCTACTCTTAGCTATGGTCAGAGAGCTGTCCACAAGTTTATCAGAAAGTATCTAATCTTTCCTGCTAAAATAAATAAAGCTGGACATATGTACATTAACACAAAGAAGCCACTCTAGCAAATTTAAGTAACTGGTCTCCAAATTACTTCCCAAAGTTGCAGACTAACAGAGTCACCATCAAGAAATACTGAGTCCATCTACTTCGTCTGTAATGAAATAAATCTGAAATCAACTGAGTTACACCGGGAAACTGATTTTACATCAGAGTAACTGAGGATAATTTGGACTATTTATTTTAATTGACCTCAGAATCCCTCTTGAAAAAAAATCTGTTGTAATGGGTAGTGTTGTGAAAAGATCATTGATTTGTTATCAATCCCACTGAAAAATAAACCACTAGTACAATGTTTAACCTAGTGCAAATAAACTGACACAAACACAAAAATGCCCTATACGCTCACTCCCCACTATTCATCACTTCACAGATAGCGAGAGAAGAGGCTTAATCCTCAGTAAAACCAAAGCTGCTGCTTTTCTCTGCCATTTTGTTAATTATAAGAACAGCTTTCATTAAATCTCGAACAACAAGTGGTATGTGATCATCAGTGCAATGGAAATCCTCCTATTACTTTCTCAACAGTACAGGAACTGAGCTCCTCTGCTGCAACTCTGGATACAGCATCTTTCCCTGGCAAAAGTCAAACGACATCCTATTGAAGAGGAGACTTTGCTTTCAAGAGACAAAGGTCAGCTTTGGTTGGGCGCACTGCAAATGGTGTGTTAAGGAATCCTAAATTGGAACGTTACCGAGCTTTTTTGATCAGCAACAGAGAAAAGTCCCTCATCTCTTCCTTTTTCATCTCCCCACACAAGAAAAAGAGAGATGTGTCATACATACCGTCAAACTTCTCTGGAACAACGCAAGTGTCATCATAAAACTGCCTAGGTCCCTTTTCATACATACAGCCTGTAAGTTAAAGAGAGAGAGGTGTTTATATAAAAGATGCATGGAGAAAGAAGAGATCATAGGCTTAATGCCAGAGGGAACACTAAGTCATATAGGAATCAGATTAATATCCCACATCCTTTACACACCGCCCAATCACAACATTTTGGCCTCAGTACAGGGGTGTTTAATTAATGTGTGCATTCCCAAAAGACTGTTAATCTCCACCTGCAAAAGTGAAAAAGCACCCATTTTTCTCTATGACTTATTCCAAAATGTTTGTCTCATTTCCTGTTTGAACTACCATGGCTTTGAATTTTAACTATTAGTTCCTTCAGGTCTTCTCCCTGCGAGACTAAAAAGGTCCTACTTGGTATTTCCTCCTCACACTCGCAGAAGTTACCCCCCCCTTGATGTTTCTTCCAATTAAGATCATTCTGTAAGATGTAATTTTTGTTGTTAAAAGACACTTTCTGCAATCCTGCATTCTTTCTACCACTCTATTTTGCACACACTCCTCCTTTTCAGTATTATTTTTATGTTTCGTTTAACCAGAACTGTATTGCATGCCAGTATCAGCCTCACCAGTGCTACTTAGCAAGACAAAACATCTCCTCCTCTTCTGCCTCCCTATGACCTTCCTTTTGACTGTGCAAATATTACAGAAGGCCTTTTTGCCATACAGTTGCAATGTTTGGTTGGGCTAGTTTCCCACTGTGAAGCCGAGGAGGAGGAGGCCCATCTCAAAATCATTTTTTCTCATATACTGTTTCCCAGCTCCGTAAGCCTGATCTACATTCAGCATATTAAAAAAACCATTTTGTTTAATGTGCCCAGATTACTGAACAATTCAAATTGTTTTGTGTGACTGCCCTGTCCTGCCTGGTATTTACCCCTCTGCCTATCTTTGTGCCATAAAGTTATCTATTAACTTTGTTCCGTATCTTTACCGAAAATGTTGAATAGCAACACTCCTGATATCAATTCCTACAGAACTATAGTAGAAACAATCCATTCAGAGATGATTGCCCAGTGACAGCCACTTTTACATCTGTCAGTTGGCCAGGTCTTAATGTATTTAATGTGTACTTTATTGATATTGCTTTGTGCTAACTTCTTAATCAGAATGTAATGCAGTGGCAAATTGAATGCCATAAAAAGTCTAACTATACAATGCAAGTATCTTTAACAATCAAACCTTTAATCTCAGCAAAGAATAAAATCAGATTTGACATGACCTTTATTCCATAAAATCATGTTGACTGATTTCCAAATACAGAAAACAAATATTTACTGAAGATCACTGCTTTTTCTACGTCATTCATAACAATTTTACCACCTCCAAGTACTTATGAGTGCGTAACACGTCTAAGATTGGTTTCCCCCTATCTGTGCTATGATTAAAACTCAAATCCGTTGACCTTAGCCCTGCAGTTTGTGGATTTTTCCCTGATGTCTTTCATCTCCCTTATCAAGCTTCTATACTTCATATAATTTCATATATCAAGACTGTTATAAATTTCCATCTCCTGTTTCACCCTCCTTGTTAAACACTACCTTTTACTTCTATTTTCTGCCTTTATTCCACCCCAGAAGGAGTTGGGCTTTTAGCCAGATTTGTTATCTTTCTAGTTGTGTCTTTTCACTAGTGAATGAAGTCTTACTTAGAGGACTTTGATTCATACATTTGTCTGAATTCTCATCAATCTCAAAACCAATTACTCTCATGTTTGTGAAATTTGCCCCTTGGAAAAAAAACAAATAAACCCTAAACAAACAAACAGAAATATCACATATTGTCAAGAAAGATACACCAAAGCAGGAGAGTGGAGGGTACAACCTCCCTTTCAGTAGTCATTTTTTCTTAGTTCTGTTGGCCACCTTATTTTTAATACATATAAAGTACTTTTATATAAAGCTTTACCCTAGTGAAGTCACTGGAAGTTTTCGTACATATCACGTGGCTGTACAATTTGGGTCTAAGCAGCACCAAAACATTGCAGAAATCGTAACAAAAAGAAAAGCCAAAAACCTTCACTGAATTTAAAGTATAAAATGGGTTACTTAACAGTTAAGTGAGCCTGTCACACCAATAGCCTGGAAAGTATCACTTGAGGGTGAAATAATGGACAAATTTTTAAGCGTCTCTTCCTTTCAACTGCTAGAGGCCTTGAAAAGCAAAATGAGTAAATTCATAATAAAATTGCTTCTATCCTGATCAACCTGTGGCACTAAAAGAAGCTACAAAAAAAATCAGTGCATCAGAAACTGAAGACTGAGAAGGGAAAGAAAGATGATGAGAGTCTTCCCAGCAGCAGAATTAAATCAGTGAACCCCAAATCCCTCCAGTTTTTTTTTGTTTTTTACGTTTCTCTCATACAAAAGTGGTACATAATAGAAAACTTAACTTCTGTTCTGTTTGGGTGAGCCAGGAAGCCTTCTTGCCTCATGTAAATGGAATGGCAGCTAGGCACTTCTGAAAGGAGAAGACGACAATGCTAGTAAAAAGACTGTCTGGAATTAAAAGTGTGCAGGTTATCAATGAGACAGGCTGCAGGCAGAAGAGCAACAAAAAGGATGCAAGTTACAGCGAGGGTGAACCTGTCAACACACAGTCAGCATTTCAGAGCAGCACGCACGAGGCATGGAGGAGGAGAAAATCAGAATGTGAGGATCACAGATCCCATCTAACATAGGCACTTGAACTCAAACCTTTAACGTAATCAACTTTGCTGAAAGCTGACTCCCATGACAATTACACTGTAGACCACTCATGGACCAAAAAATCCACACAAATACTTTAAACCCTGTGCTTGTATATCTATCTTTGTAACAAATTTGACCTTATATTTTTAATCAATTACACAGAAAAGCCTGCCAATCACACTGGAGACTTATAAATTCTACATTAATACAAGGAATGTCAGAGTGAATTTAGAGTAGGATGTTGCTTTTTAGACTCCATGTCTTACACTGTCCCCAAGCAGCCACACCCTGTGCACAGGGACTTGCAAACAGAAATACACCATAAATGTTTGCCCTTCTAGACCATGTTTAACTCACTTCTTGGATATCAAAAGTCTTGCTTAACAAAGTCTATTTGATCTTGTGGTAGACTCCTACCCTAAGCTATGCAATCTGTTACCAGTAACTTGTAACTCTTCAAGAGATGCAAGCAGAGGTCAAAAGAGCAGACATTATTTTTCCAACACTGCCTACAGACTCTTTCAGACTGTGATTCCAAATTTCACTGTTCACTGACTAGTGATGAGTATCAAAGATTTGGCAGGATAAGAAAATGAGGTTTTACACTGACTTCACAAAACAAGTGAAACACAGGGCAGTAATAATAAGTTTCCTCTAACAGTCCAAGGTCTCTCTTGCACATCTGTGCCAAACTCTTCATTACCTCCTCTCTCGATGAAACGCTCAGTGCCTGCCTGCTCAGGCCTTGAGAATCTCTAACATCTCAGGCAGCTATTCTGAGCAACCACAGGAATCAGTGATTCAGTAATCACCCGAGTCAAGTATAGCTCTGTAGACTACAAGTCAAGGCTACAAGTAGTGGTTCACCTGCAAGGAATCACTCATGTTACCAAGTAAATTGAATTTTAAGGAGAATGGAAAAATCTACGTAAAAAAAGAGGAAGTTGTAGAACTGAAACAGATGCTATTTTCTATTTTAGGTAAAAATTCACCAGTATTGGCAGCAAACCCCTTTTTGACTCATGAACTCCACTCTTGCAAAGTGATACAGCTGAGTATATGGAATAAAGAATTATGCAGGCATCCGAGAAGCGTGTTCTTAGCCAACTTGGGGTTTCATCTCCCATGCTCCTAAGTCAATTATAATTAACATCTGGAGTCTTTTTAAGGCAAGCATTGTTTGTACCAACATTACTTAATCTTCTGGTTAGCTTATGCTTAAACAGTCCACAGAGGACCGAAAAATACAGCAAGGAAGAGTTTATTTCTCGTAAAGTAACTAGAGTCTTGTTATCCTAAAGTGCTATCAGTTAATTTATGACTATCAGAGTGGGTCAGACTCTAATCAAATTGTAGAAACATTTCCAAAGTGATTATTCAATCAAATGACTAACATGGTTAATTAGGAGCCATAAACATTGCTCTGAAGTTCATCAAAGTAATGACTTGCCCAGAAAAATTACTGCTAATTAAATTGCCTGCTGCTTTCATTTCTACCTTATCTAATAAAAAGTCCAACCAATGAAATTTAGCATTGCAGTTTTAAATTGTACTAAATGGTTGACTAAGACCCAGAAGTATTTTTACAAGCTAAGCGGAGCTACTTCAAAAGAAAACATTTTAGTGCAGAAATTACAGAGCAATTATATGTTTTCTTCTCCTTAAAGCATTGTTTGAAGACAACAAGTAAGACCGAAGTAGGCATAAAATACTTCCAGGGCAGGATGCAAGTGTCTGAGGTGACTGATTCTATCACCTTTTAGCACTTTTTAGTCTTTGAAGAAAAATGTGCCTGGATTTAGGACACACAACAAGCTTATTTCAGACTTTTAATGAAGTAATTCACATTGTGAAGTTACATCATCTCAAGAATAGCACAGTCCCTTTAAGAAAATCCAAGCTAACTGAAAATATGGAGATGTAAGAAAATTAATTTATCTTTTATTATTAATTTGGAATACTTAGAGGTCATTCTTCATTGCTCCTCTTGCTAACAGCAACATAGCAGTCATCTTAAAACAATTAATATGGCCTTATATCATGTTGGTTTGAAACCACTTTTTCCCAGTAGGTGTTGTTTTAAAATTACGTGCAATCTAGACACTGCAGAAATGCCTTCTCATCTGGGACTGCCACAGAGAAAAACACTGGAAATAAGCTCTGCTGTGCCTTAGTCAAAATAGATCAAAGCAGAAAAAGCCCAGACAGACTTCCTCAGGACAAGAAAAATCTGCTATTGAATTTAGCAGGCACAGGTTCTAGGTTTCATTATCGAGTAAGACACTTGAGTGGTCCCTTGGTAAGGAAGTATTTCATATTAATTATCATATCAGAATTTAAAGGGTTAGGTTGTCTCAGCCCTGTATAACTCAAAGCGGGTAAGGAATCCTTAAATCCTCTTTTCTGATTGTTTTTCATAGATAAGGACCAGGTTTCAGACCCACAATCACACCCTGCGTAGAAACAAACAGAATTTCAGCCCGCATCCCTAGCTAGGCGAGACACAGGGAAGACGAAGCTTCTGCAGGCAATGGGATGAAGCGACTGTCTTCTTCTGAATGAAGCAGAGCAAAGCAGGAACTGGAAACCTGAACCAAGATTTATTCTTCGGCAGTTCCTGTTTCTGACCATACATAGCCTTCCTAATTAAAGGACACGTTGTTACATTACACTCTAACTCTGAATTACTTTTTAGTTCACTTTATCAACATCATCTGAAGATGTGGAGGCCCAGCGCACTACCCACGTGCATGTGACAAAGCACAGTGTGATACAGAAGTATTGCATTACATATGTGCAAGTGCAGAGAGAGACACAGGGAGATTGAGGCTTAGAAGGTGTGTACAATCTGAAACAGGGTGGGTGAAGAAGCTGAGCTACCTGCTTGGCCTTGGTATCTGCATGGCAGGTCAGGTGAATGCTACCGTGTACTGGCAAGCGGCTGTCTTACAGCTTCCCTACAGCTATAAAACAAAGTGATGACACTAAAACTGGAATCTTCTTATTGTTTGCCCACCTACTTCTCCGATTTACACTTTATTACCAACTAAGTCATATTAAGAACAGTTCCCAAAAGGAACTGCTCCCAAAGGAGCAGTTCCCCCAAAATTTGGAGGGACTCCACTGGCAGTGGATACAGCCAGTCCTGTAATTTAACTTACACCGTATCCTCCTCAATTGTCCTTTTGGTCTGAGAAGTAATTACATGGGGTTTTGGCTCCTATTTCAGCAACTCAGAGTTGGTATATCTATACAGACAGACTTAAATGTGCTGTGCGACTTCTCTTCCTATAGGCAAGAAATACAGTACATGCAGATTCTTTCCCTTTGTGCTACCAGGCACAGAAGGGCATGCACAAGCCCCTCTGGTAGCTGGGACCAACCTAGCTCCCAAGGGCCACTCACACGGGTCAGCCTGACCCTGTGCTACACACACTGTGAGTACACCGGTCCCCCCTTCGGTGCCTTGCAGAGCTTCACCAAGTGCTTACTTGAGCAATACAAGCACTTCTCTGGTACATGGAGAGGTGGTTGGTGCAGTGGGAGAGTTTTTTACCAAGTGCAGAGACAAAAGGTAGCCTTTTTAAAATAAAATGTTCAAGCTACAACACATCACAGTTCTGGCCTCAAACTTAAAACATCACAATCACGCTGCGACTAACTTTTCTGTTCATGGATTTCCAAGAGCCCTGACAAACTGTTTACAAAGGAGTGCTTCATCCACCACTGAAACACATTTAGCCTCTGGGTGGAAAGCAGCTGTTTACCACCACTGAGAAGCTCTGACCAGCCCAAGGGTGAAAAGCAATACTGGAAAACAGGCAGAGCTTTTTAGGTAAGAAAGGCAATTCTTTAAACTAGATCATAACAAGTGGCTAAGGTGGCACCAGGCATCACAAAGAAAAATGCACAATCTGTGTTTTGTGGGGATAAGTACCAAATGATTCTTTTTGACCACGAAACCTACGATTTTGTAAACCTGCAGAACACATTTAAGATTAAAACTTGTATGTCTCTCCAAAAAGAGACATTCAGGCAGAAATACTAGAACTAAGGCAGAAATACTAGAACTAATGACAATCTCCCTATACAAGAATTGCTTGAGCATATTTCACAACTCAAATGCTGGTGGATCAGGTTTAAGTTCAACCACCTTTAAAAGCACTATCCCCTCAGAAGCCATGTACTTACAACAGAGTCCTACAAATTGGTAAAATCCTGGCAATACAAAAGTCAGCATTGTTTTTTCATGAGCAGGTTCAACATGAAAAAAGTAGGTGCACTGAAGTTACCTGGGTGAAATAGAGTCACTATCTTCTCTAAAAATCAACCTAAAAATTAAGCATTCTTTTTGCAAATCATTATGCAGTTTAAAAACATTCAGAATGGAAGGTTTTGTTCATCCTTTTGTCTCTCACTAGCCTTCATACAACCAATTGGGGGGGGGAATCTACAAGTCTGTGCACTCATAGATACACACATTCCCTTCAAAAAAATAGCTAATTAAAATTTGTTAAGCCTAATTTCTTACACCTCATTTGACAAAAACCTACTGGAGAACTAGATTTGGCCCCACCAGCTTACATCTAAGTGGAATTATTACACACATACAGAAAAAAAAACCTTAAGCAAACAGCTTCCTTTCCACAACTTTGGTTTTTAGATCTATGACAACATCTAATGCATTTTCTGAGACCAGATGTCAACAGCCTGTCTAGGCGATGTGTAACTTTTTATACAGCAGAACAGGAAAACAAAGGCTCATACATTCAGCTCTGAATTGAAATTCCACATGGAGCTGATCTTTTGAGCATACTTTAAAATCATGTATTTGCTTTTATTAACCTCAGTAACTGTAAAATGTATTTTAAACATCACTTCCCTTTGAATTCAACAAAAGACAGCAGTATTTTCTTTCTCCCTCGCTCCTTTTGTTGGTAATCTTACTGCAAAAATGTCTGTGTTGCTTTTTCTCCCCCGCCCCGTCCCCTGCCTGTAAAATCGAAGTTGGACAAACACTGCACGGCTGAAGTGACATATTTGAATGGAATTCAGACCAACCAGTTCCTGTTTATGTTTCTGATTTGAGAATGTAGCCTTCTCATTCACTATACATTAGAAACACACCAAGGCCATAAATGGTGTCAGGTTACAGGCAGGCAGGGCCAAGGAGCATTAATCATTACTTGAAGGCAACTGGCAAAAGCAGCAGCTGAGGGAACACTACACCCTTCAGCTCCGCATAAATGGACATTCCAGGGTTTGGCGTGTGTGGGTTGGTTTTTTTCTTCCCCCTTCAGCATCCATTTTATGAATGAAACTTCAGGCTGCACAGAGTCCATTCATATAAAAGCTATGCTCACAGGGCTCAGTCTCTCGGGATCAATCGGTCTTGGGTAAGGCTGATGTGATTGGTTTAAGGCAGGCTTCAGCCTTCCATTACTGATTTAAAATGCAGCCTGTGTCCATTTGACCTGCGTTAATGCACAAAGAGTAAATCCAGACTGCGCTCTCAATCCTCAAATCAAATCATTAGCCAGTGCCACTTACTGTAACTGTAGATTTAGAGGATATTTATCCATTTCTTTGAAAAACAGGGACTGCAGGACAATTTTTCAGATCGTGTTGTCTGCCTTGAAAGCAAAAATAGATGTATGGTCTCCTGCCTATATGCTCACATTAACTTTGTATTCAGGTTTTCCTTTGTTCATGAAGTTAATATTACAAAATGAATTCTATTCTAACCACAGATTTCTTTCAGACAGAAGTAGTCAATAGAGGAAATGAGCTAGATGGGAAGCAGGTGAAAAGTTAAAATTCTGCCTCTCATAGCAATCTTCTGAAGTCCAGGTTTCCCAAGTTTCCCCCTTGGATGCCCTTATTTTCTACTGTCATACCATCCAACAGCAGATTTGTGTTTATGTGTTTAAAAAGCAAGTACAAAGCTGCAGTACAGCTCAACTACTGAACAAATCCATGCTCATTTCAATGAAGCAACACAGCAAAGACAAGCTCCTGAAACAAGAGGGTGAAATATTTTAAACCACAGAAGTGAGACTCGGGAAAACTTCAAAACCAAGAATGAGGAGGGGAGACTTCTTCAACCTACTGAACTCAAGAGCAAACCCCTATCCCTTCTCCTCTCCTGCCTTTATGCCAGTCAGATTTTCATTGAGAACAATTGTACAGCTGTGTAAAAGAATTTCTTTAAGGCCATAAGGAGATGCAGTTTTGAGATGCGTGTACTGAAGCACGATATCTGGGAAAAGGATGGAGTCAGTTCTGTTTTGCAGAGCATTTTATAAAACTATGTCCAAAAAGACTGCGAATATTTGCAGCCTGACAAAAAAAAAAAAAAAAAAAAAAAAAGGGGGAAAAAAAAAAACCCTAGAGAGAATGTGAGGAAAAGATTAAGCATCTGGAGGATTTATGAAGCAAGATCTCAACAACAAGTCACACAGACAGACTAAGAGCATACATGCAAACTGTCTGTAGAGATTTAGAGGTGGTACGTTAATACCAAGGAATTGTTTAGGATGAGCCAAAGAAGTGTAGCTATGAGCAAAGGAATGGAAATGATCAAAGGGAAAATTTAGGCTTACGATCAAGAAATATTTCTTAACTGTGAAGTCTATTAGTCTGTGAAATAATCTCCCAGGGGAATAATTGTAGTAATAATACTTAGCACTCATACAGTGCTTTACATTTTCAAAGCACTGTACAAAAATTAGCCAATATAATAATTAAAGACAGTAGCAGAAGCACCATGAGTTGTGTCATTTTAAATGCTGCACTGGTCAATGCACTAGAGAATTTCCTGGAAAAAGCAAACCTGCACTGACTCTGACTGACAGCTAAGATTTCCTTTTTTTCCTTCATACTAGCAACTCCAAATGTCTAAACTTTACCTCCAAGATGTACAATAGACTACCCAACTGTTGTTTAAAAAAGGGAAGGAAAAAAAAAAGGGCAATCTGCAAATAAATATACTTCCAAGAAATGAATTTAATTTTTTTCTCCCTTGAAATTTTAATTGAACAGATTCTCTTATGCTGTTCTGCAAACTCCCAAATTTGAGGACATGTCAACCGATCTCTAGGGAAGAATGTGCTAGTAGAGATCTTTTTCCACATTAGCTTGCATTGATTTGCTTTTCAAAAAAACACTGGATCACGTATTTGAAAGGACTCTTGCTTTTTATTCTGTTCCCAGTCATTAGGTAAATACACATTTATAACATGGATGGTAGAATGCTAAAAACATCCTATACCTACAAGAGCAAATTCAGGAGGTTAAGAAGTGTCATAATTACAACTTCCTGGGCAACCTTGATACAACCCTTTTGTTGCAAATGAATTAGGATACAGCCTTTTGCCTCGGCACTCTTGTCTTTTGAGTGCACAGGTCAAAACTGTTTGGGGGAGGGACAGCCATGCCATAAACAGCTTTGCAGATGCAGCCCCTGCTTCATTTGTTACAGAGGCTGGACATTGTGTACTTAATGAGGCAGAACATTTCAAGAAAGGAAAAGATGACCTCAAGATTAATACAGGTGAATGGTCAATTTTAGGCCCCAACAAAGCCCATTCCAGCCACACCAAGCTTTTCCAAAGTGGTCACGTCGCTTCTGCCAGATTTTTTGTATTATGTATTTCTTATTTTTGCAGTGCTTACACAGGGACTCTAATCTGATGTTCCCGTACCCCCTTGTCTAGAAGTACTAAGTCTTTAGGAGCTAAGCTTTGAACATATGTAATACATAATGTTCTTTAAAAATTATCCTGTCCTAACTGGGTACCTAAAATAAACAGGTATATATACCTGATGTGTGTCTCTGCCTCCACTCATCTCTCTTAACAGAGGGGCAGTTCCCCATTCATTCTCACATGCCAACACAAGGTATTTATTGCTTGTGAAGCCTCAGGAATTAAAGGGATGAGCAACTCAGAAAGCAAGATATGGAGGCTAATAATTCTGTCCGGATAGTTCATTCTTTAAGTGATGTGACTAGTATCTTGGAAGAAAACTTTGGAAGTGACAGGGAAAGAATCTAAATTTTCTAAGGTCCATTCAAGAGTATTAATCGTGAGGCTACCCTGAAATGTAACTGTGAGAATAGCCCTGCTAATGCCTCTAACCTGCTCAGGAAAGACTGAATCTAGACAGATTTCAACAGATAAATTCCTGGCAATCAGTAATAAGTATATGCAAGCAACGATTTCTCCTCTACTTATCTCTAACACCACTGTTCGACAAATTTCAACGTTCCCAAAGACATGGTCACAAAGAACTTTCCAAACAAAGTAACTATTTCAGTTGAGCAAAATGAAATATGAGATTTAAACTTAATAATTTTTCATTTTACAACTAGATTTTTAGTGTTAGTTGATACATGCATAGCTAGAGTCATACATTAGTATATTTGCAAATTACATTAAGTAGGGAGGAGCAAACCTGCAAAGATCCTGCTTAAAAATAAAGCCCAGAATAGATGCGGTATCTCAAGTTTAGCCTTTTTAAGTACCTGAATACATGAATTGAATTTTAGAAGTGCTAACTGTACAGGAATGCCCACTATTAGCCCTTGTAAACAAAGGTGTTGGGAAGCCTTCTGGAGCATATTCATTAATGATGCAAAATCTCAAAGCTCTGTATGGCCTTGGCTGCATCTTTGTGCTTAAAGTTGCTACATATAGCATCAAGTACTAAATATCTGACTGGCAGCCATGAAAAAAAAAAAAAAATCCATGGCAGAAAACAAGGTCTGATTGATTGAACATGTATGATGCACTGTGACTTCTAGAAGCGTGGATGGATAAGGAAGAGCTTCTACTCTGTTGACATTTTTCTTTTTCCATTATCTCAAACATTCTGCAGTAGAAACTGCATACCTGCAATTACAATTACAACTAATTGATCTGCCATTTCCCATGTCATAATTAATGTCATGTTTTAATAGTTATAATCATTCCATAATAATGCTTTTCATTCACCAGCTTCCCACAAAGTATAAAAGTATAGTGCACAAAAGCAATGAACTTTTATGAGGCTCTTTCAAAAACATCCCAAAAGGAACATCTCGGTGTATTACAATGAACTTTTAAAATATGTTTCTATATTCTTATGTGAACTGCAGTAAAATACCATGCAAAAGACTTCTCACTCTGGCATTCCTCCTTCCCTGAACATCCATAGGTGAAAAATGAAATCAATGATTCAGTGACAAATACATTATGTTTCCTAAGGGGTTATTTAATGTACTCTTAGCAAGGATGGAAAATGATGGTTTCTAGAGAACAGATGGTAACAAGACAAAATATCAACAGACCACAGTTGTTGACTGCAATTTATGGAGTGTACAGATGTGTCAACTTAAATGCAGTGATTCTGAGGCCAATAAAAGTACTTCCTGATACCAACAGATTAATTTTTCATGACCACTGGTTACACAGCTATTACATTTTTAAAAACTAATTATTCATCTACAAAAGAAACAACAATTTTGCTTGAACATCATTACTATAAAGTGGAATGTTGTTCTTGCTGGCACAAAAAAAAGGGCACGACAGAACTGGATACAAGTTTGTGCATCTTCCTTTCAGAATATAATATCCTGCTTTTTTCCATAAAGAATATTCCAAAGGAAGACGACTGCTAGCAGCCAACCCAGATTTAAAGTAATAGTATACAATAAGGAGATCCCACTTCCTAGCCAAATATGAAGCATGCTTACAAAAGGGCCTTTTTTCAGCCTTTAATTTAGCAGGATGAATAACGGTGTTTGTGAACGTTGCAAGGGACTGGCAGTGCCTGAAGCTGCAGTCCCCCATTTATTATCCATTGCCACATTAACTATGTAGACAGTCTCTCCCATGCTGCTCTGCAAGACTAAAGATACATGACTGCCAAAGCCACATATCTCAGAACCCTCATCAATGAACAGGTTGAGATCTAGATCTGATCCTTGTAATCTGAACTCATTTTCATCTTGTCTTATATTTCAACTTGGACAAATATTTCACCCTTGGTCTCCTCCCTTTGTAGGCCTAACTCAAATTTACCTAAGGATTGGTTCTCTGCTTGTCAAGAATAAGAAAGAAGAAAGCAGCTCTACTTTCCAAATCCCCCTGTTCTAGCATAGAGATCAACTCTAAAACAAGCACTTTACATTAACGATACCACAAAACACCCCACTAAATAGACAATGTTAAGTTAGCTACAGAAAAGACAATAAAACCCAGTTCTTCACTGTATCAAACTGCAACATAGTTTGTCATGGACTAAACTTGCAAAGGAGACCTCAATTCAGCTTCCATTTAGCCTTTGGGAAAAAAACTGCAAAAGCATCTAGCCAGAGACTGAACCAGCAGGAAAGCGCTGCAGCTACTGCAGCACCCAGAAGAAGAGAGTCAGACTGAAGTCAGACAGGGCCACCCACTCCCCCACCCAAATCAGCATGCACGTGTACAAAAGCAATGTACCCTTCTCCAGAAGCATAGTAAGGACTCACTGAAATCCCTCCCTTTCAACAGTGTGGTATACACAAAACAGGACAGAGGCAGGGACTGAAGAGGAGCTGCAGAAATCACTTACACCAAAACTGAAAAATGTGTTTTGATTGCATTTTCTTGGCACCATACCGATTAACTGTTTACCCCACCTAGCCCACTCCATGCTGTTCTAATCTCAGCTTCTCTCCATACCACCCTTCCAGCTTCCTTCTCCTTGTTACTTGGTACTCATTACTAAACTCCTTTTTTCTTCCCTAATTCTCTCTCTCTTTTCCCAAGTATAATATAAATATTATGCTTAAATCGTGGCAAACATTTACAATGTTATTCCCTTGATTTATGTTTGTATCCGTTCTACCGCTTATCTTTTCTATTTTGACCAGCAGCTATTGAGAGCAGGCTCTGCCACCACCTCCTCTGTTTTGTACTGTCCATAGAGCAATAAGGCTCCATTCCAGTTGCCCTATAAGCACAATCATAATAACCATTATTAATAGCAACAGCGTATTCTCTACATCAGCAACCTGGCATCACAGATTATGTACCTCCACAAAACACAGCAGTATGCACAAACTGAGAAGCTGACACCAATTTGGCTGATTCTTCTCCCTCATTGGTTTTATAGCTGTATAAACCCCACTTCAGCGGAGTTACTCCTGATTTAAAGTAGTGCAAGCAAAAGGAGAAAGAGTCCTCTATTTCTGGCAGACAAATGAAAGAGCTCGTAAAATGGAGCACACAAATTCAGAGGTCAGAGATGAGAGTCAGAACAAGCCCCTCTTAAGCAAAGCTCAATTTTGCACCCGTTATTTTTTCTTCTCCAGCTTCTTTAACCTGTGCACTTTCTGGACAGAGAGTTCTGGAAAATGAAATCCTTTACAGAGCAAGCAACAGTGGCTCAAGTCACATTGTACTATGTAGCAATCTTACTACTTTGTAAGACATAAATTACTTCAGGAGACTTAGAAGCCAAAATAGCAAGTTTCAATTCATACGATCAAAACATCAATAGCGCTGGCTTGGACTCATATATTACTTTACTATGCAGGACTGAAGGAGAGTCTCACCTACCTGAATCATATGCAAAATCTCTAGGTTCCTGTTTAATCATCAGAGGAGGGGGGAAATTTTGACTGGCTGCACTGCCAACCATAGCGTTGTGTTCATAAACTGGATCATGGTACTCCTGCTTAAAACCTTGAGGTGGGAAAGGGATGTTTGGCTCAGACATCTGGCGCTGATATATTGGACGTCCTTCCCTTGGCATTGCAGGCAAAGGTGGGAAAGAATTGCAAGGTTCAGAGAGCTGGCGGCGAAATCTAGGACACAAGTTAGAGAGGTCATGTAAAGGACTTGAGCTACATTCCATTTCCCAAAGATCTTCACAGGTCATGATTAGTGGCTGTATCCCTTTCTCAGCAGCAAACACTTAGCTTACGATCATGCCAAGTGCTCCCATCAGGATCACTTGTATTGTAGAACAGCAACAAGCAAAGAAACAAAAAACCCTACCTATTAATACCAGCTCTAAGACCTGTCCCCACCACCATCCTCTTTGCTTTCAGTATCTTCTCTCAACAGAAGAGCCAAACAGGAAATGCACTAGTTTCAAACCAGTAGAAAGACTGAAACCCCACCATAGTAACACAAAGGAGGCTTAGGTAGAGTTCTCTGTACTTTCACAAGTATTAGCAACATATTGCTACTGTTACATGGAAACCATTCTCACCACAACAAACACAAACATTTTGAATAGAGAGTACTGTCTGCCATAACAACTGGAATCATTCCCGGGTAGAAGTCCACAGTTCTGTCCTCTCTGGGATAGCACTGTGGGAAATCGACCTGCAAGGCTGGCACTGCATTCCAGCTCTAATGGGAAGGGAAAGTAAGCACCCCAGAAAAAGGAGAGGGTGCAAATTCTTGCTAAGAATTTCCCTCCTGCTTTAACTTGTTCCCTTGGTCATTTCTACATGAAGTCATCCATATAAGCCATACTGCCACTCACTACTCCCAAATGCCCTTCAGTAGGCATAAAATTTGAGAATTCAGTTTTAAACTAACTTCATTTACATACAACACTACTCAAGAACCTATGCTTATTGTTTCTTCCATAAAATCTACCTACCTGAACTAAAAGGCCTGAAGTAATTACTTGGACATCAACAGGTTCAGAAGCATAGAGAAGAATACAAGGATGCTATTTTCTCACTGTGCCCTGATGAACTGCACAAAGTCTTCCTGTCATCTCCTGCAGGTTACCACAGTAGCAGTAACCACCACTGTAGTAATATTGTGTCTGCACTAATCCATAGCAGATGCAACGTTCTTGCAACAAACTGCTTACTAGTCCTGTTATCACTCATCACGAGCAAGACACACTTTTATCAAAAAGAAAAAAAAAAGAAACCTGTGCCTTCCTCTGCAAGTTTCTCACTGTCACGCTAAAAAAATCAAGAACTATTCATTCTTCAGCTTGCTGTACTTTGGATCTGAAGCAGCTTTGGTTCACGCAGGCAAAAGCAGACATTCTCCTGGAGAAAACTCGGTGAGTGAAGAAGAATGCAGGGGTTTGATTGCACAGGCAATACAATCCTTGACTATCAACTCATATGTAGTACGTTGTTTCTGAAACAATTTAAACTCCACTAATGTCTGTCATAATACTGCTGTGAACTTGGTCTGACAAATATTTACTGTCACAGCTTAATTACAAATACCGTGGGAGCTACAGAGATAGAAACTATTAAAATGTAGTAGTAGAGACAAAATTAATTTTTTTAATGCTGTTGTAAATATTATATTTTGCAGTAGAAAGAGTACTGCACTGTAACATTGGGTTTTGGCAATTCCACCTACACCTGCAGAAAATAAACTTAGAAACCAAAATGTATTATGAAACAGTTAGGCTGACTGGCACTGCATTCATTTCCCTCTTTTCCTTTTTTCATTAGCCAAAAAAAGAAGCAGAAATTATCATTAAGAACTGTCAAGGAGTGAATCAGAAAATTGCAACTTGAAGTTAAAATAAGAAACAGGCTCACTCACAAAGCCTCAAAGGAAGTTAATAATACTTGTTGTACTGGAAGCTTTGTATGGAATCAAGCCATTTGTTTATACAAGTGGATTTGATTCCTGTTAGTACTTGTTAGGACCACTTATCGTTCATACATTCATGCCCTGTATGAAGATGTATGGGCTCTATGTTCTAGATACTAACGCTATCTTATGCCACCAATGCATGTTCTAAAGAAATATGCCTTGAGTTACAGATTTATATATGAATTCCCATAGGTAGGTCATCTGTTTAAATGACATTTTCTGAATACACTCATTGTAATAGCATATCACCTTGTAAATCGGGAAGATTTGAATTTCACAAAAATATGAAGTACACGTTTGCTTCAAACAACTGGAAGTGAGAAGATTCAAAATAAGTAAGAAAATGGGGAAAAAAATATCTTCCACTACAATTGTACTTTTCTTTAAAAAAGGAGAAAAATGAGATTTTTTTGGCCTGAGTCAGCTATTTTGGACTTCACTAGAACACATGATGTTCTATTACGGAAGGGAAGCATTAGTGCAAAATGCCCTAAAGAACATGAATATCAAAGATGGGGAGGGGGTGGATCATGTAAAGAGCCTACAAAGCTTGTGCAGAGCAAGTGTTATGGGTATAGAAAAATATACTAAGGTGTATGCAAATCTCTATAAATAATCAAATTAGGGCTGACATACAGCTTCAGTACTCTCTTTACAAGTTGCTCTAAACTAAAAGATTCTTTCGTCTGAAAAACCTTATTACTGCCCTCTGCGCAGAAGCTATTTAGCTTCTGGAGATTTCAGTCTCCTGACAACTTGACTTTGGTGTATACACAGACACACATTTATCCACCATCCTGTAATCAAAACCGCTGCCTGGCTTCACTGGGGGCCTGCGTGGTTAGACCACAGTCCACAGAGGGGGAAGAGATGGTGACTATAGTAGCTGAAGGGGTCGATTCAGTGTTTCTTCACCGCCAGAAGGGCTTGTAGAGAGCCTTGGATGATATTTAAAACTATCTCAGCAGAGCACAACACAGCAATATAAACCTTAGCAACCCCCTTCAGAAGTGATCTGCACAAATCCCTGGAGATAATAGCCCTTATTAGAGCAGAGCATGCAAATCGCACTCCCAACAACTGTGATTTTCTTTTCAGGTGCTTCTTAATTTGCTAATGTTTAAGAGCCAAGTTGAGTTTCTGAACATATGTATGTCTTCACATATGACTGAAATTTTAAATGCTCAGAGCAATCACACAACACAGCAGACAAAAACAGGTTCATGCAATAAAGGTTGGGATAAATAGAATTCCACAAACAACCATTTGGTCTCAAAAATCAGGGAAATCCACTGAGCATATCTGTTGCAAAACTGAGCTAAGAAATATAGTCAGCTGTCTGGGGATTTCTAACATATCAAAACAAAACAGGGTCACTTAAGGACAGTTTAAGCTTTAATTCTAGTCTCTAGCTCTTGTGGCTTTTACTCAGACTAATGTTATTTAAGCACAGTTTATGTTGGCATCTTTGTTTGTTTGAAATGCTACATTTCAAAAGGGTTTGGAAAAACGATCCACCCTTCGAAAGAATATTCTGAAGCAGTAACACCATGACCACTTATCTCTTAGATAGGTGGACTGCATAGCAAGAGACCAGATATTTATAGCCAGGATCATGCCTGCTAGTGACTTCATTACCTCGTAGGGCTTACTAGCCTCAAGTGAGCCACAGAATCATAGAACAGCCCAAGTTGGAAGGGACTTTGAAAGACCATCTGGTCCAACTTTTCATGGGAAAGGGAGCCTAGAAGAGATTATCTAGCACCCTGTAATCACCCTCACAAGACAGAAGAAGCAGGTCATTAAAACTGTCACTGCAAATAAGAACTCCTACTGAAGTGCACCAAGCTGGGTGCCAGCCTTTCATAAAACACACATATTTCTGACACTCTGAACCTTGCTGGTTTTCACCTTGGTCCCCCTATCCAAAAAGGAATTGTTGTGGGCAGGAAGCCAGGGCTAGCCTATATGAGATTTGCAGCCGCAACTGAAATACCCTCTGCAGGGGTTTCTCACATGTTTTGTGTTTTACCTGTGGTCCATAGGGAAGCTGTTGTCTTGAATGGACTGCGATGGAGGGAGATGAGTAGGGAAAACCCGGTCAGGTTTAGGAGTCTGAGCTGAGTTTGGGGAGGCATGGTGCAGCGGTGACACAGGAGTGCTGGATGGTGTCGGTGGGTTGGAGGGCCTCATTCCCACTTGTGGCTTCTGATCATAGGCACTATCAGTAAGGCAAGGGGAAAGAAGGTCAGGTTATTTTCTCTCGGGAAAAAAAAAAAAAGTAGCATCTACATCCAGAAAAAAAACCCCAAGTGTCACATTTATAAGCTTTTTATTATAGTTACCTTATTAACCAGTTTGGGGCAGAGGAACTCTCTACTTTACATTGTGAAGAGCACAGAAAAAATCATGTTAGAAGCAAGTGGTTCAACACAGTATTTTCTTCTCTGGGGCACAGAAATATATTTTTAAAGGATTCAGTCTTACAGTGACATTCTAACAGGAGGTATACAAAATACATAAAAGTAGAAGCACCTGGACTAGAGCAGGAAGAGCCAGCAGTGCCTGTCAAGACTTTTTTAGAGCTTGCACAAACCACAGTGAGACAGTAAAACAATACAGCTAGAGGGAAGGGATCTGACACAGAAAAACAATGGAATGTTGGCTTAGCTACCCACACTAGGATGTCAGCAGCCTCTCCTGACAGGTTCCCCCCACCCCCAAAATAAAGTACTGGTCCTACAAATACATAGATGCTATTTTCAAAGGTGTCCCAAATCAGGAAAGGACTTGAGCACACTTTTGATCATCCATCCCTCTTTCTAAACAGGAAAAATGCAGACATTAGGTGGATGGTAAACACGAGCTTGCATACCTTCCTATGTCAGGTCCCCTAGCACCCATCAAATCCATAAGTATATGCATTTGATTTTTGAAATCAAAATCACTCCTCTATGACTGGCAAAGGTGCCAGTCTTCCCCCCCCTTAATATCCAAAAAGTTAAATGTAAATGCTTTAAGTGCTAACAGTTTTGGTAGTACATTAAGGAGAATAAAAACTCACAAGCTAGATGAAAGGTTCTAAAATAGACTGAAATGTCAATAGGAAACCCTTCACTGCTGACACTAAAGGAAGGACTAACACATAAGTGCAAACCAAAAGAAAGTCAATAAAGAATGCAGTTGTATCAAGCCCCTCCACCCCCACAAATAAATAAAGGTTTTATTATCTATCCCTATAAAAGAAGACAACTTGTTTTTGAATAGGTAACAAAGACACAGAGCCTAATGAAATGCTATTTTAAATTGTAATCACCCATGAATACACACATATAACATCTGCAAAACTTGTCATATACCTAATGTGTTGCTCAGGCCTGCCAATCTCTTGCCTGTTACACAGATCTCTCTCTCCTAATGTGTGCAATGCATCTTAAAAGTAATTTCAACACAACTTGCAGAAAACAAGACACTCCTTCCTTCTATTTCACACTTGCACCCTGGGTTTTTAAACTCTGGCTATCTCCACGAAGAAGGAATGGAGAATATGCATTTTGATGAAAAACACTGCTTTAAAATGGTTATGTAAGTGTTTGATACAATTGTAAACAACTCCATCAGTGTTCATCAGCTAAATGCATTATCTCATCAGTCTGTTATCTGCTGAAGAGGTAACTTTTATAAAATCTCTATTATGGTTTTATTACTCTTTCGTCAGTTCTCATTTAAATCAGCAGTTCTCACTGCAAACATGCTCCTGATTGCTTTACCTGACATTGTACAGGCACTTTTCCCCATAACTGAACTTGAAAGGTTGCTCTTGACTGCAAGCCGAGCCAAGTTCTGAACATGGGCTATGGGGTTCCTTCTTGATTTTCACAGGGAGACCATGAAAAGCCACTGTAAAGAGAAAGAAAATGTAATTAAAACCCAAGTACAATATTAACAATGAGCTTTCTCAAGTAAGCTAGACACTGATAATTAAACACATGATTAATTAAACCATTGTAATACTAAAAACAATATAGGAAATAAACATTTCAAATATTTCTTCTGGTGTCAACTGAAAAATAGACACCAGAGATCCTTCGCATTGGCTATTAGCACTTTTATTGTTTAATAGAATGATGGCCATGATCCCATCTCATTAGCAGGAAAATAACAGCCCACTTATATTTGGCTTAACTACTGTAAATGTTGTCAAAGGCAAAATACTTCCCAGGCACCAAATGTTTCTAAGTAATATTAGTGATGTAGCTTTTAGCTATAAATGCAATAGTAGTTCACTTCAAAGAGTGCCACACAAATGACTCCAAAATAAATTTCTCATATATCAGCTTCAAGTATATGATCAGTAATCTTTTTGTCCCACAGAATGCATGAAAATTTGCAGTGAAACTTATGAAACTGGATGATTACATGTGCCTTTAGTTATAAGTAACGTCTGAACAAAATACACAAGAAATGGCTTCAGTAATTTTTCTCAGAAATACACAAGACAAAATCCTGGCCTCACCAAAGTCAATAGTAAATGTGATATAGACATAAATTGAGAAAAAAAAATTAATCATACTTTTTTAAAAGGTAAAAAGAACAGAGGGCGTGTGACAGAAATGCAGCATTAATTAGAAGCACAAGTTGGTCTGGATTAAGAAAAAGTCCAAAGGTAAAGACAAGGTTAACCAGCACATTAGTTTAAGCCAGCCAGCTTTCCTTATTTCACAGCCAACCTTAATCAAAATTAAAGCAGAAGAAAATGCAAAGTTCACCTGACCTAGACAAATCTAAAATAAGTGGCTAGAAGGACAAAGGACTAAAAGACAGGTATTTAGCAGCTTGAAAACACACCCTTAAAGGGTTAAATAAAATGAGGTTGTGAATACATTTTTGAATTCTGAGAAGCCTAGAGTTCAGAGATCAATTTTATCACCAATTTGTGATGCTGTGACCAAAACACCGCAGTTTGAACATCACGCTCCAGCCTGACAGACACTTGCGCCTCCGTGGAAATCCACATACATGCAGCAGTCCCTGTTAGAGAACCTCAGTGCAAAATCAGGACATTATTATATAACATCAAGTAGTATCTTGTCCCTTCCCTTGCACCTGAACTTAGGAAAAACAATTTGTTACACAGTATGTATTTTCTGATACTAATGCACCTGCATACACATGCGTATGTTCAGTGGGGAGGTAAATTAAATGCTGTCTTAAGAAGTGAGCATCAGAACCAATAAACTCTGAGTTTTAAGTATCTGTGAGTAAGATCTGGATTCCAGATCTCACCACAGGTTTTCCCACGGTTGGGCAACATTCAGAGAACTCTTTCACAAACGGGTCCTCTCGTACCCTATTACATGACAGTTTGTACTTTTGCCTTTCAGCTGAGACATCTGCAAGATAGCACTATGTTATTTTGTCACATATTTTCACAAAACTCACAAGAATTGTCTCTAAAACTGCTATCCAGCTATTACATTTGGTGGATAATAGTAAATTATCTGGAAAGATTACAAAGGAAAAGCAGACAGCAAAACACGTACACAAATACATATGCACAGCACAGTAACTCAAGAACAGAGATGAAAAGTGGTGAATGTCACAACAAGGAAAGAACTCTTTCTGAATAAAACTGTCTGAACTTGCCCTAAAATAAAAGACCATATGGACTTCTTGAATAAAGATTCTCAATTTAATAATACAGCAAAATGCAGCCCAGTCAGCTTTCCATTGTAATCGCAAAGCAGGCTGACACCCAGTAGTTTGT
Source organism: Haliaeetus leucocephalus (assembly GCF_000737465.1). Taxonomy (NCBI): domain Eukaryota; kingdom Metazoa; phylum Chordata; class Aves; order Accipitriformes; family Accipitridae; genus Haliaeetus; species Haliaeetus leucocephalus. Next base: position 6,901,822 of record NW_010973002.1, on the reverse strand, counting down.
TTCGGGTTTTTGCTAGTGAACTTTTACTGCTGACTCTCCTTGCATGTCTTGGTCAGATAATGCACATCGCACATTTAATGCATATGATGGGCCCCACAACTCCAGGACAGTGGCTCCGATGAAAAGGTAGGCAATCTCTTTGACTTGAATCAGAAAATTAAAACACAACTGCAATAAGACTCTTTTTTAAAGCCAGTATCACATATTTGCACAAAGGCCACATGCTGCTCTATTTTTTTTTTTTTTTTAATTTTAAATTTGCTACTTCCTCGGAGTTAATCTGTTATGAAAAATTACTTCCCTTATTTATTTTTAAATAACGGGAGTACAGAGACTCCCACACCACAGCCCTGTGCGGAGAACTGGCTGGGTATTTCATCACAGCGCTGAGAGCCTGAACGTCTGCTAACAGGCAGTTTTCCAGCTCACTGGCACAGGCACAAGTGAAAGCAGCACATTCATTTTGTGCAATTTGCTTTACCTTCCCACATGGAGTTGGTGCATGTAAAAGGCTGTTAAGTACTAAATTATTCCTTATCAAATCACCATCATCTGGAGTCATGATCAACACTAATTAAATTACTTTCACTGAACACGGCTCCAGCCTGCTGCCTCGGCTGTGAGGTACATTTTATTTTGCTTACTGTACAGTCCTAGCAAGGTACAGGGCACAGTGCTAGAAGGCATGTGTGCTGTAGTTTTAATTAAAGTTTACCTCACCTTCCTCCCAGCTTTATAAGCTAGGGTAAAGTGTATCAAATCAAGTAGGTTAACGCCTTCATTTCATTTAGGGAAAGCATTACAGTCCAAAGTGATTTTATATTAGATCTTTATCTTAACCACGGCCAGAAAGATAATGTAGCTGTAAAATTTAAAGCCTTCCTCGGGCAGTCCCCTGACACAGTCACCATGCTAAGCTTTATCTGCAACTCCTTAAGTGTACCCTTTTAGAGGCAGAAAGGAAAAAAGATAGCCTGAGAGAAATACTTAGTGCATTTTTGGGGGGCTTTCTTGAAGGCTACTTGACCTTTCAAAGCACATCTTAAGTGTGGCTGAAGATGACAGACTTATTCCAACAATAAAATTTCAAACATTCAAAACAGTTCTTGTATCATCCCTGAAAACCTCCACCCGCCGCTCTTCATTGTAGCATGACACTTATTTTATAGTGCACCTATTAAAAGAGATTTTAAACACACACCGTTTTGCTAAGTTGGATTTTATGTTTTCAATCCGTTTTCTTTTGAGGAGAGCAAGGTTGCTTATTTATACAATCTAATTTTAGTGCAGCGTACCAAGCTACCAACACATCCAAATTAACAAAATGACATTTCAAACAACCAGCTCCTCACCACTTCTTTCTTCCTCACGGCAAATTCATTTTACTTAACCCCAGAACAGAGTCTCAACCCTATTAAAGTAACGGGCACTCTGCCTTAATAACGATCTTATTAAGAAGTGACCAAGGGCCAAGATTTCATCCCGAGTGATTACTTACAGATAACTACCTCCAAACTTGAAAGGCAAATAATCTTACAACGTGTATTTAGATGGATGGCTTCAACACCTCATCTCAACTACTGTGGAAAGTCAGGCTTATCAGTGTCAGAATGGATTCAATCTGCAGACCCTATCTGGAGCTCCTCCGAAGCCAACATGCAGATATAAGGCGAGCAGGACTGCTACCATCTGTAGCAAAGTGATTGAGGTATAATACATTACTGTATGCATATTCTCTGTGCATAAATATATCTATCCATACCTGCAGAGTAAAAGGGCTTGTACGTTATACATAATGTGCTGTTGTACAGACCTAGATTTTACGCAAAACAATAATAATTTCACCACTAAGTAAACTCGCACAGAACATGCAAAAATACAGGGTGAAACCTGCTACCCCTAATTTTTAAATGCTATTCTCCTTTGCTATCTGTCAACAGGCTAATCCCCAAACATTTTGTTCATAGTAACACCCAGTTTAAGATTCCAAACAAAGAACAATTTTATTAAGAACTCTGAAATTAAAGGAGGAATCAGTTTGTCTCAGAGGAGACCGATATATATACTTTCTAGCCTGAGAAACAGGAAATGTATCACCTCTGTACAGATAGAACTGAATCAATTCTTTTGAGAAAGCCACAGAAATGCACTGCATCAAATATAAAAGCAATGGTTTAAAATATTTTTCAATTCAAGAGATGATTATTCAAGATGAAGAAATGAGGAATATTTCAGGTGAAATTGCAAGTCATTTCTCCTTTGAGCAAAAAGTTATTGTATAATTTTCAAACTTGAGATTCCTGCCCAGAACAAAAAATAAAATCTGATTTTATTTTCTGAAGAAGAATTAATTTAAACATATTTTTAAAAGGCACGAAATATTACTGGTAATTCAATGACACTGGCTAACGGCAAGCAATCTTGACTCCACTGACCAAAGAGACAAAGAAGTATTATTATCAACACTTGTACAGCAAGATCATTTACTATATGGTATAAAATCAACTGACAGCAGCAACCTTGCTTGTGCCAGTGAACCCCAATGTCTCGTAAGTAATAGTACATTCATGTGTATTAAGTTCAAGGACTTTGTGTACCTGCAGAGAAAATGAAGTAACCAGGAATTCACAGTAAATAATACCCTAAACATTTCTGCTGCATGTTTCTAAACTGCTTTTAATATTTATGCTCTCAAAGCACCCCCTAAACCCGAATTAGTGAATAAACTCACTCATTTTTATGATCAATTGAGGCGAAACTGTTAATATGCAATGTAAGTTTAGAGAGATTTCTTGAACACATTTGAATAGGGGGGATTTGATTTTCTTAACAGCAAGATGAAAAGACAGAAGGTGTAAAAATATTTAAGTTACTACCACTACAACTCCAGGTGTCAGACTTACTCAGGTGACCCAAGTTAGTACTTGCTAAAATTTCAAAAGCAAGAAGAGAAGGCCCCTGTACTGATAAAGCCAACACTGTCACACTTTAAATCTGTCTCCCAATACACACAGAAATGCAGCAGGCACTTCAGATACATCAGAGTCTCTCCAAGATTCTTTTCCAGTACATTTACCTCTGCCAAGCCCTCCCCTTCCCCCAACACACAAAAATCCATTACTAAAGGGTCTAATCTCAGCTATCAGCACAGAGTGCCTTTTATGGAGCCATTAAACCATTTCTCTTGTTTACAGTGCCTGAAGAAAGATGTGAATTATGTCTGTGACAAAACAGGCGATAACATTTCTAAACTGCTATCAAAATGCAAACTGAAATACACTTAAGGACAGGGACCCTAATTCGTGTTTTTGCAATTTTCCTCACTCACTATAACTTAACAGCACTCACCTGATGATTCAAACAAATTATTTATGCTCTAAGTACAACAGGTAGGCATTTTAATAATAAAAAAATCTACCTTCAATAAACGAACAGTTTATTGAATGGTTCATCAAGGAGGGTAAAGTGCTGGTTACTTCTCAGGTGATAGTAATGACCTAGGTGCTCTTATCAGTAGACTTCAAAAAAAAATCCAAACACAACATTGCGGGTTCCTATGAGGCCTGAAATGCTCTATTTCTGCAACAGTTACTTAGCATTTAAACCATACATTCAGTATAGGTATTTGCATATCTGATGCAATAAGCTACAAAACTAAATACTTTCTATATGACCTTCTAGGTGGGAATGCCAGACTTTATACATATTTTCTGAAGATGTTTCAAAAATGTGTTATTTCACTTATGGAACAATAGCCTTCTGCATTCGGGAGGCTATTTATTGATTATTTCTAGATCACTATGATTTGAGCTACAGACCTTTGTAGATAGCTGCACTCTGAATTTCAACACCCATTTAATAGACATTAAGATGAGAAATTTTACTGGTAATCTTTGGGATGCACAGGAGGAATTAGCTGAAGCATGTACTAGACCCAGCTGACCATTCCTTCATACTCTGGAGGTTTCTGCTGCTGCAGCTGAATGCGGCACACAGCCTACCATACTAACAAAAACTGAAATAAAAACATCATGTTGGAGAGGTGATAGATGAAGAGAGGTAGGAGGATGGAAAGACAGTAAAGGCTGGTAACCAAGTCTTTCCAGCTAAACTGTTCCCAATGATTCTGAATTAAAGCCTACACATACAGACCAGTACAACAGCTGAATTCTGCAAGCATGGATGACTGAGGCAAGATCTGCAGTTGTTTTCACCCTAGGCAATCTCTTGCCCACACGATGGCAAAAAACCCCTTTAGTTTCTGACCACTGCAACAGCTGCAAAGATGAGCAAGACCTGAAGACTGTGGACTGATTTAAAAGTGGCTGAACAGATTACATCTACAGAGACTCCACCAAGTTCTTCAACCATTTGTCTATCAAAGTCACCTCTATCAGATCTTAGCTGAGCTCCAGTCAACTGGATTTCATTTAGGTCCTGCTCTCTGCCAGATATTGGAAGAAGCTGGTGACAAATTGGATATCTGACACACAGATGTGTATCATCACTGTGGTTTCAGAGACTATCCTGGCAGTTTATATAAAAACTAAACATAGACAAGAGACCTGAGCTTTCACTATCTCACAAATTAAAGCTGGTAGAAAAGCGGAGGGAAATAAAAATCCAAGCAATCCCATCAAGTAGTTTTTTTGAAGAAGTGCACGATCTTGGTACTATTCTCCACCTTATGGTTGTATCTAGAAAACTGTAACTTGCTTAAGATGTAGAATTTGGCTCTGAAGACAATCAGCGTCCATCTAGTCCCACTGAGTGGTCACCATTCACCTGAAACAGAATCTGCGTGTGTGTTTGTGTGTGTGCACACAGAGTCAAATGGAAGTAAGCATACCAAACATGCAAGCATGGCTCCGCAATGATACATTACGTATGGTCAAAATACATGTAATACCGCAATAAAGGGCAGTAAGCTTTTTGCTCTTCAAATGCATATATGTAACTGGGGAGGAAATAGGGAAGCAGCGTGCAGAAAAGAGGAACAACATGTAAATATGTAAAAATGCATTCAGCAAAAAGCTAATTCTTTCCTACATGGTGGCCTGGCTCTCAGTCCAGGGAAGGAAATCTGAGGATAGCCGGTATCATGGCGAAAGCTCTGCCACCCCTCGTCTCAGTGCTCTTTCCCAGAAAGTGGAACTTCATGACTGGGCAGTACTTGGCAAACCTGTTAGATATGATTCCATCAATTCAGTCTTCGCCTTGGCTTCAGATCAGATCCTTCCAGCCCCTACCAGCTCCATAGATAGAAACAGCATGGGACCTCATTTTTTGGAAGCTAGTTCTGAACGATGAGCCCAAGCACCAGCTTTCAAAGCCAACTGGCAAGAATAGAATACGTGGGCAAGATGGATCTATTTGAGAACCTTGTTTAACAAAAAGAAAATACCAGCTTTGAAGTAATCTGTCACCTTTACTGGAAAATATGCAACTACAAATGCACTTTAATAACAGTTAGAACTCACTTTGCAAAATGAAGCGAATTGCTTATTTTCTCTTCCAGCCTAAAGCATACAATACTGTGCATGTCAAGTAACGGTCTACTTGAATACAACATTGCACAAATGCTACATAATAGTATAGTCTTTAAAATCCTCAGGGGGTGGGTAGGGATGGGGGGGGGGGGGGAGAATAAAAGACAGGCCAAAATTGTGGGATTTTGTCTTCAAAGTCTACATGGACTGTTCTCAGCTGTCATGGTATGAGAAGAAAAAAATATTGATTTTGAATTTGAATTAGGAAAAGGTAGCAAGCAGGTGAAGATGAACTGCACTGAAAGCTGGGATTTATTCCCGTTTACTACTACGGAGTTTCAAGATAGAAAATAACAGCACGTTTTCATACAACTGATACTGGGACATTCTGGACCTTAAAATCTGCAGTAATGCGTCTGTATTAACAAGCATTGTTTGTTAAAATAACTTAATAACTTTCTCTTGCTTTAGAGTAAGAGAAGTTTTTTCCTTCCTTTTTTTTAAAAGCAAAAAGCATTACACATTAATGACTAAAAGACAAAAAACAAGTATTGATGAAAATCAATTTAAAATTAATTGAATCACCTGTTCATCTCTAGATTATGTTAATTCTACATATCCACCATAATTTTTCCCTATCTTTACTATGATCTGGCATTAACATAAAACCTTTGAGAATAACAGGTGAGGCCAAAAAAAAGGCTGAAGTAGAGAACAGAGACAGGTTCACTGTACCTACAGCACATGAAAGTTGCATCATTACCCATAAAGCAGGTGTATACGAGGGCATTTGTACACGGGCAAAAGTGACCAACAAAATAATCATTATAATGCAGACATATGCCACTTCCTTACAGCGCAGCTTATTTGACTCCTAAACATGATGCTCCTGCCCCTGTTCAGCAAAGAAATTCTTCTAGATGCTTCTTCACAAATGGAAATAAATGTCATCTTCTTGTGTGCAAAGACACTGAAAATTTTTGTCAGTTTAGCTATTTCTGGGCAGCTAAGCTAAGGACCCCCTGCCATGACGGATGCAACCTTCCTGAGATAGAGGGGCTCCCAGCCACTGTGGAAGAGGGGCTTGCACCCATACAGCTTAATAATTGGTTCAATGCTATAAATCCCCATTTTTAGTGCAAGACATCCCTCATTTGCTTGTCTGTGCAGTTGGAATTTCTGAAATACTCATTAGAGTTACTGAGGGTACACCTGCAGCTTTCTGATGCTTGAAGTGCTGAAGGTACCACTGAGATAATTCAGATATTTGTACCCACTTGGCTTCTCATTTAAAAGGACCATGCCGGTTGAAAATTGAAGTCTGCGCATATGTTCAGTATAGCAAAAATTAAAAAGCCCACCCAAAAGGGTAAGCCACCTGGCTGGGGGGTATGGGGGAGTGCTTTCAGTAAATATCAATAAAAGTTAACCTACTCCCTAAACCCAAAGATGGAGCAATTCCAAGGCAAACTTTTCAAGAGGCTGCTAGTAAACACCTTGTTAGGACACTATAGGTCCTTTGGCCTAAATTGACACTTTATTTGGACACCTGCTAACTAGATGAACTGCCACATGGTGTTAGAAGACTGGCTCTCTCTTCTACCCCCAAGCACAGGAATGGTTTGACACGATTTTGGTTAGCAGACCCTGCTTCTCCTCCACCCCCAAAAGATTTCATCTTCTAGTTAAGAATTGTCTAGAAGGTATTTTCATGCAGTGGGAGCTGCAGTTACTGACACAGTTTCTTAGCCTCTGAAAGCACCAGTCTCACAGAAGTGCTGTCATGGGCACTGTTTTATTCTGATTTATGTCCCCTTCATGCAGTGCTCTCCTTTTCCAGACAGTTACCTGTCCGGCTGTATGAGACTCGCCATTGCAGGCAGTCGAGGGGAAAGTGCTGTCAGAGGGGCTCTGCCTCCCAGCAACTACCTCCAGGGCAAAAGTTAACCTGCTGACAAATACCAGGGACACTGGACAACTCTGAGAAGAATACAAGGAAATCTGCAGAACATTGGTGGGAGGGAGAAAGGGAGGATTAAGCCAGGACGAGCAAACTGGCTTGCTTTGATGTCTGAGAAGAGTAGGTGAAGCAGGAGGAAGAGCTCTCCCTCTTCCCCTGCCCCCAAAGTAAACAGAGGCTTAGGGCTCTCTGGAGGAGGAAGCAGTAACCTAATAAAAATTAAACCAGCTGGGTTCTGTAGCAATTCATCTAAAACCCATGGATAGCATAAGATGATTGGGGGGGGGGGGGTCTAAAAAATTTTTAAACCCTCTATACTGGATCTGCAACCTCCAGGACCCCACAGAGAAACAGGGTTGCTCTTCATCTGCATTAGCTTTCAGTGTTAAAATCCTGGCAGGAGATCATGGGCATTTGTTCCTACAGTTACTTATAATGTATGTGGCTCCAAAGGCTCCCAAGCAGGGTGCAAGGAGAGGCAATCCACCTTTAGAGCTCCTGCTAAAAGAGGAAGGTCTTAATGTAAAACGAAGCCTGGAAGAAAACTTAAATTGTATTCCTACCTGGGAATTATCAATAAAGTTAAATGCAAAGAGAAGAGCTGGCCACTAAATCAGGGTCTGTGTGCTTTTCTGAGGACAGGATTTCCATTTGCAGCAATTTCCAAAATTTAATTTAAATTGTAAGAGGTAATGGCTAAGTACTATGTAACTTCCATTACTAAAATATCCAAGCAAGATAATATCCCAGCATTTTACACACACTCAGACACACACACACACGCTAATTAGGTTTTGCAGAAACAGAATTATGAAGAAAACTTTGAAAACTACAACCAGTATTTTTGCCAGAAGTAACAATAAGTTTTAACATAAACCATTTTGTATTTTTTGTATTTATCATTTTAAAGGTATCATCAACTTTACATTTAGGAAAGCATACCCACAGCAGAAAACAAACAGGAACTGCTTCTGCCTTGTTTCCCTCTTACAGAAAAGTTTCAAGTTACATCAATCTAGTTATTTTTTTGTTGTTCTTTTCTGATGTATCCATGCAAAGAGCTAACAGCCAGCTATAGATGAGAAGGCTGCTGATGTTTTACTTGCAGCTGGACAAAATGCGAAAGAAGCTGGATTTAATCTCTGGTTCTGCCATTTGTTGTTCATAACCTAAACTGGTGTCAGAAGGTTGATTATAGTTTGAAGTAGCTCAGTCTTAGGAGCCTACCTTCAGAGATTCATAACCAGTGCATCAGTTTGCTTCCCTATAAAAACAGAAATATCCTCTTAATAAAAGAGCATAATAATAAAAGATTATCCTTAAGGATAATCATGCCTATCTGTCAGTCAGCTACTCAAAAATATGCAAAAGTAAGAGAAGCCAATAAATAATGAAAGGGACTGCACAGTGATCGCTCCCTAGCATGAATTAGACAACTAATTTAAAAGATTATTTACAATTTGTTTTTATTTTAGCAACTCTCAATGATAGGCATTAAAAGAAACAAAATTGCATTTTGAGAACATGATTTTTAATTTGAATTTGCCTTTAACAATAAAAATATGTATACATTCATAAAACAAGTATACACTAACTCAGGGTAACTAATGGGATTTTTGTTTACTTCATTGGAAGAACGAAACTGTCACCACTCTAAATACATGTGTCCTTCATACTTCAACGTTAAATTCTCACAAATGCTCAGCAGTAAGGCAACTCTTAACAGATCTAGTTTATAGTTCATTAAAGCTAGGCTGAAATCTGAATCTTCAGTTCACTACCAAAAACCACTGCAAAAACTGCAGTCTCCAATGGAAAAGGTGAAGGCCATTGAAATAAGTCAACAATAAAACTCAGCTCACAAGTTTTATCACTGATTTAACAGGGAAACAAAGAAGCCATTGTCAGAAGTGGTTATGTCTGGGAACATAGAGTCAGGACTTAAATAAGTAGCCAAAAATTCAAAGACTGTTAGCAAAGTGCTCTTTCTGGAGCCAGTGGAATTTTGACCACTTGCAACCAGGTTCTGGTTCTCAGCACAGACATTTAAGGCTTCTGCCACTACTTCAGGCATTCTTACTGTATACGAGACTCACAACTGAATGTACACTACCCATACACACACTGCACATTTTTTCTGAAGCCAATTGTTCCTGAAGTTGTATGATAATTTTACACACGCATGCAATCAGTAAGACTGACAATTACATGGCATGTATATTTCTTAAATGCATGTATGCATATATATATACACACATGTATATACAGAATATGTGTATATACACACTGAGTATACACTGTGTATATATACACATACACTTATATAAATCCAGCTCCCAAATTCTAATCCCAAGTGCTTGAAACTTTTGGTCTTTACTGAATACTGACACTTTTCAAAGTCTCTTTTGTCTCCATTTATGTTAGTGCTTTGGTCATGTGACATTTTATTTACGGATGGGTTAATAAGGAAACATTGCAGTTGGTTCCAGCATGAAGACAGAGTATTAAAAAAAATTAAACTGTTTATCTTTTTAAAGTATATATTAGAAGCAGAAAGGAAACAACATTTGAGCAAAGAGGATCAAATTAGCAAGACTGGGAATTGTTTTTGCACATGTAATTTTTCAAATGTCCTTGATGACGACTCATAATATATAAATTTAAAGACAAAAACCTGGCCAGTCAGTAACCTTCCTATTCAGTGACTGCAGGACTTGGCAGTAAATGTCACTGCTAAAAAATATTTCACTACATTAACTTACTGGCAACCACATTTGCTGAATAAGTTCATAAACAGCCACGGGGAAAAAAGACAACCAGAAATAAAGCTGCTAATGATTCACTCTTTTCTAACATGCATAATCCTCAGCTTACAGAACAAACAGATACCTAAGAATAAAGATATCCTTTACCAAGACAGTTCACTTCTCTATTCACCTCATCAAGGTCAAACTATAATCCAGGAACGGGTAAGAGTAATGTATAGAAGACAAGGAGAACATGAAGAATAAGTCAAAGGAAAAGAAAGGAATCCTTCTCAGGGAAAAGACTGGAGCACATGCCTTGAAAAAGTAATCAGTTTTCCATTTACCAGCTTAGACTAGGTTTAGAACATTCCTAGAAAAAACACTGATGACTTCTAAAAACTCAAAAAAATTAATAAATATCATCATTTATGCATATTTATCAGCTTATAAATGGCCCCACTGTAATTACTTCCCAGTACTGAAATGCACAGGGACCAAAACAAAAGGACACAGAACCTGAAACAAGGGCTATTTTTCCTGTGTGCTTACAGAGGGCTAGCAATACCGGTCCTACATGACATCAATGTGTCACAGACTCTCCAATGCTTAACTGATGTTTTGAGGACTGTCACTCTCTCCTCCCTTTTTTTCCTGCTATACCATTTGAAAACTTCACAGCAGCCTGTGGGAGAGCCTGACTTCTGTCTTCAGTTGCTGAGGCAGCGAGCAGAAGAAAAAAGACAAAAAAATTATACAGACTGTAAATACATTTTACCTAAAGAAACAGATGAAATAAATACAAGTGGATGGACTCAGCTTGCAGACTGCCTCCTTATTTTACACCATGCCAGACCTTACGGATTTTCAAATCATTATTTAGGCTGCTCTTGGAATACAAACCATATTTTGCAAAAACACTGCATGGAAAGCAGTTTAAGGAGAATAACAGTTTTGTATCAAAATAGAATCACAAAGACCCTTCAATCTGCCTTGTTTGGTTTCTGTGTGAAAATACAGTTGAAACAAATTTCTGCACACTTTGTTTAATACAACTGGAACTGAACAGATGCTGTAATACATACACATACTCCTGATGAAATTAACTAACCAACTATCTGTTTTAAAACAGAAATAACTGTCGTGTTAAAAAAACACTGCCGTCACTATAAGTTACAATGTGAGGCTCGCCTGTATTTCCACAGATGGGATCCTCACAGATTCCTTATGGGGAAGGGAGGAGGGGAAGCTTCCTCAGAGGGGAAATAGAAAGTTTTTTCAAAACTGAAAATTCAACATTTTGAATAAAATATGTTTAATGTTTTTGTTTTTATGTAAACAGACCTTAGGAAGTGATCTGACAGCCTTAAGAAATTACCATTTGAAAGAAAAAAGGTCTACATGCTTCATCTTTGATCTATGAGACAGATTTATCACAGGACAGGATGACTGAAGTTTATTCATTAGCTGATAACCTCCACATGCAACCCAAGCCTTTAATCTGCAATAAAACAGCAAATGAGGATGGGGCTCTGAGGAAAGGAAACTAAGTCAGCTTGGCTGAGCAGGGACATGCCAGTGGAAGGCCAGGGGGGAGACAGGGACAAAACCCCACCAGACGAGCCTTGTCCAGCTGCTTGGGCTCCTCCATGCCCCTGAGAGCTGGAGACCATCACAGTGGCCCCATGCAGTTAAACCACATCTGCATAATGTGGCTGCTGTCTCTGCTGGGATGCCCAGAGGTACCTTTTCGTTAGCAATAAAATTCACATCACGGCATGCAGGGCACTCTGAAAGGAATAGCTTCCACTTCAAAAGTTTTAAAAATCAAAAGCTATGAACTCAATAGAGTCTTGTCATTTGATTCACAGTGCTATTGCCACCATCAGTATTTACACAGTCTGTAAGCCACTACCACTACTACAGTCCAGGAGAACCTAAAGTCCTTGCACCTTCAAAGCTGTAAATTTAGAATTAAAATACAAACAGAAAAGCAAATAAACAGAAACTGCTTATAAAAATCAAAGCAAACCCACAAATTCTCTACTATTAAGATCACAAGTTAAAGGCATTACAGTCGACAGTCTGCCTCTTGGTAAAACTTCTTCAAGAATTAAATCTTGCAGTTATGGAAAAGGTCGTGACTATGGCAGATTTAAATATTTCCAAAAATCCTCTAGAGGAAGAAGGCGGAAAAAAATCCATAGTTGCACAGGCTAATGCCCAGCGATGAACCACAAAATGAGCCCACAAAGTTCTTTGAAAGACACCAATTCCTAATTTCTTTTGAATGAGAATTTTAAAAAAGAAAAAAAAAAGGAAAAAAGAAAGTTAACAGCTGGTAACAGTTTCAGTCCTGCTTTAAACAAAGGAAGCAAGTGCTCAGGGACACAATGAAAGAAGTGAGGCTATCTAAGGCAACTACGAAGGGAGATAAGGTGGTCAGCATCGACTCCTCAGTCTGACCTCTCCAGCTCTTACAACAGCAATTGCATTGGACTCTCTTTGTAAAATGCTTTTGAGATCTCTAGATAAGTGATCATTAAGAAAGCTGTATATCTCACAGCAGTGATACATGCATTTCTGTACCTACTTCAAACAGAGAAACAAAGATGTTAAGCAACATGCCCAAGGTCATGCAAACCTAAGAGCAGAAACAAACCACAGCCCTGACTCTCACAGCCTTTTAGAAAGAATCTATCACAGTCGGGCATGCACTAAAATAAATAAGTAAATGTCTCTGTATTTGACAACGTCTGACCTATGAAAGGAAGTAGTTTCAAGACAAGTGGCAAGAAACAAAACACAGCTGCAGCAGAAAGCCCTACCAGGGAACAGCTAAGCACCAAGAATAACTAGCACCACCTTGTAGGGTATTCGTCGGGCTGCCTGCTGCAGTACCACACTTGCGGAGCTACGCTTAAAGAAAAAGTGATTCAAGGCACACACACTAACAAAAAAAAAGGAAATTTGTAAAAAAAACCCTGAAAACACGCTGGTGTGTGCAACTTGCCACACACAGAAAACCAAAACACTACCAACTGCAATTTCTAGGACATTGTGCACTACCAAGACATGACTACCAGCTGCCTATGTAGTGAATCATCACGTTAAAAAATGTTGTCATTTTTTTCAGTCCACTAAAATTTTTTCTAGAAGCTGCAAAATTAAACTATTCTGCATCATAAACAAAATCAAACCCAGTAAACAGATCTCCTTTTGACTGCAGTAGGCCCATCAGAACTCACACTATTCTGGTGTTTCCTACTTTGTTTTAATTGTGTGGCTTTTTTTTTCTCCAATATATGTCAAAATAAGTAAAAATTAGCCCCTACTACTTTCTCACCAGCTCTTGCTATACTAAAGCAAACAGGAAATGCTCTTCTAGTTCTGAAATTTGCTTTTGAAATTAAAGTCACAGAAAGAAAGAAAAAGAAAATAAAACAAACAGAGCATTTTTCACCTGATAGTGACAAAAAAAAATAAACAGGATTTTATATGCTACAAACATGTAAATAAATATTAAAGCTTTTCCACATTTAAACTGCATTTGGAATATCTTAAGCCATTAGTTAAAATGACAGAAGAATACAGCTACCTGAAGCCTATGTAAAGAATCTCTCTTTAACAGGCTTTTAAAGATTGCAAGCCAGAGCATCTAAAAAGCACATCCCTGAATAATTTAAGGCTCCTGGCATCTACGTTGAAAGAGCTCCTTTTCTAAACCTGGAGGAAAAATAACAGAGGTAAGAGAAAGAATAAAGGTCATGAAAGATCAGCGACAAAATCACTACTAAAAAAGTATTTTTCCTACCTTAAAGTTTAATCAGACATGGAGGAGCAGGGATTTTATAGCCAGCCCTTCCCATTTACTGTCAACAGCTGTGGTCTAACATTAACATTTACCCCTTGGCAGTGTTAAGTTAAGGCTGCGATGGTCAGGGAAACAATACAGGAATAAAATGAAAGAGAAGGAAGGAAACCGATCAAGAAGGTGAAGCACAGCACAAATCCTCATTAGCTGAAATTCAATAACAGATAAAAAGCAAAAAGCTAGTGTTTATCGTGAGTTTTAAATGAGTAACCTACATTTTAGGGCAAAAGAATAAAGAGAGAAAAAAAAACAAAACTCTGGAAGAACAGACCAATGTAAATACATACTATTAAAATAAACCAAAACACAATCATGCTATTAAGACACCAGGCAATCTGGTTTGGGGCAGAGTAATACCCATTTATAGCCAATTGTATCAAGGTCAAATTACAAATCAGTGTACTGTTGACAATATCAACTTTTCTCTGCCAACTACATCCTTTAAACATCAGCAAATCCTACCTACTTCCTCTTGTGTCTGTCATAGAAACCATCCAAACAATGGGAGCAAGCAATCTTCACCTCAACACCTATTGACTTCAAGCAAACTGAACGCTTTATTCATTTTTACCCCTAGATTGTTACATCCTTGCTGTTCTACAGTATCTGAAAGCCTTGCTACCGATTACAAGCAGTTCAGGATCTGGCTCCTCCTCAGTATATGAAAATGGACTTGAAACAATAGGAAACCTTATCTGAGGAAGTTAACACGGGCCACCCTTCTCAACACATGAATACTGACTTTATACGGACAGAATAACAGCTTAACTAAGTCTTATGAATTAGGTAAGAATTTGGAAGAAGTGTCACATACGGAATCCTGATTTAAAATAAGAAGCATTCACCTTCTTGGAGAAACAGATTTTGCATACTTTACACAACTTTTCATGTGATTGCTAAAAGAACAGTCATGAGGAAGCCACTTGAATATATAGCAAGCAGGTCAGCTGAAGTGTAGAAGCAGATTCAGAATGGCACAAAACCAACCTGCCCAACAGAGAATTTCCAAGTAAATGCCTGTAAAAGTGATTCCTCCCTCTTTTTGTGGAATTTTTATTTCTTACAAGAATGGAAATGAAAAAGTAAGAAAATGAGACCATTTAATATGCAATTGTGATATTTTTCCAGTATAATTGCAAGCCGAAAAAAATCTTTTGATACACATTTTCCCCCCCTTAGAACTCAAGAATTTCAGCTGCTGCAGAAAGCAGAAGGCTATGAGAAACTAAACTGTGATTTGTTTTTCAAGTTTCATCTGAACAGGCTAGTTGTTATCTACTCTTCATTCTGCTCACTCTGAACTAAACTACAATAAGGTTCTCTGTGATAGCTATTCAAAGTTAATAAAATATTTAATAAAAAAGTAATACAAGATGGACAAGATGGGGCTTTGGACTCTGTGACAAAAATTGAAAGCTTTCGAAGTGCAGACATTTTTAAGATTATTATGGTAGGAAGGATCTCTTTCCGAAAGACATAATGGAGTAAAAAAATTAAACTTTAAACAGGTAAACTGAAGTTTAAAGCATTAAGGGGAAGCTTGACATGCTAGATCCTTAGCTAGTAGAAATATACGTAATTTCAGTAACGTCAATAAGATCACATGAAGTTATGCTAGCTGTTGATCTCACTCACAGTATCTAAAGCCCACACCTAACTATAAATATATATATTGTTTGCTTTTTGAAAACTGAAGTTTAATAGCAACTCATAATTGAAATATTCATGGTCCCAAGCTAGCTTTGAAGTTAAATCCCTAAGAGGATAAAGTGGACTGTATATCTAATCTAAACTAAATGTTTCCCTTAGTTACTAATACCAGTGCAGTTTCACTAGTTAAAATCATTATTACAGAAAAGAAACGCAAAACTCATGGCACTTTAAGGGGCATTTAATCCCACTCAGCACTAGGACACAGCACATGGTCTTGGCAGTATCAGTTCCCCCGCTACCTTCCACATCTTTGCTTCAAGAGTTGACTAAGGTGGTGATTTCTAGGCAAGAAAGTTTAAACCATAGCCTTCCAGCACTGTTACCGAAGTTTCTTACAACTCCTGTCAGTGTTACAAGTTTCAAGACCATAAATCTACCTCTGGTTTAAAGCCCAATTCTCAAGCATTGAAGCTAGAAATAAAATGTCACTAATTTTTGTACCTGGAGTGCAGACTGTAACTGTTTCAGTGGAGTACTTCAGTTTTCTTTACATATTCGGCATATCACACACACACACCCCTACCTATATACAACTCCATAAATGAAATTTGTACAGCAAACTACAGTTTGGTTGCCTCTGAACTAAAGTGGCTGTGACCTCCTTCACTGGTTTACACTTCTGTCCTTCACCATTTTTGGCTCAATTAAGTGTATTAAACGCTGAACCTATGAAAGCTTGCCCATCCTCTCCCATGTTTTAAAAAAATAAAAATAATTAAAAAAAAAAAAGGCCAAGTGCCAAGTGCTGCTGCCAGTAAGAGGGTGAGTACTGTACAGACTTATAGATTATATATAGTAAGTCATTATAACAGAGTTTGAAGGCAGGTTTAGATCCTAGAGAAAACAGTCCCAGTTGTGCTACTTTTGCAGTATTTAATTTCCCCATAGCTTTGGTTATGTTGATCTCCATTCCTGTTTTGCAGAGCCCACAGCTACATACATTATATCCAAGTATATGTCTGAAACTCCATAACCTTTGCCAGAGTAACTCTCCAGGAAGCTCTCCTGACCTTTACTTAAGATAAAGAAACCAACTGAAATGAAGAAATAAATGTTCCTTTGATAATACTGTGTAAGCTGTGGCTAAGGAACTTTGAAATACAACAGCATTAATAAAATAGCCATATTAGGAGAACTTCTTTATCACCAAAAGCAGTGACCAGCTTCAATGGGGCTTTTCATTCACAGTTCACAAATTATTTTCCAAGAATCACTGCCTTGTTGTGTAATGGTAATTGTGGGTTAACAGAAGCCCTAACTGAACTTTGTACTCTTACAAAAAGGATGTATGCATACATGCCCGTATTTGGACACAGCTCCATATGTAGGGTAACGAATCTGATTTTCAACTTACAGAATAGTTTTGGCTTTCATATTGTGATGTAATAAAAAACAAGTATTTGAAGCCAGAGGTAAAAAAGAAAAAAAAACCTGTTACAAAGGACAACTTTAAAAGTGACCATGACTGTTGGTTGGTATATATACAGGAACTTCTAGAGAAAAACAAAAATAAATTGTTGCTGTGCAGGTCTACTATGAGAGTCCGGGGGACGAAAAAAACTTCCCCCCCTCCAAAAAATGTTATGAATACTCTCAATAAATTCTTGTTCAACAGTTTCTAAATAACTGGAAAAAACCGTCTAAAATATTTATAAGAAAACTCAACAAGTGTGAATTTGGTTTTTGGGTTAAAGACTATTTTAATGCAATTCTTCCTAATCTCTCTAATTTTAATCTGAACATTTCAGTACATGAATGCTGTATTTAACAGCTGTCTGGTTTAGTGAACTGCAGTAATTCATTCTGATAGGATAAATTATTTAAGTTATTTAGCAAAATGGAAAAGCTACCATGCGCTCTGCTGCAATCAGCAGACAGTTTCGAAGAAACCTCTGATGATGGAGAGACGCCTTGCCACGAGGAAGAAAGATGCATAAAGAAGCTGCAAGAAGTCTGTGACTTTGTTAGATAATGCTTCTCATGTCATTTCTTTACTACGCCGTTGCAACCACCCAAAACCACAGAACAGCAGGTACAGTGAAGGGGAGCCAGCATTTAACAGAATAGTAGCACTTTAGCAGGTAAAGGCAAGATTTGAGGAGTACAGGCTAAAAAAAAAATAAGTTTGGGCCCATGTTAAGTAAAGTAGCAAACAATGCAAAGCATCCAGCTTAACTCCTGCTTCCTCCCATTAATTCAAAGGGAAATTTTGTTTGAGCAACATAATACCACATGCTAAGACAACTTAAAATGTTTCAGCAGTGGCTGTATTTGATTGATTATGTGGATAATTTTATTTATTTATTTATACACAAAACATACTGAGCAGCCCAATTTCTGCTCAGCAGAGCTGTCTCCTATGTTGCGCAGAGTCTGATCCATACTGGCTCAACACACTCCTCTCCTCGCTCTACAGACAGAGAAACTCCCTCCACCTCCACAATGTTTTTCCTTGCCTCCCTGGGGCTAGAGGGTGGGAATTACAGGAGAGGGACCCCAGCTAAAGGTTATACCTTCAGCCCAAACCACTTCTTTTGGCTGCACATCAGAATGCCACTTGCTTTATCTATTCATCGCACTGATGTCACCGACCAGCAAAAGGAGCTATCACATGATGGCAGATGACACAATAAATAACAAATATGAAGACCCAAATATAAATATACAAATACGTATTTTTAAGAAAGTGATGATTCATACTATACTTACAACTTTCAGCCTGATAGTCTGGCACAAACTGCTCGTCATTGTCAGGTACCTGAGCTGAAGAAAGGAAAACAAAAACAAAAAACAAACAAACAAAAAACAAAAACAAGGAAAGCATTAAAAGAAGCCGTTAAAGCATAAATAAAGACTCTTGTGCTTAATTTGAAGCACAGCCAAGATTAAAACTAGGTGTTTTTTTCTCATTGTTGAGTATGAAAGTCAGGCAAGCGCATCATTTTAATATCCGATAAACCCTGGAGTGAAGTTGTGCGGTGCAGTGCGAGTCCAGAGCAGCCCCCGTACAGAGCAATGGGGATGGGAGGACGTGAAGGCTGACACTGGCACTGGCCCTGCCTCACTCTCTTCATGAGGGTCTGGACCTACCATGCCCCTGGTAAAACCCATCAGTGCTCATTTTCAAAGTATCTGCACAGAAAGTCTGCATAAAACCAAATCCTACTGTTTAACACTTAGGCATCTTTAACCCCAACCTACCACACCTTCGGCTTACTTAAAAGCAATTCTGATTTTTCATGGCAGTTAGCCAACATAGTGGAGGGGGTTGTTATTGTTTTAAGTACTCAAAAAGAACTATTTTACTAGACCACAGAGTTCCTGGTTCAATGACAACATTTCAGACATCAAAAAAATAAAAGATTTACTTAAAGCAAGAATCATTATTAACATCCTTTCACCCTGTGTAAAATCATCTTTGCTTTTAGGAAACTTTCATCACAAACCTGCGCTATAAAATACAATCATTTCACGGTCTGCTGATACATAATTTTGCATCTGTGGTACCACAATTCCTTTTCATTGTATATCTAAGATATTAGCCATCTCTCATACTGTGTTGTAAACTCATTTAAACCATTTAAGCTGAAATACCACTGAATGTATATTATAGCTGATACATTCGAGTAACTGCAGAATATTACGCTGAGGAGCAGCATCCTTGGAGCACGACTGGTTCTGGGTACGTGCCGAGAGATATCCAGCTTATTAAACTTTGTCATCTTTTCCTCAACACACGCTAACTGGAATCATCACAGCAAACCTACATAGAATTGTCTGTTTGAAAATATTTTCATTTGCACGGTTCTTGTCTAAAGACAAGCAAGTAATTCATATGATCTTAATTAAAAGTTAACATCTGCCATGATCTGGTTACCCAACAAGGTTTGAGAGGTAAATACTGGTTATATAACCATTTATCAAAACTGTGACTACCAAACCATTAAATACGTTAAATAATAAAATATAACTTTAATGCCCTTCGGAACACTTCCTAGTTTAGGAAGCATATGTTTCCCTTTATATATGTGCAATTGCTACCAGTTTTGACATCATTTGTTTGAATTAAAAATACATATTTAATTATAGTTACTCACAATTATTTTGAATGTGCACTACAGTACTCTTCATGGACCAGATCTCCACTCCTTACACAGGAAATATTTCTAATTATTTAACTGGGAGCTTTTTTCCCTGGGTAAAGAGTTCAGAATCAGGCTCATCATACCAAAAAATTATTTGCTCTTGGTTTTAAAATAAATGTTTAAAGTCCTACTGTCTTAATTGCAGCAATACCTCTCAAGAACAAATGACCTTGGGAAATCTGCAAACACAGATTTGAAAAAAAGTGTGAGTAAGATAAATACACAAAGTGTAATTAGCATTACTCTGAAAAAAAGCATCGCTATTGTTGCTTTGTTGTTTGGGTTTTTCAATTAGAAAAAAAAATTACAGTAACCTATCCTTTTAGAAGAAACCAGGACCTCTGAGGACATTAGCTCCTCAAGTTTGAAGCTGTATAAAACACATGTTTTACGAACCCAAATATTCCCAGTATTTTTGATGCATTAAATTCCTCTTTCCTCCAGAGAAACCACAGGACTTTTACCAAAAATGAACTCAAGGGACAACATGAGCCCAAATACTAACACTCTGCAATTTCTGACATTTCACGCAATTCACCGCATGCGAATGTTAGGCATTTTCCTTACAAAAATGCCAAATATTTGACTGTCACAGAAGAATCCAATTATGAAATCAAGGTCTCCTGCTTAAAAATCAGTTCCTAAGGATATCTTACATTTCCAATTGTTTTTGAAGGGTTTGTGAGTACATTCAGAGTTAAAGTAATTGTATCAAGTAATTTCTTGTTTACAGAAGACACATCCCACACATTTCTCTTAAGCCAGCTATTATTTTCAAATGCAGCAAGGAGGCTAGTATGACTCTAATTTTTTTATACACACACACACATGCATTTTATATATACATATATATATATGTTAATTTGTGAATCTGGGATATGTGAAAAAAGCTAAAAGAAAACAAAAATCCTCCTGTTAAAATCAGGAGGCTACATTTAGTGATTGCAGAACTGGAACAGCAATCTTACACAACTTTTTAGAGCGTACTCTGCACACTGGCCTGCTCTACCGGTGCTTTATTCAGGTTTTATCAGTTTAACTTGACTTACTCCAGAACAAATCTGTGGTAGAGATTTATGTATATATCAATAAATAAAGCCCTTCTTTTCCCAGCCAAAGAGTAAGAAAAAATAAAATACATCTGGTTGAACTGTCACGGAAAACCAGTATATTACTTTAGAGATACTGTCATTACCCCTGATTTCGTCTGGAGTAAACAAGAAAAATGTACTTAATTCACGGATCCCCAAAATTTATAAAGGTTTATTTAATAAAGATCAAAGCACATCACTTCATCAGTACTCTAGAAATAGGTAGAGACTAGGCTGTCAAAATGTATTTTAAATACAATATTGACATAGCCTTAAAAGCCTCTGTAGGAAAAGGAATACAGCAAGTTAATAAGTGTTTAAAACCTTGCCAAATATAAACAAAACAAATAACAACATCCAAAACGTTCAACCCAGGAACATGCATTTCCTACTGGAATCTAATTTTAGTAGCATCAGTACCTTAGAAACGAGCCCACAAGCCTATACAAAGAAATTAAAAGGACCTGCTAACTGTTGGAAATGAGAACTTAAATTATTCCTTCATTTAATCTGATATAATTTTTAAACTAGCAGAACTGAAACTCACACATGATCATACTGCAGAAATGCAAGCAACCATCATCAGCCCAGTCCATGCTGGTGGACCTCTTCCACCAGCATCTTGCCGTGAGAGGGCAAATCATTGCGATACATCATCCCATTACTCAAAGGGATGAGGGCTTTTGTACCTTGAGTTTGGATAATTACGGGCAGACTTTGTAGCAAATTAAACAGGCAGATAAAGACACTTCAACCTGAATGTCCAAAAGGAAAATGCAACTCGCAGTGTTGCAACTGTCTGCACATTTATATATGTATGCCGTTCATTTCCTCTTTTCTTTTATTCACAAATACTGCAATTCAGCAAGGCTGCCATAAAATCTTCATTGGTCTTCTGTTAACATACTCAACACAAGACACAATGCATAAATCACCAAAACTTTTTTTTTTCCCTTTGCCAGTCAGAGGAAAATTGAAAAAGATATCTGAAATGATCATCTAACTGAATATTTCCCTGAGCTACTTAATTATGGGGGTTTGAGAAGGCAAGTATATTCCAAAAGACTAATAAAAGGTTTTGAAGGATATTAAGCACGTGGCTTTTACTGCTAATAGCAGAAGCAGCTACATTAGTTCATTCCACATTCAGAGCCATCAAGTCTCAGACTCCTGAAGCAGACAACATCTGCAGCATGAACTATGCAGCTCAGCCTAGATTATTACCAAAAGTTTTCTTTTTCTTCTGATTATAGCTATAATGTCTCAAGAGGCTTTGGGAAGTGTACAGAAATGTTAATGATGATCTTGAGGATGTTATCAGTTTAGATTTTAGCTTCACTACCTACTGAGTTAAAATCAGTTTGCCAAAAGCAAACATTCACAGCACAAAAATACTTAATACTTGTTTGTAGTTTTTAGAGCTTTAAAAAGCCTTTGAAAAGCTGAACTGACAGCTCATTTTGCAAAGGGAAAGCAATCTGGGGAAAAAAAAAAAGTTTAAAACTAGGGCCTGTTAGCTTGCTTTCATCACAAGTAAACAAAAATAAAAAGTCTCCATTAACAACCGTCCAGGACAAAAGGAGTTAATATTTAATTAAAACCAGCTCTATCCACTGTAACAATGACCTGGAGCCAAACAAGGCAGAAGATGTATGAGTCATTCTTTCTGCCAGTGAATGAGACAGCTGATCTCCGAAGCAATTCCTCAAGACAAGCAGTCAGAACTGGAGTTCTGCCTCCATTCACAAAAACACAGTCCAGCATGAACCATGTGGCCCCAACCACAAGCTTTTCATGTCACACCCTTCCAGAAAGCTACAGCAAAGTAAACTTGAACTTTAGGCATAAACACACTGATTTCACTGCTTTGTCTCAAGATGCAGCACAGACCTGCTAAGGAACATTACTTAATAAATGAAAAGTTAAGCGAACTATAAAGGGCTTAAATTTAACTCTTCCTTCTCCCAATCACGAACTGCTTCCACAAGCTCAGCTGCACTCCAGGGAAAGGTGTTCCTGTTAAAAAACGGAAACTTTCCAGAAAAACAAGAAGCTGCAAACCTCCTCGCTTCACTTAAAACTTTATTTTGGGTAGCAGAACACTTCCTGCGGTACTGTGTTCTCTGACCTCACACTTCACTTTTAGAGCTAAGAGCAATTTGTTTTAAAATATCAATCATCTATTCAAAGTGGCAAAAGAAATTGAAATTGACAGGATATTATATATGAACAGTAACATTTTGGCTTCAGCTAAAATAAGACTTCAAACCTCAACAGGAATGAGTCTATTGAGTTTTCTTTGATTCATTGTCACTTCAGAATATCTTTTAAGATTGGATAAATTGTGTATTCCTATAAAGAGCTGGGGGGGGGGGGGGGGGTGTGGGGTTTTTTTTT